>NC_081536.1:7980729-8295729 GCF_030273125.1 Centropristis striata
CTTTGTTGTTTTTTTGCAGAGGAAAACTGCCAGTCTAGTTTTAATAGATGTGTTATCAGTTATGACTACACAGGCTGCAGACATGATTCATTTGAGGCCTTTGCCGCTTCTTCGAGAGCGTAGTTATAAAAATAATCACCATTAAAATGAAATACATCAAGATTTTACTTTTACAGTTCTAAATAATCTAATGTTTTAAAACTGCATGCGAAAAAATACATTTTTCATCCTTCTGCTATCATACAGGAAAGTTAGAACTATAGTGTATTCTTGAAAATAAATTTCACCTATGATAAACAGATTGCTGTTGAAAAATTGTGTTTTTGTGTTGTGTCGTTGTCATAAGCAGAAAAACAAAAGTCAGGAATAAAAGACTTCTGCAGTATTGTTTTGTGATTGCATATTTCCTGTGGAGATTGATCTACCCTGAAATATTCTGCTTTTACATCTGTCAAACATGGTTGATGCTCATTTGGATGCAGCACTGTGAGTAATTGCATAGTTGGAGGAAATATATGATACATTGATTCATCTTCGAACACTGCAACACAACTTTAAAGCTGGTGTACTTTGCTTTCCTCATCCTGATCGTGATTGTGATCCTGATGCCATTATGTAGCTGTAAATCTATGAGAATTACCATCCTGATTTCTTTGCAAACATGTGGTCCTGTTAAGCCCTTTAAGATGTCAGACTGTGATTCGAGGCTCTAACAAGCAACATAAACATGAACTTGAATTAGCCGCTGTTGTTTTCAGGGTGGGGTTGCTTTGCAGTAGCTGTTGCCAATGCTGGGATCGCAACTTCTCTGCAGGATTTTCTGACCCTGAATCAGGCTTGCACCATCAATAGGGACATGCATCTGTATTTGTTGATCAGCCAAAAGGAACTCTCTATTAAATGATCTGTGATTGGCCAAAGTCTCCCATCATGGGTCTCCCATCAAGATTTTTTAGAGCCAAGAGGAGATGCAGAAGTCTAATTATTCTTTCAGACCACTTGAATTACAATATGCTGAAAACTCATTATGTGATTTCTGCCCAATGACGCAAAAAAAAAGAAAAGAAAGAAAACGGCAGACCCCAACTCTAGATACATTTCTACCTTTCTGTTTATGCTATAGTCTTATGTTTAATTTAAAAGGGGAAATGTAAACTTAAAAACACTATAGAGGTATATATAAAGGAATTATTGTGCTGGGAAAAATGAAATTTATAGCAACAGCTAAACATTTTATGAGGAGAATTGTTGATACATAGACGGCATAATCATTTGGATCACTTTTGTGCATATGCTCTGAACGGCTGAACATGCTGAACATCTATCCACATTAAATCTATTCAACTTGGGTTCAGCCAGCGATCAAGAAGGAATTCCTGCTGCTCTGAGCAGGCAGAGAGCAGGCACGCTCTGGTGTGAAGAGACATGCTGTATGGGGGCTTTATCAAATACAGTTAAATAAACACTGGGAGCTGTTGCAACACATTTTGCCAAAACTACAACCCACAGGAATCCTGCAGGAAAAGAATACTCACAGTGTGATGCTTTTTTAATCCAACCCCAAACCAATTCTGGGGATGTAGACTAAACAAAGTACCACTCAGTAAACCACCATATTCACATCAGTACATCACAATGCATCTCATGACAAATTTAAAACTTATAGTTGAATTACAGACAAAGCAGTTGTGATCAACAGCAAAAAAGTTTGTAATCATGAATAAACAGGTGCTACGGTCAAAATAAGAAATAGTTTGGGAAATTAGAGATATAGAACTATAATCTCTAATCATAATATATAGGGCAGTTGCTCATACAGCATAAAGGTGCACATAGGAGAGGAATCACACCTGGTCTAAGTGTTCTTCACACATTAAAAGAGCAGCCATGACTAACATTGTTTAAATCATGTTTATGGGACAGGAGAATGGAAAGAATATAATTTGAACATAAATATGAACATAATAAAAAATGCAAAATGGTGCAACAAATGACTGTAAGACTAAAAGTGGCTTATTAATAGTATACTGCAAAGTAGAAACTGAACACATTAACAAGCTTGAATGTATAAAGGTGTGTATCAGAGCCAGTAGTCTGCGTACTAGCTGTTCTCTGTTCTTCTCTGAGGTTTTTTGGCTCCTTTCATCAGAATAGCAAGCCACTTTTCACATCTGTTGAACAGATGAGCATAATATAAGACAGGACACAATGGATGATATGAGCAGACAAATGTTTGATTGAGAAGGTTGAAAAGAACCCACACAAACCACCAAACTATAGTGTTTTTATGTTCAGGCCTGGCATTGCGTCAAAGACAGCACTCAGCAATCACAGCAAAGATTTTCTGACATTACGGGAGCGCTGCGCAACTATTTCTATCTCTAAAGAGTGTACATTAGGAGCTTTTGACAAATGTATGTGAAAAACGGTTAATTTGGCTGAGGAATTGTTTTCTTTCCCAGAAATCATGTTAACAAACCCTCTACACAGGCTTTAATATACTCTCTATTGATTCCCACTGTCAAACCTTATCTGAGGCTTTCGGTAAGAGACCCTTTTTATTGTCATTGGCAAGATATGAAAAACTGTAAATAATTTAAGGCCTCCAAAGAAATCCTCGAGGGCCAGTTGAACATAGATGGCTGAAGCCCAGTTTTTCTCTTGAGCTCCCCACAGAGTAGAAGCATTTAGTCTACATCTATATGTTTGACTGTGAAACCACCAATTACTGTACTGAACAAATCATGTGCTTTATCATTAGGCACTGACTGAGAAAAGACATGATGATATAATCCTTTCACAGAAATTTACCAAACCAAGTAGTCACTAAAAAGCCATCAAAGGACTAACAGATATTGACTTAAGAACACGTATAAACAACAATTGCCATAATTATAATTCCTTTAAGCCTCTGGGCAGACTTTAAGTTATGGGTAATTTTGTACATTTCTCTGTAGATAATTGTGTTGCTTGCTGTAATTACGTTGCTATGATTATAAGTAGGATATGAAAAACACACGTATCAAGCCAACAAGAGATTAGACGATGCAATGTTCTTGCTAGTGACTTGTAGGTACAGCCACCGGCTTAATCTCCTTTTGCTGTAACCATGACAATAACAAAAGCCTACGCAGTCTTACACAAATAGATCTTCCAATGTTTAGAGTGTACAGATTTCTTGCCCTGCACAGTCAACTGCAAGCAGCCAGCCAAGTTTGATCTTTCTTCTGCTCATCAGACATTATGTTGTCTGCACCTGTTGAGCAATGATTAAATGATGACATACAGTATCTGTATTGTAGATACAATGTATGTTATTATTTTAAATCATGCTCAGTTAAAACAACATGGAACTCAGAAGAGTCCATACAACGTTGTCTTAAAGTTAGTTTTTTTAAAAATAGACAAAAAAGACACACAAAAAAAAGCCCATTTATAATGAAAGTGACTGAATTCAGAAATCAACAATACAACACTTTTTCTCCAGCTGATTAGACCTTTATTTAAGGTAAAGCTGGGCTGTGGACAAATAGCTAAGAAAATAAAGTCCTATGTCTTTGTCCAACCACTTTTTCATTGACCTCAATGGAAAATGGAATTTAAATTAAAAAAAGAAAAAGTGAAAGGAAATTATTTTCATAATGAAAATGGTTGCTCATGCTCACCCTCCTGTCTACTCATATTAATAGACATGAATCCCAATTAGTGCAATTGTGAGAAAATAATTGTTCAATTTATGCAAGGTAGGGATACGCTGCAATGAACTGTGGGACAGTATAATCTCCTTTTTCTTGATAAAGGAAAAGGTCCACTGCCCCTATGCTAAAGTAGATAAGAAAGGAAGCATTGAAGCACATTTCTTTAGCATTTAGAGAATTCAACCAGCTCTTATTATGGCTGCTACTAAGATATTTCTATGGTTTTTCTAAATTGGTAATCTTACTAAGCGAAAACTTAATAACTTTTGAAATGTTGCGATGTCACAAAACTCTGTGGACCAAAAAGAATGACAGGGTAAGTTGTATTGCCATAACAAGTGCAACAATACTTACAGGAGAATGGAGCCATCAGTAAAACCTAGATTGTACATGCCAACACAGTACCAAGAAGATCAGGCACCACAAGTGAAAACATCTAACAGGTAGTGTAAACAGAGGGCTGATCAAGCCTAATAGAAATATATATGATACTTTACTGAAAGGTCAGAGGTCAGTCCACACACTGGACTTAGCATATTTCACAAGGACACTAGAGAAGTCCAGTATTTTTCTTAATTCGTCACCCATAGATATAAAAAATACCAGAGAGAGCATATGAGATTATTTAGAGCAATATTGCCCCAAAACCAGCAATCACAACATGCCTCAGTGAACCATCTGCCAATCTTTATAAATTTAGTTTATAATCCCAAGCCTCTTTCAAGATATATTGTATGTGATGCCAACTCTGGCCATACTTATGTCTTTATAAAGAGAATCACTTTGTGTGCACTGCTCCCTATAATGTTGCAAGATCGACATCTAGTGGTTTGGTTTAAATAGTACAGAGAGAAAACTGCACTGGCCACTTCATTCAAATCTCATCTCTGTTTGACAATAGGGCAAAGGAAGATACTTTAATTTGCTCTTTGCAGAGCTCAGGCTAGGGAAGTTCTGCAGATTCCCTATTGTGGATTTAAATAGAACAGGCACTGATATAATATTGTACTTTTTTGTAAATCCATATTAGATAGAGTGGAAACTAATTAAGATATTACAAGGACAAATTATGAATTTCTGTGCCAGATGCGAGAGGTGATTACTTTGTCTTAATATCCTAAAAAGGGCAGCAACTGAATGAGATAAAGATCTTTAATTTGACTGTAATATGAGATGTCTATTGAACACTGTGAGAGAATTCTGCCACCTTGGTCCCGGGAAACATAAATTCTTTGCACTTTGTAATATGAGTTTGGGATATAATAAGCCCCAAATGACACAGGGACATAGCTTCCACATAGACTGCCAATTTGCTGTTAATGTTATAAATGTATTTATAAAAAAACGTTTTGACTCGGCTGTTGCAACTGAACTGCTGACATGAAAACTGGATGAATTTCACTAAAATAAACCTCAATTTTAAAAATCTGGATCTGAATCAAAGTACAGCTTGGATGAAAGATATTTTCCACTCTCAGATAATGTCAGCGGTCTCAGGAGCAGATGGGTTTGGACCAGAGCAGAGCTACCACAACAGATAACAGACGGTGGTCTCTGGAACCAGCCTCCCACATATGACAGCCTGACTTACTGGTCTGATCTGGTCTTTCCTGTGAGATGCTGTCCTCTGCCACGAACAAGGACAGGATGTCCTTTTGTGCATTTAGTGACAATTATTAAAGTCACATAATATTAGTTATTTCAGATACTTCTGGGCAACAGTTACACAGCAATTTTAGGCCAGGGTCACAGCAAGGCAAGTTACAAGCACATTAGGAAAATGAACCCATCATGAAAGTCTGGACATACTATGCCAGTAATTCTCAACATGGGGGTCTAATGCACTCTGTCAGGGGGCCCTGAAAAGCTGTCAGATTAATCCCTTTATTTAAATTATTATAATATAAATGTATGTTTATCATGGCTATTTTTTATTCACAAAAGGCCTGATAGTTCAATAAATATTCACATTTTTAGATCTATAATAGTCAATAGAATAAATTCTGATTTCACAAATTTACAACTATTAAGATGCATTTTTCTTGTTTTTGTTCTTTCACATAAGTAAGACTAGTCTATATAAATGTGAAAATATTCTAAGACGGATTATTAAAAGAGACATAGTAGACATTCTTACTATAACTTCTTACCCGTGCATGTAAGGGGGTAAGAAATCTTATCTCAGAGTTTTTTTTTTTTTTTTTTTTTTTTTAAATAAACAGGCTTATATGACACCGGTTTTAATAGCAGTAATAGTCAGTTTTGCTTTTTCAGTATAATATATATGAAGTTATTATAGGTTAAGGTTGGCCTACAATATAAATATATTATACATAGCCATGATACAACTGTATGCACCTGCAAACTACATATTTTTCTGCAAAAAAGATCACATTTTAACTCAAAGTACTGCAAAACACAGGGTCGTTTATTGCCAACAATAAGGATGTTAAAAAGTATATACATTTTTTGAAATTTTGCAGGACTGTTTCCTCGCTTTGGTTTCTTGCAGTGACTAAGAGCAGACTCTGTGCAGTTTGCATCCGAGTGGCCCGGCGTTACTAGCCAAACACCTCACACGCCAAGAGGATGAACCGCCGGAAACAACCTACCCTGCCTCCCCAGCGCCTGGACCTTATCTGATTGACTCCGTCGCTGAACCAATCGCGTATCCACTTCCCCGTTTCTGCCAGCCAATTACTTAGCCAGGTTTCGTACACATAATTTACGGCGCAATCACGGTAGGTTGAGCCGGCTGAGGTCCATAGAAATTTGACAGCTTCACAGGTGAGACAACCGTCCAGAGGCTGTTTCACTTTACATTTCAGTTTTTTCCCGGAGCACCATTCACTGTGAGCCTGGGGTTGACACAGTCAAAAAACAACCATTCGAAGTCAAACCATTCCGGCAGCATGAGCAAAAAGAAAAAGGACTGGAAGACTGAAAAAGGTAAGGCTTGTTTTGGGGGGGAATGAGGCTATCATCATCTCCATGGCAGACAACATGAATTCAACCATGCCAGAAGATTGACAGCCACTCTTGCTGTCTTCTCCGTATCGCTGTGACACTACTCAGACTAGCCTGTAATCCCACACGGAGTCTGTACAGATGTTATAATGATGTTGCGCCTCTGTTTGGCTGCCGTCATGCATGTTTGACATTCGCAACAACACTGTTCACATAGTGCCTCTTGTCTGCTTATTAGCTTACATTTAAGGCTCTTGCACATTTTTGCCGAGCCTTTATTTATCTGTTAGCTTACTCCTTACTAACATATCTCGCCTTCCACCTGTGTGATGCAACAACAGGAGCTCACTGAGTTGCAAACAACCTTCTTTTTCTTTCTAAATATTCCTGCAGACACACCGCAGTCTAACAAAGGAACGTATTGCCTCACAGTTTAAAAACACCGGTACTTATGATTTATTAGAGGGCAGTGTAAAAGAAACGAGAGTGAAAGTTGTTGCATTATACTAGGTATGAAACTCGCTCATTTGACTCGCAGGTGCTTTCAGTTTCAGAAACATACAGAACCTGTTGTGCTTGAAAGGGCCAAGAAAGACATGCTAACACTATATATATCCATAAGTTATTCATTTCTTGACACGGTAAAGCTTTTTCATGCTCGACGTTTTCACTTGTCAAAGCAGCTAACAGCATCACAGGTGTAATCAATCACATTAATTAGTGATGGCTCCATCCCGTTTATGCTACCTTGTACATTTACTTCACTGTGTTTGCATGCACAGTACAAGTAAACACTAAATGGAATGCAGCCAGCATTAATACTATCCATTCCACCTGTGGTCTTCCTGCTATGACATATCCAGGTGTTTACATTATGTAATTAAACTGTATTCTTCATCACATCACTGAAGTGGACTACTGGTAGCCAAGACCTCTGTTCATAGCCTCTATTAGTAACAACAACAACAACAACAACAACAAAATAGCAGTTTGTAGTCATGGCTGTTAATGTTGGTGAGTAATTCATTAGAATTTTATTGTGTCTAGTTTTTTCTTGTGAAATCCTGCAGTTCAGTCAGTGTCTCACCATCAAGCCCGTTGACTAATTTTTTGGAGTGTATGGGAAAATCTTTTATAATGGTCATTTAAATTCTCAGAGCAAAGGTAATAATTAATCTTAGCCAGCCGTTTCCAGTACGTGCAGGTAGCAGCATGGAATGAACATCAAAGTAAATCAGATTTCATATGCCGAGCATACACCCTTCTAGCTCAAATTGCGTTAAGAGGAGATCAAGGCAAGTCAAAATGTGAAAGAAACTTAAGGGATTTAATGTGATAATTTTTTAAATAGTAGTTTGACCCAGGGCTTGTCTGTAGGCTGGGTGAATGACATTTAATACCAACAAAGATAAATTATGGTAAGTTGTGTCGGCAAAATCAACCTTGTTTTAAATGGGGGAAAAAACGTGCAGAATTTTGCCAGTATGAACAAAACTTTCTTGAACAAAATGAACTAAATAAGAAAACATGTAACAGGAATATAAATAGTATTAAAAGACTACATAAAATGAGATGTTATGTGACAGGCAGTCACATCTCCTTTCGTTTTGTTATTGCTCAAATTTGGTTCAGGGTTGTGATGAGTGACTGGCCTTCTCATCCAGAACTCATCAAGCTCAGAAAAAAATAATAAAGCACTTAGCATCAGTTATGCTGCGGCTGCCAGTAACAAAATCTTGTTAGTCGTATATGGGCTTCTCCAATGATTATAAGTTCAGCAGAGTGACGAAGCGCTTTAGTGTGGTCCAGAGAGCTTTGCTGTGTTCAACCTCAGAACTGCCTTTTTATTCAGCCATGTAGAATAAAAGCAGCCTTGGGAATGACAGGAGTGGGTAGAGGGAGAGAAAATACTTAAGGGATAGAATGGATATCCCCCACTGCGGAAATACCTTTAATATAAGCCTGACCTACTGCAAGATGTTGCCAAAAGATGACCTAAGGATGCTTGCCAAAATACAGTCTGCCTCTACTGCCTCAATGTTTTAAGCTTTCATTTGTTTAAGAGGTAAGTCTTATAACTCAGCATTTTAAAAAAAAAAAGAGTTGCTATGATGTAGGGTATTATTATATGCAAAGCATCAAAGCCTACAGCTCAAAATTTTGATATAAAGGGCCTAACATAATAAACTATTAGGATGCTTTTGTCTAGTGTCATATCACATCCAGTTTACTTAAATTGTTTTAAAGAGGAGATGTTTTAATTGACCAAAGTGCACACTGTATGCACTAGGGTATTTATTTGGCGAAGACTTCACAGCCAAGCACGTAATTAAGAAGAAGCTTGTTTTGCAGAACAGCCCAGTACTGTCTGGAGAAACAGCAGCAAGTTAAAGGCTCTTTTGCAGTCAGTGTAGATGAACATGAGGACACAAGCTGTGAGGACCCGAGAGTGATACGGCATTACAAAGGTTAAGCAACAGCTGTGTGATACTAACGTCAGCCAGTTTTGGTGGAATTTGTTGTAAGACCAAACAACCGGTACCCCGTTTCTCAATACTGAGTTCACTTTTTCCAAAAACGGTTGACACAGTTCTCTGTACCACCATGCAGCTCAGCACAACAGTTAATCTCACATCCAAAATGACACTTCATACATATCTCAGAATCAACTCTTGTACCAGAACGCTGACAACATTTGTCTGCCAACAGTAACACTTTGTCACTCATTACACAATGACCTAAAAACAGGTAGCATTACGATATGTATCATGTTTGTCTGAAGTATCTTTTATTTATGTATATGTAACATAAACTAATACTCCATCCCAACAAAAAATAGGGCACTTCTTTATTGAATGTATTGTACTGCCTTGCAATATATATCACAGAAATAACTCAAAACTGATGCAATAAGCTTCAGTAGGCAGAATGAAACTGAAGTAATTCTAGTAATGCAATATAAAACTATATATTTGAAAAACCCAGACATATACAGACAGACGATATACAACAGTGCTTGTCATCCCTATTTTCTGCATTTGGCAGTTCTGATGGACATCACACCTTCTGTCCTCTCTTCTCATACACCTGATAAACACAATTTTTGCATGCCTGATCCATCCCTGGCAATCATTTGAAGATGTGTCCAGCATCCAGCATTCAATGCATCCACCTTTTAACCTACAAGACGAAAAATCCTAAGTAAGGTGCAAGAAAAAGTGACTCCATCCTGGGATGGGCTTTAAACCACTCTGTGATTTAAAGACAATTAGAATCATTCTTTGGCTTTTATGAAATAATTGAAATGTAATACTTTAACATAATCTGTCAAATCAGACATGTGAGTGTTTAAATACTCACTACAAAAATGAAGGCTTTTTGAGAACTGAAAACCTATGGCTGCTTAGTCTGCAGATAAAACACAATGACCAAAAGCATATAGTAGACTGGTGCTTCATATAAGAAATGGAGTAGGATTGAGGTACAGCAATGCTGCCTTTAGTACATGAGGTGATGGAGGTTTTTCTATACATGGGTAATAGAGTAAGAGAGGTATCGGTGTCAATTTGGCTTCAAATGATCAGCTCTATTTATTGACCATAGTTTAATTTTTAGAATATTACGTAATATAAATTTCCCATGATTGGTTGCTAATTTATCTAATATATATATATATATATATTAGTGTCAGTGTAGCTATTTTTTTATTTACAATAGTAAGTCAATTTGCAACATGAATTGAGTTGAAATTTGAGTGAGAAACCAGTTTATGAATTTGAAAAGATGTCTTTGAATGAACTTTAATTGCTTCGACACAAAATGCATTCAGAGTTTAGTCCACGTTGACTGCAGTTGTGCTGACTGTGTGAAAAGTTTAGGGAAGTCTGTATTGAGAAATGTATGTTAGCAATTGTAAAAAACTATAAATGTAGTTAGTTATGACAAATTAAGCTTCTCTATGTACAACAGATACATGACAGACAAAGTTTAACACTTGAAAAGATTCAGCAGATTGTTGGCAAAAAAAATCACACAATACTGCAACATCAAGTGCAGGGCCAGAGCAGTATAGAGCTCCAAGAAGGTAGGGCAAACAATTCAAAGTGCAATGAAGCTTAGGCAACAGGATTACATAGTGCACTGGTTCTCATCTGACAGCCATGGAGACACAAGGGCATGAACACTTTCATTCCAGGCAATCCACACAAAAGCCGGTTTTTACTAATTAACACACGCACAACCAAAGAAGAGGGACTAATGAGTGATATCCACTCGTGGTGATGTGTCTGATTGGAACAAGAGCCTGTTTTGGGTCTCCATGGCACATGGCTGAAAACTGCTGATGTGGTTGGGTAGACTGCAGACGTCTTGGATGACAAGCAGCTGCACTACAGAAGCGTGTTTGAGCAAGACTTAATATCCCTACCAGCTCTAAGGGGAGCTCTTTCATAGCTGACCCTGCACTTTGACTCTGGAAGCCAAAGGGTGTTTTAATGCATGAAGCAGGATCACATTATTAAATATCATAGAGTCCATTTAGAGAGGCGGGGAGGTGTGGAGATAAAGGAGTGAGAAGTGTGACCTGGATTATTATGTTGATGATTATGACAATAATGATGATGATAATGGCTGTACGATGTGAGAGGTTGTGGAGGAGTCTGGTCAGAGGCCAACCACAATTGGTGCAGGACAAGCCGTCCTATGGCTGGTGGTCAGGTCATGTAAAGTAAGTATGCTTTGTTTGGTAGGACATTAAGAAAACAAAAGGCACCAAGAGTTTGTGGCTCTCACTGGAAATTAATGTTACATTTGTTATTAGCTGTTTGCCTATTCCCCTCTTTATCTCTTGGCATCAGCGTTGTTCTTGCCCAAATGTGTGGTGTCTTTCCTCCACAGAGAGACTGCTCCGTCTAGAACTGGAGGAGAGACGCAAGGAGTATCGTCGTCAAGACTTTATATCTCTGGAGAAGATCCCGTCCTGGAGAGCGGAAAGTAGACGTAAGAGACACAAGATCGAAGCTTATTGATTCTGAATGCCTTTTGAGTTAACTAGGATTTTCTGACATTCCACATACAACCTTTTAAGTATTTTGCCCATTCATGTGTATTTGGCTTCACTTATATTTGTATTAGAATATAGAAAAAGGACTATAATTCTGCATATATATATATATATATATATATATACTGCAAATGTACCTTTACGTGTGCTTGTGCTTGCATGATATTGAAACATTCAGTATAAAATATCATTATTACATAATTAAACTTTGCTTGATAGACAAGATGAAAAAAAACATAAAGCATTTAACACTGTTTCTCAGAAAGTTATTACATTTCTAGATGAAGACCTTGACCTCAGCCATACATGTAAGATAGATTTAAAAAAAAAAAGTTTGGACACTCAAAAATGTAATAAAAATAGAATGTAATGATTTGCAACATTCAATTAAAATGTTTATTTATTTATTTATTTATTTATTTTACTCATTCTGTTTTTATTTATGTTTTACACAGTGTCCAATCTTGTTTTGCATCAAGTTTGCATCAGCACAGAGAGTTTTCTTATATAAATAATGTGATTTGGATGAAAAGTTGATTTGCAAATATTTGTAAAACTATGCAAACATTGCACATGTTTTGTTATGTACTATGTCTGCAATGCTTTCTGGTTTCTTGGAAAATATAGTCTAATCCTTGGCGAGTGTTAGCGATACTGCACAATATGTTGGGAAAATGTATTTTCAAAGTACTTTCTGTATTCTTTGACTAACTCAAAATCCTAACTAATGAAGCTACAGTTACCCCCTAACAAAATTATAGAAAAAATAAAAATAGATTAAGTACTTTTTCCATCAGCATTTTGGATCTTGAAAACATTTAAGCAAACCTTTTAGATTCTGAATATTGGATAGTTTTTTTTCAATAAGCAGCATGATTAGGCATAAGATTCTGTAAGATTTTTTACATCTTTCTGCCTTTTAAATAACCTGTTTCTATCAAAATAAAGCACATTTGTATAGCATCAAAAAGGTAACATTAAACTTACTATTATTATTAAAAGACTTGTAAGTTATGGTGCAGGCAGGTCATGAAGAAAGGAATGAGGGAGTTAGATGATGTATGCAAGAGAGCCTTAAACGTTTATGGTGTAGGCACTTTGTCTCACACTGACATAAAACTAACAGACTACAATTGATGTTCAGTGAAGTAAGGTATATCAACTTGTTTAGGAGTGCTTTGTGATATGCACACATCTGCTGTGGTATTTTTCTCTACATTAAATTAAACAAGGTATAATTACTTTTTATGTCACTTTGGGAGGCTCTTGGCTGATGTATTTTCCTTAACCAGAACAGTATGAAACCGAACTGCTGAATCACAGCTCCTTGGTTGTTAGCATTTCTTGGCTCAACTCTTAATGGACTTGTGCTCTACAAAGTAGTCGTGGCTTAAATTGCCTGGCCTTTTTTGTTATTCACGTAATATACAACTGCATCTCAATAAACTAGACTAGAATATCATGGAAAAGTCAATTTCCAGTAGTTCAAGTCAAATAGCCCCAACAAAGTCAACGCCAACATTTCCATATTAAAGATACTTTTAAAAATTGGTCTTTTGTAATCAAAATTTTTGAGACACTGAATTTTAGGTCTTCATTAAATGTAAGCCATACTCATTATAATTTGAAGAAATTAAATAAATTAAGACATCAAACGTTTCATTCTGTGTGCAATGGATCTATATAATGTGTTATTTCCACTTTTTGAATTGAATTACTGACATAGATAAACTTTTCTATGAAATTCTAATTCATTGAGATGCACCTGTACTAGTTCATAAAAAGTACCACACATTACATCACAGAATTAGATTAATCATATGAAGGAAGGAAGGAGGGAATTCAAATGACTATTTGTCAGTATGCAAATTCTGAATTCAAATTCAGTGTACATGGATTCTTGATCATACAGTATTGGCCGCTTTTATTGTATTTAAAATGAATGTCTATGTAGGACTGCTATATAGGAAACTGGAAAAATTGATGATTTGTTTGTTTTTTCTCCATCAAGATCACATTTAACTGAAGATGTCCTTTTAAAAATGTTTTAATAAGAACTCATTAATAACCCGCTCTGTGTTTATTTATTTATTTTTTTAATCTTCAGCCAATGACCAAGAGGAAGGGGGGGAGCTGACAGGTGGAGGAGGGCCGAGTGATAAAGTATCTCTCTACAAAGGAGATATTACGGTGTTGGAGGTGGATGCCATAGTCAATGCTGGTAAGGATCTGTACTTTGACATTTGGGAGCTGCTGGAAAAATGATGGTGTTTCCTGTTTGTAGGCAGCTAGGCTGTTTAACTGTCCTTGGCTGCCCTCTAGTGTTAAGACTCAGGAAGTGCTGGTTCTTGAGGCATTGCACAAGTGATGAGTGTGATTGAGTGTGACTGGACATTTGCCTCCATTGATCTGACTTCCCATAGGCTAAAATACAGTAACTATATTATGTTCGAATCTATCCTTACTCAACCTTTTTGTTTGAAATCATTTTTTGCTATTCCAGTTATTTCTTCTACCTTGTGCCAGTGAAACACAAGGTCACTGACTAAATTCATTGGTTGGATTCATTCGGTTGGCAGTTATATTCATCTCATTTATCATGAATGTGTCATGTGTGTGCTGTAATGGTTAGTGGTCACTTATCCAAGGCTGCTGTTGGGTAATGATTTGTTATCGAGAGTAACCGAGAGGGTAAGCAGAAATGCCTTTTCAGAGATTTGTGCTACTGTTATGTAATTTTCTGCAGTCTGCTCACAACCTACACACACACAGTCAGAGGTGCTAAAAGATTGCTTTACCTGTTGCTTCTGCAGTTGATGTTCAGGACCAATTTGCAGCTATAGGGTGTATAGCCCCACACCATAGCTATATAGCAGCAGTATATTAAACAAGGTCTACTTTGGCTTTCTGCACTTGTGTTTCATAACTTTTCTTTTCTCATGCAGTATTTCCACACACACACACACACACACACACACACACACACACACACACACACACACACACACACTACTGTCTACTCAGCAGTGTGCATCTTGTGTGAAATTAATACTCTATAATTTATGCAAGATTAATAGATGTGAAAAACAGACTGCTCTGTTGGATAAGGCTAATGAATTTAATCTATTATGTAAATACCCATCCTGATGAGGATAAGGTGACATGACATTCTGTATCATCGTCAGCGTCATGTAAAAGACAAATATTCTGTTTAGTACACAGACACCTGACACACACCTAAATGTCAAAGAAATTGTCTGGTTTTATCGATGATGACCTTTACAAATGTAGCACTTGTAGCAGCTATTACACAACTCAATATGTTGTTTGTACTGAGTTTTGTGATAACTGCTCCATGTCTGAGATGCATTGTTGTGTGCTATTTAGAAAGAGATGCATCAGTTGTGAAATGCAGGGCCAATATAGATGTTGAAATAGCAATTTGGCCCATAGCTGATGCTGATATTAATGCTTTTTTTGTTTTGTTTTTGTTGTTATTCATCACCGCTTTTGTGCCAGGGAAACAAAAAGCTTCATTATAAGAAATAACTGAACTGTTTTAAAGGACTGTTTTGTCCAAGTCTGACTGCAGATAGCCACCACAACATTTTGCCAGCACAAAATGTATGCGACACATCTGATAAACATCCACCACTGCCATTGATGAACGTCATCTTATTGCCTGTATGCCCCTGGCCTCAACAAGATGAATATCCCTGTATATAGATATCTCAGCTCTATAATGTGGATTTGTATTTTTTATTCATGGTAAGAATCATTGAGTTAACCTATTGGTGCTAGAGTACTTGTTCCTTTTGCAGTATAGACTGACAGGCAATTGATTACACTTTTACCTCATTGTGTTCCCAATTTATGTTCTTAACAGTTAATATCTTAAACGTTTCAAGGTTAGGACAGTAGTGTTTTTAGTGACCAGAAAAAGTAGGGCTTATGTGAAAAAGAAACGAGGTTCAGGACGGAGCATTGAACGTTTTTGTTTTAAACAGTTGAATACTGTTGTAGCAAAGGCAGGCAGTTTACTACAGCAGTTAATGCTGCCAGACGTCCAGCCTCTGATTGAGCTACATGTTGGCCAGGAGGTAATTCATTCTGTTTAGCAGGCTGTCAGAGCGTCTGAAAGGTTGAAGGAATTGTAGAAGCCTTTTATGATTTCCAGAAGGCCCCAGCAGTTGGCCCACTGCTACTCTATTCTTTCATACTGCAGGACCAGTTGTCTTTGTACAGGTGGTTGGACTGATAAGGACATACAGTAGTTGACTTTGCTGCCCAGTTTTGTTCACCGTCTATGACAGCTGTGCTCAACAACAGAAGTATGTCGTGAATGTAAATTTTAATGTGAATGGAACTTTCCAGAGTTTGTTTTTTGTCATTGGCAACCAAAGACTTTGATTTTACAGTATGACCTTATAAACAATGGTTACAATCTATTTATGTATTGGAATAGGCCTGACTTGCTCTGGCTGTTGTGGCTCTCATCCAAATTTTAGTGAGTAACACGGTTCTGAGCTGCATGTGAACAAACATTGCGGATGTTGAGCAACGTACTTTGATAAGATCTTTGGATAGTTTGGTTTACTTCTTGCCTTTCATCAATTCACTGCTTCCAATCTCTAGCCTGCAGTACTTCCATTTTCTCATGCTGTTTTTCATTTAAGGTTGGCACCAGTAGACTCCTGTCTATGAAGTGTGGGACTTTTTGAGCACTGAGAAAGTATTAGCCTAAAGTTAATAAACTGTCAGACATGAGTTAAAATTGAAGTGCAGTGAAACTAATTTTTAAAATTGTAGGAAAACGTGAAGGTCGCTGTTGAAATGTATGGAAACATAAGTGAAGGAATACATTTTCAGTTCTTTATATATTTTATTAGACATGAACTGAACTGAACCCTAACCCAACCACAGGAGCAGGCTGTCTGTATAATCCTGTGCTGGCCTACCTGCTTGCAGAGTTTGGACTGTTTGTTCCTACAGTCTAACTGGACAGTTCAGCATAATGATATAATATTGATACAATAATGTATGATGAAATATTTAACTTTTGGTCATTATATATATTGGAACAAAGTGCAACTATTTATTTCTTATTTTTAAAACTGCATTAGTTTTCAAAATGTATTAACTATAGCTCATGGGAATGAACAATGACTCTTTCTGAAGTAAGCAGAGCTGCAGTGTTTCTAGCTTGTTTGCAGCTGACATGTTATTTATTTATCACATAACATTTTGAATATAGTTTAGGAGCCAAAGGGACCAATTTGTGCAGGGTTTTGTCATGACAGCAGCAATATGTTGGTTGCAAAGGAGAAATGTCTGTAATTTTAGGGGACACGGCCAGCTTGGTACTGCTGTTATGGTGGCTGCCTATAGCTTTTAGGGGGTGTCAAGTTGCTTTATGTCCTCCATTAAAGTTTAATTATTAGGCTCATTGAGTTTTTAATTCTTCCTTAATTCTGTTTGGCTGGAGGTTGGACAGAAGGTGCTCAAACTGTCACCTGGGTGAGAGCCTGGAGAGTGCCGGACAGGAGGAGCTGTGGTGACAATCGGTAAACTGCAGGGGTGGAGGGCAGGAGGGCAATTCCATGACAAGGTGGCTTGGGCTGCAGCATCGAGCTCTGGCAGATGGCCCAACTCAGCCCACTCCTTGGAATGAGCCTCCATGTCTGCCACCACTCTGCATAAAATGTTACTAGGGAGCATGAGTGTGTCTGTCTGTTACCATGTTTCTAATATTTAAAAAACTAAATACTGGGTAAAAGTGACAGGGAGGTATATGACAAAGCTCTAATATCCCCTTTCACTAAAAATATCTCTTGAACTGGTTTTATTCAAGATTCTCAGAACTTGCTAATTTAACAAAGCAGTCTGTGCTCTCGTCTGTCTTGAGAAAAGTAATAACATATTGGATTGCATTGATTCCCTCCAAGCATTTGTTTGATTATCGCAGATATTTGTTTTAGCCAAAAAACAAGGACCAATTAATTCTAAGAAGATGTAGAGGACTATTGCATGCCTGATACCCACACTTCTGTTTGAAAAATACAACCAGCTATTTCTTGGTATATGACAGTGATTGATGGAAAAAGGAGACTATCCCATTTAATCTATGCTTCATAGAAAATTACAAAGTTCACTTTATCACAAATTGAATGCGTGTCTTTTGCTGTTACTTTTACATGGCAAACAAGATCATGTCTTCCATTTCTCTCCTTGTTATTGTGCATGGGAGTTCATGCGAGTGTCACCATCCCTCTCAGATCCGAATGAGGTCGTAAAGATAGCGGTGTGAAGTGGAGGGGACTTTTCTTATCATGATGACTGTGGTAATTATGCACAGGGGTTGACTCCTAATCCATTACCCGCTGTAAACCTTTCCCATCTTTCCGTATTAGATCATTTTTTTCCTGGAGCCAATTTAGTGTGCACAGGGAATCTGGTTATGAATGCTATAAAGAACTAGAGGGGTTGAGATGAGTGCGAGAAAGGCAATTGGTATTCAGTTGTATGGCGCTGCTCGTACCGCAGTCATCACAGGTTTGATGAGAGCAGTGACCCTCAGAGGGCAGAATACCATCCAGTGGAGATTGACTTTTATAAGTTTTTTGATATGCAGTCCATTTAAACATTGTTTGTCTGCAGAGCTGCTCAGCACACAGGCAGTTTTGTTTACCTTCATGGTCATTCATGCATTATGTGCAGTACAGAAGGCTGTGTGCCCCGGTCCTGCTACTGAATGGAAGACATGTTAATCTGTTGTCACAGCAAGGTAACATGTTGAGATCATAGGTTGAGATACAGTTTTTTTGTTATGTTGCGTTGTCAATGTCAGTCATCATTAAGTTCAAAATGGAATTCTGTCCAATTCATGAGTCAATTTATGGCCAGGCGAGAAACAAAAATGGCTTTTAGATTCCTTATTTGATGCTATTTAAATTGAACTAAACTTCTTGTCACAGTGTTTACTTATTATCCAAATCTGGATTGATGAAGAGCACTACAGTTAAAAAAGAAAATTATGTATTTTAGTAACTGTCCCAGTAACTGTGATTCTGTTTTGTTATCTAAAGTAGAACACCCTTTTTGCATCTCTGAGGGTTACTTTCTGTTACGGGTCATGAGGTACTGGGTAGATGTGGTTCATCCTCCCTCACTTATTGGAAGCCCCAGTAGTTATGGCAGCACAGCAACAGTGCAGGATAATGGTGTGTAATGTCCAGAGAATATTATATGCTTCTCTGAGACACAAGCCTTAATGGAGAGCACTGCCTTATTTATTAGGGAATGACTCTCTGAGTGCTCTGGTAATATTTTAGCCTACAAAGTACAAGGCTTTTCAGAATGAAAAGTAGATGTGGCATTTTTATTCTCTCACTGAGCTCTTGGTCTATAGAAAGACTCTAAAAAGACAGGCTTTTTCATTGTCGCTCTTCCCAACTTTAGGGTTCTTTTAAAGGTCTCGTTGTAATATATGACAACATATTCTCCTTTTCTATTTTGTGAAAGCCAATACTCTCTTGTGAAATTGATTTGCTGTCCAAATCCTTATTTTACAGCATCTGTCTAAAATGTTGTTGGGACACTGCATTACTGTTAGGGGCATGGGGACATTTTTTAGCTGCTAGGCTGTCTTAACAATACGCCCATAGTGTCTAACACCAGACTTTGGCATGACATTGCTGAAGAATGATGTCAAATTTACAATTCATTTTTTTTACTTTTCCATTTCCCTGAATGATTGATAAAGCCTATGGCTTTTGGTTTTGCTTCCTTGTGTTTGGGGATCTTGTCAGCAAAGACTCTTCATTAGATTTTCTGTCAGGCCATGGATGTGCTGCACAACACACTCAGCCCCTGGAGAGTCTGGCTCGACGGGTCTATCTGTCTCTGCAGATTCACACCCTGTGCCATAACCTCCCTGAGTGATGCAGCCATGCTCCCAGCAATATGATTGCAATTCAGGGTCTCTCACTCTCTCTTTGTTCTCTCTTTCACTCTGGTGCCAGTTGCAAATACATGGAAACACACACACACACACACACACACACACACACACATGTACACATACACACACACACACACACACACACACACACACACACACACACACACACACACACACACACAATACATAGAAACCATGGCAGAGGACTGGTAACTTCTTGAGCAAACTTGTGATTGTTGCACTGTCACACCAAGAATGAAAAAATCAATGCCCCTGGATGAGAGAACTTGCTGCTCTGTTGAACAGTGAAATGACTCCAGTGAGTGGGTTGCATTGGGTCCTGCACTAAAAGGTCCAGTTAATCGTATCAACTCTGAGAGAGATACAGCACAAGGCCAGGGTTTTCCCTGCCATCAGGGTGTAAATGTGAACTGAGGTGACAAACCAGCTGGCGAGCTTCCCCTCCTTCCGATTTCAGCTCGATTTCTCCCCTCACAGTGTCCAGATTGTGAACAGCCTTGCAGACCGCCTCGGTGTTTGGTCAACGTCTACGTTGTTTACCTAATCTCTGTTGCCCAAGAGGTGCCAACATGGCCAGATAGAAATAATTTTTCACGAGGTGTGGCTAATGGAAAGTAATCATGGGAATCTGTGCTGTCAGTGTGTATCCGGCTGGCACTTAGAGAAATGTCTCCCTTTGCTTGAACTGTTAATGGTCTATGACCATATTGAGTGTTTGGGAGAATGAGCCTCCCCTTCCTTCCCAGTCATGCGATTTGTGACCCAAACCACACCACCTACTCCCCCCGAAACGCAAACACTCACACTTGAAAACACAAACACCACACTCTCATCCACACAAAAAGGTGTTTAAGCCATGAAACTCACTTTGTGTCTTTGGAGACAGTTGCCAGTGCTCATGAGGAGGCCCATCATTCAGGTCAAGTCCTCACTTGTCTCCCATGTGGACAGAGAATTTAAGTCATTGCTGTCAAGGTCAGAAAGTCTCTGTTTGCATCCCTGTTTTTCTCCCTTGCCCCTTTTTTCTTGCCTCTGTTGCACTAACCCCCTCCCTGTCCTGAAACAAACATTTCAAAACATCCTGCCTTATGCCGCACACACGCCAGATCTCATCCATCAGGTCTGTGAGTAATTGAGAGGGTATTCAGACGGGAACACGGAAAGAGTCTCTCACCACCTTCTGTTTCTTTTGTCCTTTGTCTCACACAAGTTGAGGATCTTTGACAAAAGTAATTACTGTAGAGGTCATTTATAGAATGTGGAAAGGAAAACAAGTAGCAAAAACCCCCAAATATAAGCATTCAATTTCTTTAAATAATGGAATATTTACCTCATATTTATTTTAGTGGTTTAGGGAAGGCCTTACCAAAAAAAAAAAATCTAAGACATGGTGGTTACAAAATCCAGTACAGTATGAGAAAGCCTGCCTGTGCATGCATGTAAGTGTGTGTGGTACAATCCTCCAAAGCAGATGAATAAAATGTTTTGTAGCAGTATAAAGTAGGTGAAGCTTTCATTTACAAGATAGAGACTGTAGAAGGCAGACCAACAGATGAATGGCTCCAGTGCTCCTAAATCTTGTGTATCTGTTGACCTGTAGGGGGCACTGTGGCTCCACCTAAGTATTGCAGCCATCTCTGGTAGCAGAGTAAGTTTGAGAAGTGAAATGACTGGGCTGGTGGCGCATTTCAGATGGATAAATCCCCTTTTTCTGCTTCCCCTTCACAGATGTTTCTTTAGAACTGTTTGAGGTGACAACTGGAAATTTCAAGGCATCTTACAGATTTCAGCATCTGCTTCTCCAATAGCCCAGAAAAATGTCCAGTTTTGTTATGTGTTTTGGAAATTGAAACACAATTTTGGAACAAAATAAAACAAAAACGCTGATGCTGATTTTGGAGCTCAGTCAAGGTTTCATATGTCCCACTATATTAGCATAGAAGAAGTGAGAGAGTGTTTTTGGCTTGTGGAGATGCAGCATGTGTGTGGTTTTGTAGCTGTATGCACATAAGAGCGAGTGAGTTCTTTCATCCTGTGAGGGAATGTGGGGAGATGCTGGGTGAGACTGGCTCTGTACTGGCAGAGTGAAGCTCGGGTGAAAGGAGAGGGTTGGAGAAATCAACCCCTGCCTGTTGACGTCTCCCTGCACAATCCCCAGGCAGTGTGCCCTGCACGGTCGTCAGCAGGCGATTCACTGGTCCTCACAATACCCCCCTTTGAAGACCAGTTAATTCTCCCTGCTTTCTGTTCTCCCCATGTTTTCCTCACACTTCCTAATTTTTGTTTCAGTTAACATAGCTCATCTCTACTTCTGTGAATGCTGTAAACCTTTGCAGAAACAAACAAATGCAAGCTATGTACACCAAGCCTAGAAAAGTGTGCACCTTTGCAGAAATCCTGATGAGCTACTTGGTTACAGGCCTGCAGTGGCAAGGTTTTTTATAATGGCGTCCTATGTATAATGGCTAGGTAATGGTAATGGTGCGAGTAATGAGCAACATAATGTCACAAGTAAGTAAAGGAATATAAAGCACACAATTTTGGCAAGGGGATTTTCTTTGAGGCATGTAATTTTAAACCAGACACTCCATTTTATAATTTTATGCTTTAGCTAGACAGTCTTTGTTTTTTTTTTTTAGAGAGGGTGCAGTGGTTAAAATAAATTCATGCTATCCACAATATGTAGTCGTGTTGGAGCAGAAACAGAATAATGCAATGCAGCATTACTGTGACTAAGTCTCTGTCAAAATTCCACCTAGAACGTCAGCGCCTAATGGAGATATGAAACTGTGTCCTCCCTACCATTTCTCTGTTAGCTAAACAGAGAAACAATCCATATGAGAGGACCCTCGAAGCAACTCAAGTGAAAGACTGTGATGTTTGCTGAGTGGCTTTAAATGAGAATACAATTCCTATAACCCAGGGCAGTTCATTCACTATTTGTGAGCATGTACATGTTTCTTTTAAAGCTGAGGAACTAGGGGCTGTGTTCATAAAAGTAGCTCTCAAATGGCCATTTTGAATGCATTTTAAAGGAAATGATTCTCTCCCGGTTTTAAAAGTTAAAACACATTCTGTCACTGTTACATTTCTTGACATTTATTCATACATCCTGCAAAGGTGAAAATTTGCTTCTAACTAAGCAATTTGGGAGTAAACATTAAGAGAAGATGTCAAGGTGTTCCTCTGAAACCACAAAATATTTCTCTCAAATAATCTTTAAGAGAGTTAGCTGTGAGTACTTAGGCATGCACTTAACATTTCAGTAATGCATGTAACAACAATCATGATGCTAAGAAGCGTTTAGTTTGATGTGCTTAACTGGAACGAATCATGACAATGTTTGTGTTTATTTTCTCACAGCAGTGATTCATCTGTCTCATAAATTTAAATTCAACAAAGTGTTCGCTTGGCAACAGTGCAGTCCATTATTTTTAGACTTAATTGAAGACTACTGTTTTCTGCCAAAGTATTATCTTTTGTGTTTTAGGTAATTTTGTTGTTTATACTGTAAAGCAAAATGTGTCCCACCCTGATCATGGGTTCTCATAGAAACCGAGCATAGGTCATCAACTGTGTGAGCTGACTCGTATCACTTCCTACTTTTGTTCTTTTCATATGCAGCTACATATGCTGCAAATGCTGACCACAAACTGCTGCATGTAGAAAATCTTCATGTACAGAATCAGAAAAATGGATAAATTGAACACTTCCTAAACACTACAACTGCGACTATTCCTACTACTATGTGCAACCACTGTAAAGCATTTTTTTATGTTAATTTCTAAAAAAATCAATAACTTTATATTTCCCCAGTGGGGGCAATTGGTTTTACAGCAGTGGGATGCATACATGTAGCACACATAAACCACAGGGCACATAAATACACTAAGACCATAAAAATTACTTGAATAAATAAACTAAACCATAAAATACACAAAGAAAATATATCCTTGAATGTATGGGTGTTCCTTTTCTTTTAATTTGTTTTAGGTATTTTACTTACTGTCCATACAGTGTAAACCATTTTTTTAATCAGTGAGAAACAAGTAAGACCCTTTATTTGAAAATATCCTCTATAAAATATATTGCAAATCTTATCTCTCCAAATGCAAATAAAAATACTTTTTTCCTGTAAGTTATCTGTATATAAATCATATTAGAGTGGACAAAACATATTTTAAGAGTAATAATAGTATATTTGATTGACTTTATCCCTATAACTTTCATAGTGGCTGCATTATTTTGGTAACATAAGCCAATCCACAATCTTTTTGATCCTCCCTAAAGATATACTGTGTAAACAGAACTTTAGAAAAAAAAAATAATCTCCACATCTCGACGATTGTAGGTGCTTGACCTACAGTAATATGATGTCAGAAATGTGAAACCCATTGTACCAGAGAAGTCTATATACTGATTTTTTTAGACTGTTAAAATACACACACACTATGTTTTATAGCAACACTAGCAGTGCCAAAACAGAAAATCACCTTAAGGCATCATCAAGGAGACCTTTTCCATCTTCTATAATGAACCAGGTTCATAACAGCAGCATTTCCTAGATTAATACAAATAAGGTATAATGTGAAACATAACTTTTAAAACCTTGCAAAAATACAATAAATGTAAGAAGAGAAACGTCTTTCGGGGGGCAAATAATCAGCAGGTTGACATTGACAAAAGCTCTTACCAGTAATGGCCCTGACCTTAAGGAACACTGCTGAATGGTCACTAATAGAAATGAGACTGTCCCGAGGAAAACATGCTGACAGTCAGTGGTTTTTATACATGCATGCATATGGGAACTAAACCATTCTCGATCTTATCATGTCTCATAAAGTTTCACATTACTGCCATAGAAATAACAGAAATAAAGAAATTATATTTTCTTTGTGTCACAGCAATTTGTATTTGTCTTTACCATTACTCTAAAACACACAGTTAAATGTCATGGCGTTGGACAACTGGTATGATACAGTATGTCATTGTGATGAACTGACCTGTGATGATGTTTTAATTGCAACATGCCCTATCAGTTGTACAGTCATAATGAAACTACTCTCTCTGCAAATGCACCAAAGTCCACAATCAGCAGCGGCTCTCAGAGGCTACATGGCTGCACAGTTGTTGCGCTCGTGTATGATAATGAAGCACTGACTGGACGTCCTGATGAAATGGATTTCCCTTTTGTTGACACAAGTGATTGTGTGGTAACTGTAGAGCTTAGGGAATGTGGACTCATTATAGACAAAGACCTTCGTGCAACAGAATGGTAATAGAAACGAGGCTAGGTTCTGTTGGCTATGATGAACGGTAAGCTTTATGTGAAATGTCTGGGAGATATGAGTCTATTAAGCATGATGGAGTTATTATTTTGAAAGGTCTTACAGCTTACAAGTCAGTGTTTGATGTAACTACCATGCAAACAATGAGCACTAATGAACTCCATCAGTTTTCCAAAAGCAGAACCCATTTGGGCTCATTTATGACAGAATGAACCGTGTTTATTGCAGACTTTGTTAGGAGAAGGTACTGTATGCTGAAAGATTTTATTCCTTCAGTTGGACAGTTATTAGGGTAACAAGGCCTTGCATATTGAGAATATTCATTTAGATGCTTGACATTTCATACTGTGTAACAAACTCCCCAGAAGAACAAAGCGATTTTAGGTTGACCCAAGGAGTTAAATTAGTTTTTATTTCCACAACACAGTGCTGCATGGGAAGGCATTTTTGATGAACCAGAGGAGACAGAAAAGAGAGCGCTTATGCCTCGAGAGCCAGTGAGTGAAGAGGTGTTTAATGCAGCAGGGTTCAGAGGGTTGCTTATATAGAGTAGTTATAGACAAGCTGATGATTTGTTGTGATGTACAGGGGGAGAGCAGTCGGACCCGACTTGGAGGTAGTGTGACCTCAAACAAACTGCATTTGTTTAACCTCGCTCAGCTGTGGAGCTATAATGGGATGATAGCTTCTGCCATTAGCATGATGAAATGGACAAATAAGTGACTTTAGTGAAACCCACTCAAGTAAGGGGCTGCAATTTGGTTGGCCTTTGATGCTTCGGTTGGCTATGGAAACAGTTTAATCTCTTTAATAGAATCTTCGTCCCCCCCTTCATGCACAAACAAAGCAGATTAAGGCTCCCAATAAGGCAAAGACTTCACAGTCTTTGTGATGGAACAGAGTTCCCGATCCTGTGGGTGGCATTGGAGTTTTTGTCTGCCATGTGTAGACACAGGCGAGAAACTCCCTCAACACGGACCAAAAGCTCCAATTCTGTTCAGTTGTACTTATCTTGCTTTATTCAGTTTATTTAACCATGGTTAGGATCTCAGATCTCTTTTATGTGGCAGATCCCACCAGGACAACAAGAACACACTATGTTTTTCGTTAAGTTAAAGGGAATGGTAGATGTATGGCTAGAATGAAAGATAGATAAGGTGAAAGATAAACTAAATGGCATGAAATACATAGAACATACAATTTATTTATACAGTGATAAAAAAGACGCATTACCTTGTCTGCAGAGCAGTTAAATCTCCCTGTGCTAAAAGCTATATCTAGGTTACCGCATTATTGTGTTGTGCTTCAGTGTGATGGTGAAGCTAATTATATCTCAAGTGGCTGAATCTCGGACTGTTGTAAATAGTCAGCTCTTAAGCAGCTTCTACAGGGTCCTTTCTTTGATATCAGGACTAGGGAAGCGATCCTTCATCCTCCTACTATTAGCAGGTGTTTATTGATTTGTAAAAACACGATTTGCTGTGGATGAATGTGAGAGAGGAAATCACAAAGTAGGAGAGCCACTCCAGTGTTTGTCACATGTTTTTTTTTTTTTAACTTTTATTTTAATCATGGGTTGTGCCACTTAAACAAATGTGAAGACAAGGTGAAGAGACACTGTATATTTATAGGTATACTTTGTAAAGCTGCCAGGTGACGGGAAAGAATAGGAAGGAAGCGAGATTGGAGGAAGTTATGACAGGCAGGAGACTCGGAGGAGGATGTTGTGTTCTTTCAATAGATTTAATTTGCCATGTTCCCCGGATAATCAGGCACCACATGGCCATCCTCCAGCCGCTACAGTCCCCCAGAGGCTCTGCCGCGTTGCTGATGAAACACATTGCATTACAGTTGATATAGGTGTGTTTATCATGTCTCAGGGGGTGTCTTGATGAGTGGTTGAAAACACTGGACAAGTTAGCTCCATACTGTACGACCATAATGTGCTTAGAAAACTTTTGGCCAGTAGATGCAATTAGCCCCTTAATTACAGGATATCATAAATCCAAATGGGCACAAGGAAGAAGCAGAGAGGTATCGATATTGTTGGCTGATTCATATGTATTAGGAAAGTGCTGGATTAGTCAACACGTTGATTAAGAGTTGCTACTCTCAATAGTCAACAGAAATACTAGTGGGTTCAACTTTATTAAAGTACACTTTTAAAATACACATTGACCTAATTTGCACTGAATGTCATGCTTTATATTAAAAAAAAGAGCATCACTTTGATACTAAAATATGCAGCAATTTTTGACCTTATGGATTACATTGAGCTTTGACTGTTTTGTGGGTGTTTTCTTAGTTTTACACTGATCAAAGTTTAAACTTCTGTTTTAGCATCAAGGAAATGGTGAACATCCCTGACATAAATATTTGCTTGCTAGTTAAAAGTGAAATAAATTTGACTTTCCCAGCCTTGGTGCACAAAAAAAAACATTGAATATATATGTTTACATAATCACATTACACTTGCATTACACTAATATATCTGCAGGGCAGTAAGTGTGTCATGTCACGCCTAAAGCAAGATGGCAAAGCAGTATTTGTGGCATTTAACCTAATGATATAGGCTATTGCCTGTTCAGTAAACTTTTTTGTTGGAGCTCTGCTCTACTGAGCTTCCTTATTGTGTCTCTGCTGTTTTAAGTTTAACTTTATTGTTTAGGTCTATTGTGGACAACTGTCGCTCAAGGGAGTTGCATAGTTGACAGTGACAAATGTATGTGAGGATGGAATGAATTATTAAACATTGCATTCAGTGTCGAACTGTTTGCATGAACACGTCTTTTGAACAGCCTTATTTTCAAATGCAAGACTTCAGTGCGAATATAACTAATTCTAATTTTGGATAGGTACAATAAAATACTGTTATCTCTGGCACTCTGTCCACATTTACAGCTGTGGGTTAGGGCATGGGCATTTAATTAGTCATACAATTAGTCATTGCTGTGCCCACAATCCACACTACACCAAAATATAATTCCACTAAGACTACAAAAACAACTTATCACAGTTTATTCCTTGGAGAGTATATCATAACCCTTAGAGCACAATTCCATGTATTTATGGTAAAAAGCAATTACTTCACTTCACTCCACTTTTAAAATATAATATTTTAATACTGACTCTAGCCTCTGTTAATCTCACTAATTGTCATCTCACTGTACTTTCTAAATAACTCATGAATTGCAAATTGAAATGTAACAGCTGGAATATGACAGCTGAAATAACACCGGGTAAAACATCCTACCTTTCTTATGCTTGACAAAATTACTTTTCAGACCATCTGATGCAATACATTGCAAATATTTACAGAGCAGGAAAACATTAGGAGGGCATATCGAACTTGGCTGCCCTTTGTGCTTGATTATTGCAATACCATTGCTGAAATCTTCCCTCCTTCTTTTTCTTTACTTTCTTGAGGTGTTACTCCTCACTACAAGCCTCTCCAACACAGGAGGAAAACATAGAGGCCATGAATCATAATATTAATGAGGTAATGGAATCCTCACATTTCATGTTTGTAGTTTACAATCTTGATGCATCCACCAAAATACAGTAATTGTGCTAATGTGTTACAATTGGCACCACAAACTCAATGGATGGGCGGAAAAAAACCCCAGTGGAATCAGCACCTCTCTGACAAATTATAGATACATTTACCCATTAAAGTACTGGACTGGATTCTCATCTGATGGCCATAGTGATGCTGCATGAAACTGCCTTAACATCCTCTTCAACGTGACACTCGCAGAATCCTTTCACCTGAAAGGATGTCCAAACAACATAGTGCATGGGGTAGTCTGGTGAGTAGCCAAGAATTATAAAAATTGCGGTCCCTTTTAACTTCACTTTGTGGTGCTGGCAAAGCTTTCTTGGAATAACCAAACAAAGTTCCAGGTACTATCCACAATTTTTTTCTAATGGAAAATCAAAGAAAAGTAGAGCTGTGTTGTGCCATGCAGTGGAAATGTGGCCTTGGTGTATAGACCATGGGATTTCTTAACTTAGCTTTGTGGCACTCGAGATATATTTCCATTTACAGAGGTGAACACATGTATCACTGATAAGACGATGGAGACATAGTAATGTGCGATGATTGCTTATGTTAGTGTGTTTTACACGGTAACACAAGTATGTTAACGGAGTAAAGTCATGAAAACGGCTACACAGTGATTTCCATTTAGAAGACAACTCAATTACTGTGGGCCAATTAATGCTGCCTGTGCTGCTGAAATTAATGAAGGGACGTGTCGGCACAGGCCAGCGGGATAGAAGGAGAGGCAGAAGGTCAGATGGTATTTTCATTGATGATTTTGTCTTGCATGATGCTTCGTCCATTTCATTTGTAGGCGGGATGTGTTGAAAGGGGAATCTGAACTTAAACAAACTTTGAGTTGAGGAAGACAAAGTGAGCTCAAAAGGAATCTGTAGCATAGTTTTTGATCTCATCTCTTAATAGGCCTTGCCACAACAGGTGTGCATCTATTTCTATTTATCAATCCACATTGACTCTTACAGGCACATATGTGGTGTGTAGTACCCAAAGACTATACTTAACTTCAAATAGATCAGCAGTGGGCATGAGAAGAACATATGTAACTTCTAAACAAACACCACTTGTTTTTACCATTAATACATTGAGACTAAGCTTGACCTTATGTCTATGAAGAAGCAGGATTTCACAGTTTGCCCGAGGCAGCTCTCTTGCTTAAAGACAGAACGCTTCTGCGAGGTTCTGTTTTGGGATTTGCAAGTATGAAAAACCGAATAACTGGATTTTATTTCCTGGGACACAACAACTTTAAGGCATTTAGAGATCTTTTAAATTCTTGAACACAAAAAAACTTAACTGTAAGAAGCTAGGTTTGATCGACTGGGGGGGCTATCCCCCAAATGAGAGGCCTTAAACTCTGCTTCTGATGAAATAGACTTGAAGTGGCCAAAACACAACAGTCAGAGTTGAGGGGCAAGTTGAGGCTGTCAGCTGGCAGAAGATTGATGTGATTCAAAGCAATGAGGAAAGCCCGCTGTCTCTTTGTGGGAAGTCAGTACAGCCTTGATTCAAAAGGGAAACAAAGTTAGAGTCACGGGATGCTGTCATTAAAGGCAGAGAGGAGCAGGGCGCCATTGTTTGGGAACAGATACTGTAATGCTTGCTGTTAGCCATAATAAGCACATTTTAATTCAATATTTTTATTCTAACTCTCTTGGAACAGACTATCTTCCCGAAGAAGCAAGCTATAAACAAACGCGCATGTCCAACAGAGAGAGGGCAAAATTCTGTTTACCCATCCTCAGACAATTTGGCACCCTAAAACGAAGACTTTTTTGTTGTTGTTTTGTTATACTCATGCAACTTGGCATCAAATCGTCAATCATTTGTTTAGTGGAGCTCTCTCAAGCTGTGCAAACACACCCAGTGCCACTTTGTAGTAGCGACCAGGGAGATCTTGTGTTTGTCCCAAAAATCCATGTGTGTATGTTTCAGGTTTGGAAGTGTTAGGAAGCCAAGTAAAGCAGCATGGCACGAGGAGTGCAATGCCTCCCTCTGAGAGCTTCATTATGGTAAACTAGGTTTAGGCTTTCACTCTAAACACCAGCTGGCGTCTCGATCACAACCGTCTGCTGTGGTATGTCAACATATTTAGATGCTAACACTTTCTTTTTTATGACAGTTTCTCGCCTGTTTTGTGGCTAAGATAAGAAATGACTGGTATAGAGTATGAAATTTAATTAGCTTCGACAATACAGCAATACACAAAGCTATTGTCTCTCAAAATGTAAATTAAAAATACTGTAGATTGTTTTAGCCAACAATCTGTTAGAAGAAGCAGTAAATGTCATCATGGCCACGGACAAGGATGAGTAATTGTTTATTTCTCCACAACTTTGACTAATGAGTTACTATTGAATTTTCTCAAAACTCCAGACAGCACCGTTGACAATATTGGAAATATTACTGATGTTGTTAATGCCTGAATCTGCTCAATTACTTCTGCATTGTGAAGGCAATTATCTTGTATGTCATCGAAAGCAGGGCGGAGCACAATCCAATTTCAGTTGATATCCCTCATTTATTCATGGTTTTCTGTCAGTTAAGGTCAGACAGACCTCTGTTTGTGCTACTCTGCCTGTCTGACATAAGCCCGTTATTCATGAAATAAGCAGCAGAGAAATGAGTCATCTGATGTTGTTGATTCTGCTGATTACAGTAACACTGTTATTAGGTTTAAAACTCCTCCTCCATCTCATATCTGGCTTTTCTCCAAGACTCCCACAATGATGTGAAATCCTACAGAGTTGTGATAGTTGCTATCTTTGGAAAAAGTCTGATCATTTTCAATTAAAATGTTTCTCACCAAAACTTTGTCAATCTTTTTCAATTTCGCAATCCTCAATGTTCCAACCTGCAGAAATATGAATCAATCACCCACCTGAACTCAAACTGTAAAACACCGACTTCATGCATAATAGTAGCACTCTCAGAAGAGGCTCAAAGATGGAACCAGTCTACAGCATTAAGGTGCACTATTACCACCTGGAGACGGCTGTGTAAAAGGGTCTAGTGTTTCTTGTGTATATATATATATATATATATATATATATATATTATATAATATAATATATATAATATATATATATTATATATATATATATTATATATATGAGTACATAGATAGAATTTTGTTTTCACCCATTCTCTCAAATCTGTATTTGATCCTCTCCTGTGTGAAGAGTGTACTATAGAGCCTAGTCCTTGTCTAGAACATGTTCTTCTTTCATATTAAGGTGTATGGTGTGAAGTTACACTTGCAGACATTGTTTTTCAGGCTCATTCCCTGGTTACTGAAATCAGAGAGTTGATGGAGAGGGCTTGAAAACCTGTGTGCTTGGAGATTTATCATCATAAAAGACAACAGGCCTGTGCTTTATACTGCCAAATGGTGCATGGGAAATTGCACGGGCCCTGCCTGCATGCTTTCGCTGCGTGTTTTCTTCACTTCCTTTCCTCTCCCCTGCCAAAGCATTTGTAAAAACAGCTTTGTGGGGTAAAAGTTATGCTAAAAATCAAAACAAAGGACTATATTGGCATCTCACACCAACAATCACGGAGGCCAAGAAGTACACATGCCCACACAATATACGTGCTTATGCAGACATTAGGGTCAGCTCTGGGCTTCATTAGGGAAATGCACTCAATTGCAATTAGCGGTAAACATATTCTTCCGTGCACTTACCCTTTGATTGCACTGTTATTGCACAAAGGCTAGATAGATGGCTGTATATTTGACGCTGTGTACTTTTTCAATTAGCCACAGACCCAGAAAAGTCTGCTATGTGTCCCACGGGCACGGTATGTGAGGCAGACAACCTGAATAGAGCAAAGTTAGTTTTGAATTCATTAACAATTAGCCTAACTAACAGCACATTGGATGTTACAAATGAAGATTGGATAGTACAAATGGAGGTTTTTGTGGTTTCTCCCAGTTTCTTTAGTGTCAAATTCACCAGCTCACTATATAACCAACCTTCAGGCCTGAATAATTTAATATACCGGCTGTCCTTCAAGAGACTGCAGCGTGGTGGTAAATCTGACAGTTTTTGACAAGTGTGACATAATTATTTAATCTCCCAAAACATGGAAAGCAAAAAGCATTCAATACACAGCATTTTCAGCAGTGGCAGTGCTAATAAAACCATTTGTTGGAGTCGCGGCGGAGCGACAGGAGATTTTACCCATTCATTTGTACATTTATGACTGCGAGGCAGTGTCCTCCCAGTCAGGGCCACAGCAAGAGGCTAGGAGGCAGAAGATGAATATCTGATAGCTACACTCCCCAGACATTACTAAATGAGCAAACTGGCAGTTTACAGCTACCCCTCAACGTAACCTGCATGTTTTATAGATGAGAAGAATCTGACTAACTGTCAGAGAATGAAAGCAGCTCTCAGGATGGTACCATTATGGTCTCTCAGTAAAATGAGACAGGCCTTTATGGGTGTTTATCATTGCACATTTCACCAACTTTCTTTTACAGCCCAAAAGGAGATGGCAACAAAGCTTTAGAGAACGGTGAGGCTTTTATTTCATTAGCCAATATGTCAGATTGATCAGAGAGCACGAGGAATGTTCCGGTGCTTTATTATTCAGACAGCAATTAAAGTGAGAGCACTACTGTAAAAAGATCAAGTAAATACCTCCTGGTGTCTGCTAACTGCTCTTTTCCCCATAGGACTTTTAATGTTATGCTTGTTTCATGATGAGGAGCCTTGGTGCCTTTCTGTTTATATTGTGTTTATCAACCCTGTCACTCTTCACTTGACTTCACTTTGCTTTTACTAGTGATGAGCGCCAACATTAGTGTGCAAGCAGCATTGGTTTTTAAAGGGTGATATGCTAATACATTTGTTTTTTTAGATTTAATTTAAAGATGGCCAGAGTTTTGTGTCAGTAATTGAAATCTTTTAATTTGACTATTTGCATGTCAAATATGCAGATTTTGTCCCTGAGCTGTTTTCTTGGCAGCATGGAAAAACAGAAACTGCATCAAACCTTGGGACAAAACTCTGAGGAGCTCTGTCAATCCAAACTAATGAAATTCTTCTCTGGTTAGCTGCTTCTTAAAACAGGGTGTTTAAAAAAAAAAAAAAAAAAAAAGAGAGAATTGTGTAAAAAAACCCAAAAACAACCACTATATACTTGAAACCAATGAATAAAATGTAAAAATCCATTATTCTTAAGGTTTTCAACGTAGTGCTATGGGTACGGATATGAAAAATAAGACTCTTAAAGCATATTCACATAATTAATGATGGTGATTTAGCTTCACCCACTCCATGGCATTTCTGTCTTGGAAACAATGCAGGAAGTGTCCAGAGGTTACAGGAAATATGGTCACAAGTTTGGAGCCAAATCACAAGGTTTCACTTCATTTTTCTCCTTACCACTGGGAGGTCATCAGGAGCTCATATGCCTGAGAAGTGCTGAATTAGCTTCAAGTGGACAAAGATGGAGACTCGCAAGGAATTAGCAAGCAGGTAGAACAAAAGGGCTTACTTGGAAGCTAACGGGGCTCATCAGTTTTCTCAATTAGTTGGCTGCTAGGAGACAGCAACTGAAACGACTTTGGCAATGAGGTTTTATTACAGTGACTTGGAATGGATGACTACGAAGGTGGAGTGTTTATAATTCCTATATTATGGGATTTTGCTGCATTAAAAGCATCATAAGTAATCAGTTTAATGGAATTTCTGAATTTTAAGCAGTAGCAAACCTCATACAGGTACTGCATGCATGCAAGTGCAGTCTTGTCATGCCAGAAGACTACATTTTCATTTCAGGGCCTAACCCTGCAACATTTACTTCAGTTCAGTTTATTCCCAAAACAGTTAAAATACAAACACAATGATAAGGCATAATGGAGAAATGTGAAATGTGAAAACACACTGATAAGCAATCTGAAGCTTTAGAATAGGGGCCCAGACACTGTGGAGATGGTCTATAAAATACGTGTGTGTGCTAACACAGAGTGTGTATTTTACAATAGCATTTACAACCTAATACACCTAATGTTAATCAAACCCATAAAACTAACTACAACCCGAATAATTTGTAATTTTTTCATCAGTCTAAGCACTGGTAAAATAGATTTCAATAAAGTTGGCCTGCTGTGTAAAACATAAATAAAAAATAGAATGCATCAAATTCACAGATTATATTTACAAAAACAAAGTTTATCAGGGTGAACATAAAATATGTTGTCATTCTGTTTTTAATTACATTTTAGACAAGGTCCTACATTTTTTTGGATTAGGGCTGTAGTTTTCTTTTTCTTTTTTCGGACATCACTGTTATTATTAATTACAAACCTTTTAGCCAGCACAGCTCAGCATCTGTCCCCCGCTGGTGGTGTTGCGTGTGAAGACTGAGATTTAGATAAACATCAGTCGTTAACGGGTGTCTCAGACTCAGGTGTTAGAGGGCAGGTGTCACACACCTGTGATACAGACCAGGCACCGTCGGGAGAAAGACGAGAGCTGCTGGCCATCTTATTGCCTTACAAATGCCTCAGGCCATCAAGCAAACATGCACCCCAGCCCTTCCCATCACAGTAACTCAATAGCTCTCTCCACACCACCCTTCAATGTCTCAACACCTTTCCAAGGTTGAAAAATGCCTCAGACCAGTTAGCTCCCCAGGATGTTGACCTGGCAGTGCAGGTCATCACTCTGAGACAAAGAGATTCTTATCAGCCCGGTTGCCTTTTCCTCACCACCCTCCATTCGCTGCCCCTCACATGGTGAGCGATGACTTCTCTGAAACTTAATATCAGTGATATCATCAAGGTGCTTCCCTACTACTCCCTTAGGATTGAGAGCGGTGTTGTGAAAAAATACTATCAGGCACTTGGCTGACGGAGGACGCCTCCAGGGAGCGTTGGTCAGTTTGGTGCCATTAAGCGATGTGTAATACAAGACTGAGACAGAGACAGGCTGACAGAGAGTGAGAGAGGCAGAGGGATAATTGTGAATGAAGAGGTAAATGCTCCACAACTCATTTTCCTATTTTCTCCCCCCAGTAATTCAACAGAATGGAGGAATTACAAGCTGCCCTCCTGCTAAATCCATTATGTTTCTCATTGAAACTGTTTTGCATTTTTAGTAAAATGCTTAGCTCTCCCACACTCCTTTTTAAAGCAAAAAAAATGATAGCTATATGCACATTTCATATAAGTTCTGTATATATATTTTTTTTTTTTACAAAAAAATGCATTTTGTCAACTGATGACTATGTTTTCTTGCTTAGTTTACTTGGGATAGATGCTATAATAAGGATCTGTGCAGTATTCCTGTACAATAAAATTACCATGAAATATTGCCATGGAAATCAAGATTGTGCTGATAATAAAACTCAACAGTAATTGGGCTAAAGTGTTTACACGCCTCGGTATACTCGATAATAACCCAGCTTTTATATTCAAGCTTCTAGCAACTGGGATATGATCTTAACTGGGTTATTATAATCAGGCATGATGGTTGGCATACGTGAGCATCCTAAATGTTATAGAAACTCTGCAGTGCATGTAAATGTATCCACTAAGACTTCAGTTAGATTGCTTATTTACGAAGAAAAATCCCCTGTGGTGCTACTTAGATGAAATAACTTCCGTTGGATTCTTGTTGTGCATGACAAAGAAGAATATACGTGGATATAGAAAATCTTGTGATGTTGATAGGCTGATGAGTATGATTGCTTTGCTGGCAGAAAAAATAGATTGTTAAGGTCCATTTTAGTGGAGACAATGCTTTGCCCTTTGTAGTAATCTCACTTTGTTCTGCATGGATAGCAAAGCAAAATGCAGTTTGTCATTTAGTTTAATAAAATAGGATGTGTGTGTTACCTGCATGGACAGGCACGTTTCTCTCTTTGTTTTAACAGCGAAACAATACGCTTTCATTTTCTTTTGCTAATTAAATTGCTACTTTAGTAATACACATGATGTAATCACATTAATAGGATAATATGCAAAAATGAGGCAAATATTTTCTGACAATATTTGTACTCTGAGGCATCACTGCCTCCAGTGTGCATTACCTCTGCAGAATATGCACATTTATATTCAGTCCCTCAGAGTGTATTCATAAAGTTTTCATGAGGGGTGAATTAATTTGATCCCTGAATGCTTAGCTATTACAACTTGTATTGTGGCTGTCAACATGCATCGAAATCCTGGACAGAGGAGATGTCTAAGATCCAGCCAACCTCATTACAAACCACTGAGACCTCATCTAGATATATTGTCTTTACTGTCATCATTTGCAGTCACAGTATGAGCTGATTAATGTATTTTCTTGAATAATAAAGCAAAATATCAAAATGAAGTGATAATAAATTCCTGAGATAGTGAACCAGTGGAAAGCTCTTTTTTTTCCATCCCAGTTCACAACCACTCCTAATCTGATGAATCCACTGTCTTTTAGTCAATCAGCCAAGCTCACATATTGTGTTCCCAATATCCACTCTGCTTATCAACTAATCACAACAGAGTGCTATAATCAAATAATCAATGAGCCATTTGACCAGAGTCAATATCCCACCTTCCAAAGCTGCCAATTTAGGTTTCCATTTATCAGCCTGATCTGACACTCTGTTCAATAGAACACCCTTTCATACTATCCAGCCTAATAACATGATCAGTTAGCTTTAATTTAGCCATGTCTGCTGAACAGATAACTGTCAATATGTGAGCAATTTGTTCTCTGTTTGTAAGATGGACAGTGTGTAAAAATTGACAGACCCTCCAATTTGGCTCCCATTTACCCCCGAGGATCAGTGTAATGCAGTGTGGATGAACAGCAGAATTAGCATTTACATTTTTGGCATTTAGCTGTCACACTTATCGAGAATGACATACTAGGAGGAAAACAACCGCATAAGCTTGTTTTCAACATTATGAGAGAGCAATGGTCACAGTCATATAGCCCACAAACCATAGATCTAATAAATATATCTGTGTTGCAATATCCATGTGTTACATGGGGGAATAAATAAGAGCAAGAGAGAAAAGTGATGTTTTTTTGTTTTCTTTTATCTGTAGCGGTGGAGAAAAAAGTGACAGAGGACATCAAGCACATGGCTATTATTTTTCCCTTGGCTGTGGACAGTTTAGAAATTGAAGGAAAAACATAAAGTTTCTCTTCTCTTAGAGCTCGCCTCAGCTGTCTTTTTGCATGGCAGGTCTTGACATTAGGGTGCTTCCACTCCCTCATAATGAACACGGCTGTCTGCTTTGGATGCGAGCCATAGGTGGCGTGGCGTGGATGGGGGAACCTGTTTCATTAGCAGCAGTGAATAGCCAAATTTCAGGTCTCTGATGGACTGTGACATGGTAGGCCAGGTTTTCCAGGGGACTGAACTCTGTGGAACTAAGCCGCTGTCAGTCCAGATGGGGTCTGGCCACAGCAGATTACCACTCCTTCACTAGACTGCTGTTGGCTCTGAAAAATATTCAGAAAGTAATACAGAGTAATCCCTCACTTCACCATGACATTTGCCATTCATGGCACACAATCCCTTTGACACCTGTCAACAGCTCACAAAACATGGCACTATTGTACAGAATGCAGCCTTAAACATGGATGTGGTTTTTGTTTCTATTCATGGTGGTATAAGATGGCTGAAAATACACGAAGCATTAATGACTAATACCATTTTTATATATTTTATAACAAGAAGGCCTTTTTTAGTTTCAGGACAAGCAGTATTAATGGAAGGTGTGAGAATATAAAGACACGCTGAAATTACTTTCCTGTCGTCATCTTCCCATTGTCAGTAACAGCAATAGACAACAGTGATCAAAAAACAGCCCTGGGTATATGACCCAGATGGCCTCATTACAACCGGCACACAGTCTTCTTAGAAAAATAACACAGAATGTAAATTAAGTTTGGATTTTACCCTGGCAATGACACATACATACACCCTATCAACGCATTCTCACTCCCAACTTGTCAATCAACTGATATAGCATGAAAAGCAAGAAGTCTGAATAGGGAGGAAGTAGAGGTGGATGGATTGAACTAATCTATCTCCCAGGACAACGCTGTTCATGTCCTATGTTAAACAAAAAGTTAGTGTTGAGTTATTTTAACTAATCTATGCAAGTTATGTCACATATTTACATCAAGTACTCTACATGCCATATTTAGCTTACATACTTATCTTAAGCTAAACTTTTAGCTAAACCTAACCAAGTCTCATGTTGTCTTTTTCAGACATTCTGGGACTTGCCATACTTAACCCTCTTACCTATTGCGCATTTAATCAGCCATTTTCAGTTCAACATACAGTATCAAAAGCTGAATGTACCAAAGTGAAGCTGAAGCATAAGATGTCATGAACTGATAACCCTGCCATACACATACAACTGTATGTAGATGGTTTAGTTTAAGTATAATACTACATTCAAAAAACAGAGGGCTACAAAATATTTTCTATTTTTTCCTACTAACTTGAAGCCCCTCAGGTTGAGTAGCTCGGCAGGAAAACTCCCACTACTCCAGATGGCCTGACCACCCCTATTCAGTACAAAGAGAAACAGGAATTTTGAGACATATGGCTCATCTCTAGTAAATGCACTAAGCAAAGATTGAAGCACGGGTTAGGCATACTTCATTGTTTCCTTAGTGAGTGCTCTTGTTTGATTTTCTTCTTGTCACTGAACGCATCCAGACAGTGGAGGACTGTCTGAGGTTAAGCTCTTCAAAACAGATGGCTGAAATCTGCTCAACTCTTGGGGTTAAATACCCTCTTTATTTCCTCAGGTACCCTAAGTGGTATTTGTGTTTTACAGAAAGCTAGTGACATTAAGGTCAAACTGTTGATGAGTTGGGTGTTTACTTTACTTTGCTGCTTTAAGTTAATCTCTGCATTTACTTGCTCACCACCTTATACCCTGAGCCATATGGTCAGGGAGAAGCATCTGAACTAAATCCACAAAAATAAGTGTGAGGATTCCTTTTACCCTGAATAAATACCACCCATAGTCTCGACCACATCTTTAGAGAATTGTGGGAAAGCATCTCCTCTTTATAGAGGAGGGGAGCCATGGAAGGGTGAGCAGCTCAGAGCCAGAAAGGGAACTAGTTAAAGGGGTTAGTGCACAAGGGAGGAGGGAAATCACAGAGGGCGTAGATGGACTTTTACACAGTGTGGGCGTGAAGAAAAGAACCTGGAGGATTTCAAAGACGCTTCTCCACATTGAGCGGTTCAGTGCCTCTCACTGCATCTCCTTGTCATTCACACAGCAGAGGAACTGGATGGACAGCTGGGCTTCGGCTCAACCAGTAACTGGGAATGAGATGGGCTGTGAAAGCGATGGGCCGAGTCTGAGTCATGGTGCGGCACGGGGAAGAAAGGGAAGATGAGTAGAAGAATCAGAGGGTTGGTCAGAGTATCCATTAACTTCAATTGAACCTTTAGTTTGTCAATAACCATGATTACTCATTGGACCCTCGAGCGTGTGGAATGACAGGGTCGTGACCTGCTAAAACTCCCTGTCTATCACGGCATCACAAGGGAACACACAACAGTGCACATTCAACAATGCTTCCTCCAGTAACAAACCGTGTCTTGCAGCATGCATATATAAATTCAAAACATCCATTTTGCTTTGTTTAGCTTTGTTGGTCAGTGAAGTTTAATGTTTTAATTTAACATACTCATATATACTCATAATATTGAAGGTACAGAAGACTCTGGGATTCATTCTTCTCTTCTGGGCATCCTGCTGGCCAGTGTGCAGGCTTTGGAAGATGAGCTGGGTGTTGTAAAGCCCAGACCTGGCTGGATCCTAAAGTGCTGGACGGCACCTTTCAACCGTGTGACTCTTTTTCTTCATGCCAATCTGGCAGCCACAAATTGTACCTTGTACAATTTTTTGTGAGAAATTTGATTGAGTGAATTTAGTTTTTTCCTTCTATTTAGGTGTAGGTGTGCTGAGCAAAGCATTGATCCACTCACACAGTTGCACACATTCACACCTGGAAACAGCAAAGTAAAACCACCACAGTGTTGCTTGGCCACTGAGGAGTTGGAGGGTTAAGTGAACAATAGTGATAATACTTGCCCAGATTTATCCCTCCAGTCTGAGTTCAAACCAGTTACCATTTGGGCACAAGCCTGCTTCTCTTACCTATAGGCCAACAGTAGATTTTGTCTTAGTGCATTGAAAAGACTGCAAGCTGATTTGTGTTTGCAGGCATACACTTTCTGGTTTCTACACATTTGTGTTTGTGGCACTCCTCTGTCACAATTTGTCCATCACTTCTGTCAGTAGTGTTCAGTGTGTGAAGTGTGTGTGATGTTGGTGATGCTAATGCTTATCCCCCTGATCAAAGCAGACCCCAGAGAGCGATGTGAATGATGCAGGAGAGTAATCTGTCATGGAACATACATCATGTCCAATGTGGTCCTGACGAATGTCAGACTAGCAGAGCTTGAGTGGGAGAAGTAAAAGGTTGTCAGGAAAGGTCCCTGCCCGGTGAATTAAATAAATGTTTCATGAATTTTAAACAGCTTGCTGTTTGTCCGCCTGCAGTTTTAAAAGACCAAAGGTTTAGGAAAAAAAACAGAGTACAGGCTGATAGAAGGAATCTGCATATATTTGCATTCATTTTGCAACACGTTAATTTGCCTCCTTCTTTTAGAAGTGCATTTACAGTGTCTGTGCTTCTTTCTCCACCATGCCTCTATGTCGGAACAAAATTGTCTTTTCAAACATGTAATTTTCTTTACTTAATCTGGGATCTTTTAATGTGTTAAGAAACAAATCTCTCCTTTTTACTCTGTCTTTTATTTAGCTGTTTTTGGAAAATGTTTTTTCTTTCAGTCAAGGTAAAATCATCGTTTAGTCACAAGGGAGGTGTACCATTGTTGTGCATATTATTTTGTTGTTTCCTATTCGGTCTCAGTCTTTTTGATTGCTTTATTTTATTACATTTTGTAATATCAGATTTAGCTCTTGAAATGAATTGAAATTGGGTTCAGTGGATAATTGCCAATGCTTATCTGCTTGAGTCTGTAATTTTAAAGGATGGTGGTTTAGTTAAATGGCTAATGTTTCTTTGGTTGCAGTACTGTACAGGCTGGTGACTCAAACAGATGCTGCTGAACTTTACGCTCTGTACTTACACCCATAGCCTCCTCCATCTTGCTTATCCTGCCTTTTTTTTACCGCATGTTGCTCTTAAGAAGCTTTCCATCTCACCTTTACTGAGGAATTCAAGCTTGGTGACCCAATTTAGTTTGAAGAATTGCCTGTCTATGGACTGTTATTTCCCCTTTAATTCTAAGGCTCTATTCTTGGCTACTTATTTTAGCTAATAATTGACTTTCTTAATGGTGAGTTCTAATTAGATAATTCATAATTTTGTAAAATTACTTAATTAACTTTGACTGGTTTAGATGTGAGTAGGGAGACCAGGGTATATATCAGCAAGCTTTTGCTTAAGTGTCAATGAGTAAGACACCTTTCATTCTTTCACTTTGGATTGGACAGTCAAAAACCTGAATGAGCAGAAATGGCTCGGGGTGTCCCAAAAAACATTTTTGGAGTGTTGAAGCTTTAGTAATAAGACCTTTTTTATATTTGAATGGAGCACAGCGTATTCATCAGGTGCAGCTGCTCCATGTTCTGGCGGTTGCTGATTGCAGACTACATAGCCTACTTGCTTAATTATGGTAGAAGCACATATATCAAGGGAAAAATGAACAAATCGACAAGATCTATAAGTATGTAATGAAGGTATGAAGTTGTAAAAAGGATGGAACAAAACCAGGTCGCAGCCCAAACGCGGTGCAGCTGCAACCAGCGATCGGCTTTGTACCTCTTTTTCAAAAAAGTCCTCTAGTTTCTTTCCTGCTGTGACTCCTTCAGAGGCTTCTCTTTTGTCATCCGTGGACAGGAGGAGCTCCATTTCTCGCTCCTTAAGAAACAAACAATCCCCGCAGCATTTGAGTACTGATTTGGATGTTGATTGTTAAGCCAACAGTCAAAGCTTCGAAGCATAGGGTCAGACCTGCAAATAGCTAAACTAAATAAACGCAGCAAAATAATGAATGCATGAGAAGTGACATCATCTGATTTGTAAAGGAAGTATATGTTGGTGCTGCCAGTGCCTGAAGCTCCATTTTCCTTTTAGTGCTCCTGTAGTCAGATGGATAGGCCTGGCTGTGGTGACAGCAGGGAGGGGGAGGTCGACACAGGGTTTTATACTGATTGCTCCTTGATTATAAGATCTGCAGCAGGTGCAGATGAGAGTGCTCATTTTCTGCTTACTTGAGTCACCCCAGAAACTGTTTTAATCATTAATAGCTTAGCTATATTTAAATGCACGGAGAATTCTGATCTTTAATCTGTCAATTGCTTTTCGGTCTAGGCATGTAAAACTGTAAATGTTGTGACTCGATTTGTGGTGAAGGACCAGTTTTTAAATTTTCTGCACACCCAGAGGGGCTTCATATACTGTTAGAAATAAACACAGCAGGCTGAGGGCAGATACAGTAAAATGGTAAACATTCCCATATTGGCTCTGGTTACTGGCAGTGGAAGCAACACTGTCATGTTCCAGAAACACTTGCTCGGTAGTTACCATAACTGCTCTGTGTTTTCTTTGGCAGTGCTTGTTTATTTGTTTAATATTTGAAGAAGAATTTAATTTCCTCTGTTCTGGCATCCGCGAGACAATATAATATGAATTGTTAGATTCTGTTGGATTAGAAATGTTTATTATGGTTTAATGTGTGAATATGTAATTAGATGGTAGACGACAATATCCTGCTACACCTGGACTGACGACATACTACACATAAGACAATTTTCTTATCATGGAACAAAAATAATTAAATGCAAAGGGGGAAACAAGTAGTGCTGTCTTTGACTTAAGAAATCTTTAGTCCATTCACACTCAAATATGATTTTGTCAACTCATCGATTAATTGATTTCATCAACAGATCTCTAAAACTGAGTTGCTCCACAAAGAATCATGCATAAACATAAAGAATGCAAAAAGACAACAAAAAATACAAATAACAATAATTAATCAACCAAATAAATCCTACTTAACTTGGACTAAAATAACCAATTAATTGAATAGTGACATCCCTAAAATGAGTTTAACATGACAAAGCATATCCTGATCCTGATGGTGACAGAGGTGCAGCATTTTTATGTCCCCAGTTGTAGTTATAATGCCTCAGAAACATTCATGGCATCCTTAAATTGACCCTCTGCCCTTTGCTATTTCATTCATCAGATAAAATAAAACATTAATCCACCTTTATAGTGACATAAAATTGAAACTAAAAATTACTTCATATGAGCTCCTGGCTTAGTTTCCGTACTGGATTTAATCTCCATGTCTTTTCCTCTGGCCAAGGGACAAAGGATAAGTGTGAGCCGGCCACACTGAACCCTGACGCATCTTACTCTTATTGGGTAATGGCTTGAGACAGGCCTTATTGACCTGCCTGACTGATGCAGCTCCACAAGGTTTTCATTACAAACCTTCCAGCTTACTAAAAGGTCTTTTATATTAGCTGGGACTCTATCTCTATTTGAGAGACATTTTCGTAATAACTACTTGAGGGGAAATAACATTGCTTTATTGAACCATGGGTTAATTCAATAGCCAAGTGTTGACAGATCCTGTAAATCCTGTGTCTGCTGATGACCCCAGACTAAATATGCGCTAATGTCTTAATAGTGTAGTAGCACAGGAAGTAGTTAACCACTTTTTGTTGGTCTTTTGGCCACACAAATTCTTTTCTGCAGTATTAGATTGCCTCAGTCTGTGTCTCCGCTTGTATTCTCTAATGGATACCTGGAAAGCCAAACTTGTAATGACTCAATAAGTTTCAATTCAGCTATTGCTCAGAGAGAAGTGATGAAATATGATGTGATACATTACAACATGATTTAGTTAAAGGCGTCTCGGGCGTCCCAAGCAACCTGCACTCACATGCTGTTTTTCAAATGATTCCACTGTCAAATTGGCTCGCTCAGGAGTCGGTGCATCACACAGAGGACAGCATTACTGTCTGGGCCAGCTGAGTTCAATGCCCGGCTGTTACAAAAATGGCTATGGCCAAAACAGTGAGCAAACTAAATTACTATCCATCTATTTTGTTACAGGCCATGTGTATCTGTCTATTTTGTTTTAAATTAAACAGTGAAAACTGACAACCACCTCGGACAGCAGCACACTTTCTGTAGTTATAATTTGTGTTGCCCTTCAAGTATGCAGACGTCTGTATCTGATTTCCTTTTTTTAAAACAAAATCATTCAGCAAAGGACATGTATTTGACTATGTTTACTATAAATCTGGCTCATCAACATTACACTTTATTTTTTTTACAGTTTAGCGCTGACACATAATTTCAAGGGTTAGGGTTAATGGTCAATTTAAAATGTTCGTATACGATAAAAACGATAGATGTATATATTTCACTCAAATGGTTTTGTTGCTGCTAAAAAAAACTGTCTGGCATTCCCCCTCGCTTCAACAGTTAAAAAGTGAAAATATGTTGTTTCACTGAGCTGCAGACTGTTTCTTCAGTTCAAGGAGATGCCAGAGATGAAAGTAAAACGACTTCTGGGGCTTATGGTATAGAAACACCACAGATATGAGAGAGGATAACAGTCAAGTGCATACAGGGAGCGAGTCTGTGTTTGTGTGAGAGACTGCCAAACAGAGCAGAGGCGGAGGGGGGATTACTATCAAATGCACAGTTCAATAAAGTCTTCTGTAGTGCTTGTAAGGTTGATATGTGTGATTTCAATTTTATTTTATCTAGTTCATCTCTCAAAGACTGCAACATGGAATATTTTAGCGTGAAGCAGCTTCAGTCAAATGGCATAGACTGCAGACAAGGGGAATTTCTGTAGTATGAGCAGGCATAGCCTTATGACCATCTTAATAAAAAAATGTAATTTTTTTGATTGATATAAATGGTTTTAGTGTCTAAACAAACTGAAATACCATATATGTTGTATTTTTCCCATTTTTCATTGTGATATGGCTTGATCTCTGAATGTTTACATCAGGCTGCAGCATCGCACACTTTTGCATTTCATCTATTAACCTACCGCCCGACCCAACCGTGGGTTCATCATTTAAAACTGGTGTTATGCATATCCTCATTGTTTAAACTCAACATTAAATTGAAATTTAATTAAAAGTGTCTCAAGCACCAGAATAATGTTACATTCTGTAATGACCTGTGCAGTCACAGTTGTCTAATGTCTAAAATCTATGAAGTGAATAGCTATGAAGATTATATAACACCTGAAAGAACTCTTTTGCATGAGTTACAGACGCACTTGCACTCTTATGGGTTACAACCTTCACCACAGTATGAAAGGACTGAAAACTGCAGTCCCTGAGTTTTTCTCTGAAAGAACAGGAACAACAGGAGAAAGTAGTTTAAGGCATATTTGGTAATAAAGGCGAGAGACAGCAGGTGTTAATGAGACAGAAATGTGTCTTGTCTCTCCTGCCTCTCAGCACCGTAATTGTAGGAGGCCTTTTGTTGACAATCCCTGGAGGAAAATTGCAGGCACTCTCTGACGCCTGGGCAGTCTGATCCTATTACCTGACTCCATGCTAACATCAGCTTCAATCAGCAGGTAGAGCACTACCACATACTTCCCTCACATGCTGCTCTTTTGTCTGAGAGGTCGGATATGCTGTGCAAAAGGAATAAGAATAGCCTGCTGTTAAAATATGAAACCTTAGCTTAGAAGTATTTCACCATCTGGCATCATTAGTTTCCTCCGTGTAGATATTTGGCACCTGCTAAGCTCAGGTAATCATTCCTTTTTTCATCTTGCCCACAATTTTGATCCTAAAATCGTTAATATTTTTCAAGTGTGTTTTAAAAATGACAAAAACCAAGCCATTTTTTAAAAAGCTTGTTAAAAAACATGGCTGTTGTAATGCAGAACACCAATACTCCACTATATCTTTATACATTAAGTGCTGCATTCATGTTCTGAATGTCATGTACAGCCCATTTTAAAGTATATCTCAATAATGAAGTTAAAATAAATTTCTTATGGCACCACTGATGATTCTATTTTCCAATTCTATGCCTCTTTGTCTCCTTCAGATTTGTTGGATAGGAAAGTTAGAAAAGTTTCCCAGTTGCAGGACCACAACTGTGAGTTAGATGACAGTTTTTCCTCATTTTCTCCCCAAGCTGCCACATTTGATTTGTCAGAATACTCAAGAAAAAGAGGAATCGAAAAAAAAAAGCTTGCTCACGTTATGTAAAGCTTATATAATAGAGGGATGGAAGAGGCTTGTCTGAGTAGGTGACTCTGCTGTGGGATAGGGAACAATTTAAATGTCCCTCCTCATGACTCCTCCAAATCCCTCCATTAATCATGAACTCCCTTCCTTCTATGAAATATTAAATCTGAATGTGGTTGTGAGTGTTGGAGCAGAACTGCCCGGCTTTCCCTGGGCTCTCTCCTTTTGTTATCTGGTGCTTACTAGGCATAGACGTCCGAGATGGTTCAAGACAAATGGACCAAGAGGGAGGCCAAGTAATCAGCCATGAACTTCAGGTTTGAAAGAGTAGACTCTAATTAAATTTGACTCGTCTTGATAAGAAGTTTAAGTCCAAGGTTAGCATGAAGAGTGAATGGAGTAAAAATAAAAACTTAATTTCTTCCTATAAAGCCAAAGGCGAATTTGAATGCAACTGTTATGACAGACATTTTTCTTCTTTTCCTATTATTAAAAGTGATAATAATAGCTTTGTAATTAACTAGATTGCTATAAATCTGAATGATATATCACATCTCTTTTTAAGCATATTGTTAATAAACTGCTTTCTGTGGGCTGTATGTAAACATACGTAGGCCTAGTCAGCCACAAAACAAATGGCTGCGTTGTGGTTATTAGCTAGACAATGTGCTGTATGTCATGTGAAAATGCATTTCTCAGATGGGTTGTCTTGGAAATATATGGCTTCTTTCTCTCTGTGCAGCGATGAGTCAGTTAGAACAGTAATGAAGTTATTTTTCCACAGAGTGAGAAATGGGAGAAAGAAAGGGAAATCAATAGTGATATCTTGAAGCTAGAGCCTGCCATCTAATCTCTCAGTGGTACTGGAAGTGCTTCATTTGGCCTTTTTGATGCTTCCCCACCCACACTCTGCTCACAAAAACACCTACTCCCCAGTGTTTCTTATAAGTAAACATGCATAAATGGACCTCATACAAGCCTTAAATATCAGCTTACCCATGCAGTAGAAATTCAGGGAAGTGCAGACAAGTTTCAAATGGGAGTCGTGTAAGAACTCGGCACAGGCTGGGTGCTAAAATATGAATTATTTTTCTCCTCCGTTAATCATATTTTATTTAGTTGTTATGGTTCCACTTTATCCATTTTTGTGTCCAACTGCAAAATGACTCATGTTGTATTAAAAAAAAAAGGATTTTCAAGACATGCATGTAGAGAAGTTTGTTGACATCGGTAAAAGACCTGGCACAAACATGTTTTAGTCTTGCCTCCTGAATGTTGATTAACCCCTTCCCACACATATTATTGGCTGCTTGTGAAGAGGCATCTGCACAGCTCCGGTTACAGTGCTGTGTTGGCTGAGGAATGTAAATCAGCAGTAATGGATGAGGGCCCATAAAAGCACCTGCACATGTGATGTTAATGCTCTGCTTCACATGATCCAGCATCTGAAAGGGTGAATCTAAAGGCCATGAATAAATCACACGCTTTCCGGCAAGAAGATCTTTTTGCTTTTCATGTTTGCTGGCCTTCTTTCAGTGCAAGAATGGGCCGGGTTGGTTCTCTGCTCTCACACAAACCATAAAGTGGAACCACAATCTTGGTGTGAGTGTCGGGTTTGAGCTGAGGCAGGCAGCCAGCGCCACTGTAGACTTTAAGTAACATGACGAAAGACTAGCAGATCCTCTCTTAATCTTTGTGGCAGGGGTGGCTACGGTGTTGGAAGACATCAACTACCATATCATAATCAGAAAACTGCCGGATAGGCTCTTAAAAACCCCCATCCATATTTCTAAGCCTGTTTCCACTCAGGACCTGCTACCTCTGAATTTAACTCCAAATCTGTAAACTCTTAAACGATGTAGTGCAGCAGTGTGTCATGTGATACCCATAGAACACATAACAACAACCAAAGTAATGTGTTATATTAAACTTATGCTATAAGCCTTGGGTGACTCTGAACTGAATTCTTAAGTTATTTAGCATTAATCCTCGCCATATGAGGTCATCAGGTAATGTCTTTATTGATATTACCAATGTCATATCTATGAGGCTTGGTGTGTGTGTTATAGTGAGTTCTGGGTCTTTTTCTACCTCTAGGTCTCTTCTTGTACACTGTGAAAACAACAAGGCCACAGAGAGAAAAGATATGTATTGTGTGAGAAAAAAGTATTAGTATGGCAGGATGTGACAAGAGTTTCAATCCTGATTTTCATGATTCGCTAAAACCTGAAAAAAGGACGGCGATTGGTTTCTTTGTGGTGTGGCATTGGCATCTGCGGCAGCTGCTCATTAGTGATGTGTGGGTTTACATTAAAAAGAAATGCTGTTGGATAACTCAGAGCTCACAGGTTCAGGTTTTCACCATTATTTCTATCTTTAGCCTTTAGCAGAATGAGAAGTGACAGAGTAACACACAAAGATACCCAAATGTAAATAATTAAACATATTTCATTGCCTCTACTACTCTTAGTCAAACTCCCTTTAGATCTTTGCAAACAGGGTTGTTTGCCCTTACTTCACCTCCCAGCTGTTCTTAGTGGTCATAATTCATCCTTAGTCTTAACTTTCCTACTGCCATTACAGGTTTGGATGTACATTCCGCTCTCTGCAGGAAATATGGCTTCACAGAAAGTGGGAGACACAAACAGGAAATTCTATAGAAAAGGGTTTTTTTCATGAGAGCCAAAAGGCGCCTCAGGTAATGACCCTGACAGTCTCACTACAGGACAGCTGTGTATGTACAGACCATTTAGTTATTTTCAGATAGAACACTGAAGATCCTTTAACAGTCCCTCTTTTATCGACCATGTATACAGGACAATTTTGTGCTATTGTCTGTCATTCGGTCTCACATTGTGTTATATCTACAATTAGACCGAATAGGTGTGTTTGGACCAAACTGTTCTGGGGACTCCCTGAGAGGAACTACCCACTGAGGAGTTCCCCAGAGAACTACACACCTTCAAGGGCTTTTTTTTTTCTGTCCGTAGGAACGCTTAAGTAATTTAAGCGGGCCGCCTGGCACTATGGTTTTTCCAGCCCATTTTAGATGGCTTGCTAAGTCTGCCATGCTTTTATGCTAACTGGTTACAGAAAATGAGCCAAACAAAGTTGTCACTTATCTGCCAATGGCAATGTGCTTTCTTACACTTTGACAAGACTGCAGATCCCACATTAAGTTCTTCTATTAGCGGCTTGCTTGTTGGCTAGCAGTTAAAATTGGTGGTGGCCTGTAGAGTAAATAAGAGCCAAAAAAAGTCTCAAAATTGCATTCCAATCACTAAGATATTTCACAAGTCTTGCAGTACAGGCACAATAAAAAGAGGGTTTCGAAAACGCCTCTGGTGTCTGGAACTTTTAACCACGTTATTTTTTAATAATGGATGGATGGAGACAGTCAAACAGTCCTTGATGGACCAAAGAAAATGACATATTTTATTAATTTAATTAATTTTCTCCGCCTCATGTTAATTATTATCTCCACAAGGTGTTATTCATGTGAAGCAGTTGACTCTTGACGTCTGTTTCTCACCTAATGCCTTACAAACAAGACTCATCTTAAGCCAACTGGAAGGTGTCAGGGGAAAAGTATTTTGTCTGTTATTATATAACTGAATGATAGAACTGAACTAGAACTGTGTGACTAATCGGTTGGCAGGTAATTAACATTAAGACAGTGACAGTTGGTGTCCACTCATTGATCAGAGGGAGAGCAACATGAGTGAATGATAGTAACCGAAGCAGGATTACTCTGCTCAGAAGGGGCGTGCTCCAATCAGAACAAAGGCAGCCTCCTCATTACTAACCATGTCTGCAAGCTGTCGGCTAAATATTGGTGTTTTGGGGGGGATAATGTTCACGTCAGGGTCGGACTAATATATTTGCTATTAATCCAGTGACAGTTTAATTTTTAGAACTACCCTTAATGGAAATATCATAATGTTTAATTGATTATTCAGTGCAAAGTCCTACAGTTACTCAAACACAGTTCATTTTTCATTTGTACCAGAAATAAATTAGGCTGCGTGAAGTGGGTGAAGCAATGCGCTTGGAGGCTTTACTCTGGCAGTTACTGCCCATGGCAACATTTTAACTTATTTAGAGGAGGAAAGGCTGTCAGATATTTCTGTACCTGTCCCAAAGAGCTGTCGTATTCTGCTCATCATTTCCTGAGCCTGTTCTGTCTCTCACATTAACAGGCCTTGTTTTCAAATCATAGAGACGTTTCAGTAGCAAAGACACTCTTACGTAGTCTGTATGTCAAGATGACGTAGGAATGAATCAAGCAGAGGAAAGGAGTTAAGAGCGGAATACTGCAAGTTTTCACGTGCCCGTCCTCAGTTTAAACTCCATGCCCAAGGGGAGATTTGAGACACTCGCAGTGAAGTGAAGTTCTCAACCTCCCTGGCCCTCTCTCTTCTTCTGTCACCCACCCCTTCTCTTCTCTGGTTGCTTGCTTTCACAGAGTCCACAGATCCAGGTCAGAGTTTGCCTTTAGCAGCTATTAAAGTAAGGTTTGGCAGATAAAGCCCTCCAAGGATAGCCATCCATCAGGGAAGGTAAAAGTGTGAAAAGTCAGATTTGGGCTGTCATTTAAAGGTGGTGTTGGTGATCAGGAAAAATAGAATTGTTCGTTTTAAATGCTTTGACCCTCAGAGTTTCAATACTTCAAGCTTCAATTCACACTTTTGTTCCACCACCGGCAACCCAGTGGACTATACATTTGAATGTCATTATGGTCCAATCCACAGAGCTCCACACCCCTGTCTCCTAGCGGCTATATGCCTTAGCCGGGGTTCTTGAGGACTTTGCCTCTCTACCCACGGGACCCAGGTGACTCCTTCTTCTTTTCCTTCAGGCCACATGTTAACTCAGCTTCTCTATCTGACTAAACTCAATTTCCTCCTCCACTGCCTCGAACTGCATCATCAGAATAGGGCGCAGTAGAGCCAGAGCGTATTCCCAATGGCCAGATTTGCATACGTGCCACTGTACAAAAATCCACTCTCTCTGAGTCTCAGAAGCAGAGGTACAGGCCTCTCTCTCTCTCTTTCTCTCTCTCATTGCACTAAGCTGTCTTTTTCTTACCTCCTTCATTTCCCACGCCTACAGATTTATCTTATGGGTAGCATATTGTGCGTGAACTTGCATTTATACGTTTTTCTATCTGAAGTGAATCCATGACTGCATCGCAACGGCCAACATAACAGGAAGGAGACTGGCAAGCAAACAGCAAAACAGGATGTAAGCCAATATGAGTAAACAGTTTTTGCAGGTGCCGCATTAGACTGAGAATGTCTGCTGGCCACTTGCCTGGGAAAGCACCAATTAACAGCTGCTTTGTGTATACCTCAAAGTGGCTCAAGTCTACAGGCCTTTTATGGAACAAAAGAAGGCCAGGTCATTATCAAAAGTAACCTCATACACGCGCACTGACTCCCTTAACTACAGTGTGTGAAAGTCAGAGCTGCACACACTGTGGAGCTGATTTGACAGCTGAACCAACAACTTAACGTAATCTCGATGGATCATGACAGTTAAGTCTATTTTAATATGATTGTAAAAGGCAGGGGATGACCAGCATTAAACCGACAGTTTTTCTGTTGCCGATGCCTTGTAAAGGCATTCGCACTTGATTGTTGTTTTGATCCTCTCACCTCTACTGCATGTGTCTAATATAATTTCAGAAGGATGCCTTTCCAAGAGGCAAAGAGGCATCCTTTGAGGCAAAATAAAATTTGATAGAGCATAAAGGGTAATGTGATTCCCGCTAAGGAGCTATCAATTTTTCTTCATCTCTTTGGATTCCCGGTAGCGCTGAGCTCCCTCTCAATGGGTGAAGCAGATATCTCAAAATAAAAATGCATACATTGTATTTACGATGGAGCAGAGTGTCCGTGGGAAGCGCTGAGTATCTAGATGAGCACATGAGTGTTGTTTGTGGCCCTTGGTGTTAGACCTCACAGAGTGAATGCATCTCTGTATGCACAAGTAGAGAAAAGGGGGTAGCGACAGGATATGGAGATGGTAGCAACGGGATCAGTCTTTGACTAATGCACAGACACACAAACACACAATGCTTGCTGCATGGGTGGCAGTCCCAGGCGTGCTCGTATTTTTACAGCTGGACCCACATCCCAAGGCTTCCACAGATGCTTCAAAGCACTTTTCAAAGCATCTATTGAGGACGCAATTGCATGTTTCACTGAAGGGACATTTTTTTGCTCAAGCCACCCTACAAAGACACATACTGGCACAGTGGAATGTGTATTTTCACTGTTAATTGCTGAATATGGATTGTGACTACAAAAAAAATCTTGTCTATTGACTTGACTGAATTGAAGTGCATGAGTCTCATGCGAAACAAATGCTATATTAATATAGCAACTGGCTATAGGCTATTTTATTTAGTTACATATGAAAATTGCTTTGCAATGCAACTCGGAAGGACACATTTGAGCTTGGGCTTGCTCATTGATTCCCCAGAATAATTATGCTGCATCAGGCTCTGTGTGCTTCCTGATATCTGACTGTGGGTGTATACCTGGATGTGGCCTGTTGTATTTACCAAACTCCCAGGCTCTCTCCCTCAATGGGATTTGAGTGCAGGCAGGGGAGACTGAGATATGAGCTCATAGGAGATTAAAGTTTAGTATATTTGATTGTTTCCCTTGTGTGGTGGGGCTTTTACAATAGGTTCGGCCAGACGAGTTCAGTCTGAATTAGCCTTAGCAGGAGGGAGAGAAGGGGCGCTGAGAGGGGCCGCAGCTAATCCCAGGATATTGAGCAGGATTCCTAGGATGAGGCTGCGCTCCTTTGCTTTCCCAAGTGTGACGATGGGGAGTGTTGGGGGATGAGGGAAGGAGGTGGATTTGGGGTCTCTTTCTCTCCTCAGTCCCCATTGTGAGGAGAGTTTTCACAGTTTAGGGGCACAGTGTCTGGGATTCTCTGCCCACTGAAGTGAGTCTTTTTTGGGGGGGAAACAGCCAGGCAGTGTCGGCCTCTGAGGATTAGGGCCCACTGGGATAATCAGGATCAGTTCACAGTGTCCTCGAAGGGGGTCTTAGTCTATGTCCAACTGAGTAGGAGAAGGGACGCCACTGTCCTGTGTCGTTGCTGGCTCTGCCCACATCCCCCTCACGCACTAATGACATCTGCTTCACTCTTCTCTTCTTCACTGTTTCCAACTGCTCAACTGTAACGTCCATTCACATCAGTCCTGCCTTCCTGCGAATCGGATGAAATTGTATGCTAAGAAATATTAAAGATGGATTATTTTTCATATTCTTATTGCACCTGAAATTAAGTACATTTCCTCTTAAATAAGGATAAATAAGGAAGGAATGAATGAGGATTTATGTGTTTTTATCTAGAGATATAATGTGAAATCCATGTCATGCATTTAAAACAATGGAGCGTTTGAAGTCCTGAACTGGACATCCTGTCTCCCCTCTGATTGTAATTGCATATGTTATTTTGCTCTGGAAACTCAGCTGTCTGGACCTTTTTTAAAAACAAAAGAAGTTTCAGGAGTAAATGATGCCATTTTGTTGGCAGCCACATCTGCTTTTCATATTTATGCACACATTTTTATATCTTCTGTAACAAACTCTACCCAAACAAAAGCTCGGGAAATGGGTGGAACTGAACAAGACAGTCACTGAGCGCGTACAATAAAGGGAACGCTGATGCAAACGGATACCCAGGTGGTGCAACCATTCTCCCTTCATGTAGCACACGCATCTAGAAATAAAGCAGGAAAGTACACCTTTTTGTATAGCACCATTGTTTTTTGTTCCAACCTGAACCGCAAACACACCCTGCACGTAAACTTGGCAAAATCTCACACTGACTCAGTTTTGTTTTCTCACAGATAGGCAGCAGGCTCTGCTCTTTGAATCTGTCGTCTTCAATTATATCTACAGTAAGACCCTCCGCAAATGTTGCTGGCCTTGTGCTGTAACTAAGATACGGGTGCTAACAAGCGCAAGTATGCGGGTGAGCTGGTGAGCAACTCCAGCACGCGCACAGACAGAGCAGTTCGCTGCACAAAGGGCAACAAATAAGTGCTTTCATATCTACCCTCCCCCTCCTCTTTGGGACAGTTGAAGGGTTGAATGGAAAGCAGGGTTGAGGGTGCGGGGGGTCACTGGGGAGTATAGTGAAACCAGTGTTGGGAACATTGTGTTGTCGGATTTCATGGCTCTGTGTTCATCTTCTTCTCTCTTGGGTTGCATGTCTGTCATGATTTAATCAAGTTGTCTGTGAAATCTTGTTTATCCGTTTTGCATATTTATATTCAGCGTTAATTGTCATTTTGCAAATGTCAAGGAGTTAATATCTTTATGCTCAAATGTGTTCTTTCCTTGTGAGGGTGACAACACTCACTATGCGGGATATTTCATGGTTGTTCTTGTCATTCTAATGTAGCAACGGTGATTATGAACATTGTTGTTTACTTTTAAATATAATTCGATCTTCAAATCATGCATTTCAATCCCACCTTTTCCCACTTTTGTTAAAGTTACTATGTGTAAAAATTGATTGATCTTTTTAAAATGATGCAAGCTATTTAATAATTGATGCATTGAGGAATTCTAAAGAGTTATTGGCTTGCATCACAGGGGTGCACTACTTGTTGCCAGTGTCAGTTTGTGCTGCATACTGTGCCAAAACGTCGCAGCGGCACATCTTGTGGTGTAATTTCATAGCAGTATAGCTATCCTTTGGGGCAGGTGTAACAATATAAGCAGAAATGGCAGCATGCTATTAGTCTTATGCTCTTCTGGCAGGCACTTTGTCTCAATAGACCCCACTGCAGTCAGACAGTGTAGCTTATGCAGCATTGAGAAAAGGGTTGGTGCTCCCCTAACACAAAACATCTATTCTATTCCCTCTGCTCGCAAGACCAGACCCACTTACTGGATGTTGTCACACTCACAACTCAGAGCATTGCAGTTTTTAAATACGGTGCTTTTTCATACTTTTGCGTAATTTCATGATAAACAACACTGCCAAGGTCATTAAAGTAAAACATTACATGTATAATGTATTACTTCTCTTTAACTGTAATAAATTGAATTATATTAAGAGTTTCTCCTTGGGAAAAGTGCTTGTTTCTTTACTTTTTGTTACACCCTAGTTGTTCCTGTTTGTCGCAAATTCCAAATATTGTCACATACATGCGCCCTTCAATTGTTATGGCTCCTGTCTCTGTCATTTCTTGTCCTTTTCATCTCATTGTTTCTCATGTCTTGTATGCATCCTCTGTGCTCTCTGTTGTTTGTGCATGTGTAAACAGGAATAAGATGAAAGGAGAACATTGACTTTATGAAACTATTTTTCTAAATACAATGTCGTCTGCATAACATAAGGAATCTATAGAACATGATGTAAGTTGCTCTAGCCTTTCATTATTCCATTGCAGAGAAGTAATTCAATGATTGTCAATTTCAATGATGATTCAATTCAATGTTCTGCTTTGTGTCATGTTACCCTTCTTATACTGTTAATTACTCATCACTACAATAAACATACATCTTCTGACTTCCACAGTATGAGATTTCTTTTTTTTTTTTATTCCCCACATAATATATTATCAGTTAATACATTGTGATACAGTCCTCCTCCATTGTTGACTACATACTCAAGGCTGAACCATATGCTACATTTTATCTAGAAAAAGTAGCTTTGGTTTGTCATTCCCATTCGTTCCCACAGTGGAAATAACACAGAGGTTCAGCTCCAGAGTTGGCTGGCTGCTGATGCACAGCTGCTGCACTGCCGCTTTATTAATGGGATTCAGGAGCTCATCTGAGCGTTCCGATAATGGAACAATGGAGGACCCCGCTTTGACAATCCTTCATCTCTGAGATGCTACAATTGATCACCAATTCAATTGCTAACTGTAGAAAATTGAATTTCTAGCCCTAACATTGTTCGTTAACCACGGTGCCGATGAGATGGCCATCCAGATTAATGATAATGGGAGGCTGAGATGGCTTCTGAGACGGCCTGTGAATTTGATTAGCTCCAGACGGCTGTGGAGACAAAGAGCAGCCAGTCAGACTCTTATGTGGAAGTACTTAATGAAAACCCTGCATGGAAGGTAATTGGGAAATGTTTGTCTGGCTGCATGCTTCTCAACTTACTGTACGTAGTCTTTAAACCTATCTCCCTTCAATCTCTCACTGTTGCTCTTACATGCACACACACACACACACACACACACACACACACACACACACACACACACACACACACACACACACACACACACACACACTTTGTATTCATTTTCTCTAATAACATTATCTTGCTTATTGGAAGTAAAGAATCCACTTTAAAAAACATTACAAGGTAAACAAAATGCTTCTGTTTTTTAAAGTGCTATTGTTGTTGTTGATAGGTTTAGTTTTCATGCTCACTGGCCAGATTGATTATGGCTCTCTTAAAATAGATTCCCCAGCACCAAGATCTAATTTTTAACAAACTTATTTTTTAAGCTTCTTAAATAGGAGCTATATATAGTAACTGCAATGTTTGTGTACTTGTTTAAATTTCAGATTACTCTTTATTGGAATTGAGAAGGGAGGGTCAATAGACTTTCTTTTCAAAGCTGACAACATTACGATTTTTTCTTAGCATTTGTTTTATTTAGAGCATTTTAAACCATGTGTTTTTCTGCAGTTTTCCACTCCACTGCATTTTTTTCTCTCCATAATGCAATAAGGGAAAGCAGCAAATCCTCACATTGGAAATGTATCAATTGTTTGGTATTTTGCTTGAAAAAAAGATGTAACAATTTGGCATTTGGCATATTTATTGTTACAACTTATAGAATAAGTTGCAAACACATTTGTGCTTTTTTTTTTTTTAGAAGTGTGTCCTAAATTGTGTGTTGCTCATTTCTCAACCCGTTTCTGTAGACTACAGAAACAAAGAGCATCTTTAGATAGTTTTCTCAGGTTAGGCTCTGTGGAGCTGGATACAGTTTTGGTCTTAATTCTTTTGCTGGACTCTTATGACTTTTTAATTGCTCTTAAAGTTGTTTTCAGGGATGCATTGGTAGAGCAATAACGGCATGTGATAAATGTTTCTTAATATACATTTTCCAACTGTGGAGGGAGCCAAAAACTGATCAAGATAATAACTTCATAGACATACTGTATATGGGACATGGATATGCACAGAAGCACACACACACACACACACACACACACACACTGCAACCTGAAGACCATTACCTTAAACTCTAAATTCAACATAATCTGCTTGAAGTCCTTGGCAATTTATTGTGAAGTCCCACTTAAAAGAAACCAGGTCAATGGCATTTTCAAGTTGCACTTTTTAATTTTATTAGCATTTCTGTGCAAGACAAAATGACGACTTAGTCATGTGCACAACAGACTCACCCTGTCTCCTTGACAGTCCTACTCATGTGTCTCAGCACTGACTGTTCTACCCTGGTGTCAGCCGTGCTAGTCAGACTCTGCCAATTAAGCAGTGGTAGAAATGGCTCATATTCCCTTCCCCGCTCATCAAAATGAGACTGACTCCTTTAGACTATTGAATAGAAGGATTGTGTTTAATTTAGTCATTTCTACGACTGTGTTTGACAGGCTAGAGCAGATATCCCCAGTGTTTTGATCTCAGCAGTGTCGTTTCATGGTTATGTGTGAGAAAGCAGCTATGATCAGCTTCTTCTTTTAATGTTAAAGACACAATCAAGCATCTGTTCCTAATTTATGTACATTTGTACCTAAAGCCAATGAAGAGTAATGACATTGAACATTCTGCAATCAAGCTAAACAAGTTCACAGCTTTGGCAGTTACGTGCTTCTTTGACCCTTGATTATTATAAGAATGGAGATTCTCTGAATTGGAGATTGTCTATTTTAATTACACTTCAGTGATTAGAGGAGGGAGGAAGTGATATCCCTGTTGCTGAATCTGTATAATGTCTGCACCCTCAATGTCAAGGCCTGTATTTTCAAGGATACCGTCCTCCCAAATCTGCACCGAATGGACGGAAAAGGCTGCAGTCAGCACCTCAGTGTGCCAGGCGGCATGCAAGTTTGTGTTGCTTTGGTTTTTGTTAATTTTGTGGGCTGATGGTGCAAATGGACATTGCAAAGGGAGAAGAGGTTTGAAGAAGAGGGGTGCTGCTGCTGGAAGAGAACCCCCCATTAATCTGAATGCCTGTAGATAAATGGGTTCTCACTGATAGAGGCTCACTCACCATGGATAACTCTTTAGATAGGACACACTGTACATTGTTGCTGTTCTCTTTGTTACATTTGCGTGCAGCTCCTTTGTCACGGGCTGCACACCAGCTGTGCTTTGACCATCAGGTCATTTGACTCCAGGGGTAGAACCAGGGGATGACAGTTTCTGAAAAAAAGTGTCTTGCATTTTGGAGATAAGTATTCATCTATTCTGTTATTAAGGCATAATTCATGTTGAGCGTCTTTCCTAAGCTTGTGAATAGCGTTGTAGAGCCAGGAATTGATTAGAAACCTGTTACGTTTTGGGTGCAAAAGGCAGCCAAGGTTAATTTACTGGATGAGGAGGCTGTTATAACCCTCCCTGTAGCGTGTCTTTTCATTGGCCTATTTTAAATCCCTCCTGAAAACAGGAGTTAATTAGGAACACCAACAGAAGAGAAATCCAAGGCGAGACACCAGCTTTTATTTTAGACAGAAAAAGCACAAATGTGTTTGCATCCGCACTCAATTACTTGCCAATACATTTTTGTAAGTACCTGCCTTGGACAGTGTGTTTCTGTGCTAATTAATTTACATGGGGCAATATTATCAAAAAGTAAACACAATAGAAGCTCTTTGTGGGGTTAAACCTGCGTCTAATTAACAAAGAGCGAATTTGAAACGGGAATTAGTCTATGAAAGGGAGCTTGTTAATGAAGTGTGTGAATAGAATGAAAGAAGAAAGCATGCAGCCTTTCCCGCTGGAAGGTTAATGACTGTATGAAGCAGGCCAGGAGTGTCTTTCCTCTCACTGGGCTCTGGGTCCTGATACGCAGGGCCTCCCTTCTTGGTGGACCTTTGTTCTGCATTAAAACTACTTAGTTTCAAAACATACCACCACGTCCAATTACCACCATCTTAATATTAACTAAAGGGGAATTAAAAGAGTGCAGACCTCCTCCAAGGCCAAATGCCCTATCTTGCAATGTTAACGAAAATGAAACATAATTTGTGTATCCGCCCTATGATTGGGATCCACTCCAAAATGTAATGGGCTCTTACTTGGCACATGTTACACCCTTCCACCAAGTGAAAATCTGGCAAGCTGATAACCAGACAAAGAAACATTAACATAACAGTGTAACCTCATTGGTAAAGGTAATAATATGACTTCATTATGAAATGACGTTTGTAAAGCTCTTAGTTTTGATATGCATTTCAGTAGCAGAAAGGGTCATATAATGGTCAAAATGAAAGCCTTTCATGCTTGCATTTCCGGTTTTTGCACTTAACATGCAGTAGTGTGCATGTGTTTAAATATCTCAAAAGGACAAAGCACCAAATATTGTATATTGTTGGTCATTTGCTCAGAGAGTCAACCACTTTGGTTCAGGTTGAAATATCTCAACAACTGTGATTGCCAAAAATTTTTGTACAAACATTCATGGTCTCCAGAGAGAGTCACCAAATGGTTGACATTTTAGTTTTTTGGTGAAATATCTTTGCAACTATTGGATAGATTTCAATACAGTTTGGTAGAAACCATCAGTGGTGGCTGGAAGATGAGTCCATGACTTTGGTGATCCTCTGACTTTTCATCTACTGCCACCAGCAGGTTTGGTTTTTTAGTAAAGTGTCTTGACTGGTTGGACGAACTGCCATAGAATTTGGTTCAGACAATCATGCCTAAGTGTCTCTCCACTTCTTGCGCACTTATCATGTCAAAGCTGTAATTTGTCTGTTGTGGTTTAATGCTAATCATCAAGTTTTAGCATGCTAACATGCAAAGTAAGATGGTTAACACTATAAATACAAAACATTGTGACAAGGTGTGCATGCTGACATTAGCATTAAGCTCAATACAGCTGTAGAGCCTCACAGAGCCGCTATAACAGCCCTGTTTCATATATGAAATGTGACAGAAACCTTAACTTGTGACTCTATGAGACTTTATGAAACCAAACAGCTGCCGGCTGCTTTGGACATGCTCCCATACACATCAATACATCAGTCTTGTTTCACACACTCCCATTCACCTCATGATGCAAGAATGATTTGACACTATCATTTCTATGAGCTCATGGTGCACATTATAGCATATAACAAATTGTTATTAGGTTATTCAGAACTATGAAATGAGTTTGTTATTACCAAAGGTTGTGGATAATACCAGCATCATAAATGAATAACCTAATGGTCCTTGTAGATATGAAAACACTTTGTCTGTCACTGTGTGAAGTTCACCATTGTTACACGGCTGCTTCCTAGTTTGTCTCCTTGTAATATCTGGGCTGCTAGAATGAGCTTTTAAAGGGTAAAAGGCTGTTGGAGAAAAACAAAATCTAATCATTACAACTACTGGTAAGACCCAGGGGATATTTAGATTTGAAGCTGCATGTGAATGGTGGCCTTGTGAATGATGTTTCTTTGCTGTCATCTGGTGAGACTAATTTAGTGATGAAGAAAAGGAAACAAGGGACCATTTTAGTGATAACATTTTCTTCATCTTTCCCTGATGGCACAGGTCCTGCAATTACCATGCGTTCTATCGTGCTTCATATGTCAACCTATTTCCCTTCCACTGCATTAATTCTGCTTTGCTTATTAAGTTGTTACAGTCACTGTTTTTAATGAATGCTCACCGTCAAACTTTTGCTCATTTGACTCCGGCACACTGTCTGAAGTCAAGGCGATTGATTTTAATTGTCCCTGACTTGGAGATGAAGCTGAACACGGACAAAGTATTGGATTTTCATCCCTCATTTCAAACAATAAAGAGCCAGTGGAGTGTAGTTTTCATTACAGTGGTGATTGATTAAGGCCAGGTGCCACAGGCATAATGGAGGGTTTTAGTTCAACTTGTCCATGATTTTTGCATATTTCTCTAACTTGACACACAATGGTTTATGTTAAATATTATTATAGTATTATGACAGCACATTTAAAACATTAACTTGTGCATCAGTGTTGTAAAGGCCTATATGTACATTATTATGTTGTTATTACAGTATAGATCATGTTATGCACTACATCAGAAGGGCAATACACTTGTACAATCCATTTGTTGCACCTCTGCTCAAGGACAACTCACTGAATATTTAAAATGTTTTCTCATTTCTTTGAAAAATGTAGGCAACAAAATACTCATATACACACACATGTACAAGTAATAAATCTGATGCTCAGGGACTCTACAGGACCTGATTTTAGAAATGGAAACCAAATAAAGATTTAGAAGAAGCAATGGCAGAAATGCTGAAAAAATCCTAGACATTTGAGACAATTTATGACATAAAAAGGGACGTTTCTTTAATATACCCCTGATAAAAGCAGGGCATTTTTACTGTGCTTTTGCCAGCAGGCCCAAGTATTTCAATTTAACAGATGTCAGTACAAGACATTCTTGCCCATTCCCATAATCCCCTGGTGATAGATTAGGCTTTTACTGATATTTTACAAATTTTTGTCTTGTTTCACATCTTTCTGCCAAAGCCTCTATTGGAATTTATCCATTCAAAGAATTTTTGAAATCATCATTTTGGCAACTTCAGGCCCTGAGCTTAGTTTCTTTGTCAGGCAGAGTTTGATGTGCCTAGCCACCGACTGTTGACTTTGCCTTTTCTTCTGTAGATATTGTATCCTACACTGATGTGATTTTAATGCTTTCAGACGAGTAATACGCTTTGTAGTTGAAGAGATGATTAAGGGGGTTTGAATCCATCAAAGGGTTCTTTAAGGACAATGTGACAATACCAAATATTTCATCTTGAGGGATTGGCACAGTCACTTCTTTGTATTTGTTAGAACAAATTGCATGCATGTTTTCCTTCACACTCAAATGTTCTGCAGAAAGAAGCCACAGTGTTAGTGGGAACACCTGTAAAGCTTTGCTCTGGATCCTTTTTCTCTCTCTCCTCTCTCCAGCTGGCCTTGATGCTCTTGCTGAGGCTAGGCACACTCTCACCCCGGTTTTCCATGTTGGCAGGGACTTCTTACCTCTTTCAGGAGAACACACTCACAAACTACAGCTTCTGGGGCTCAAGGCTTCTGGGGTTTCACTTGCATCTTGGCCCACCTCCTCATCAACCCCTTTGCAAACCAAAATAGACTCCATAATTCATCCCAGCCAATCCAGCAAGAATGTAAATAAAGAACAAAAGTTGCTTGTTCTACACATTTCAGAGGGCCTCATTGGGAGTAGAGCTTTCTTAAAACTGATCCTGCTGCAGGCCTGACCCCGGCCATTCCTCTCCACTCCATTTTCTAAAGCAACAGTACAGGGCATTGCGCCATAGTCTCTGTGCTGCCCTTATCTCACATTGGCAGACACTGGGTCTCCCCGTAGTCTGGATTTCCGTCTGAGCCTGAGCTCGTATGGCCTGACTGTTCCTCTCTCATCTGCACAGCCATCTCCTCCTTCAATCCGCCTCAAACTAATTGACTTTAATTTGTCTTTTTTGCCCTCCTACAGTGAAGTGTACCTTCTGAATTCGTCGGTCGTAGGAAGTGTCAATTAAAAAGGCATCACCCAATAAAATCTGCGAACAACTGATGTTAATTAATATAAGAGGTTTATGGTGTGTGATACAGGTCCCGGCATGGCTCTTAGCACTTGATAACCATTTGGCCATGCAGTTTGAGTGCCATTTTGGAGGCTGAGACTAATGAAGCTTGTCGGCTAAAATGAAGCCAGACTGTGAAATGGCCTCATCAGGTACATTATCTTAACACAATCAGAGCATTAGCACCTTCATTTGGACACAGTCTCACTCTCATTTTTTGAAAGCCATCAGCATCACAGGACACATAATTAATAATGGAAATATAAAATAATGGCTAATGAAATTTGCGAATAACATCATCCAACAATGTAATGTGAGCTGAGTACTGATTGCCTCATGTAATAACTTGCATTTATTTTTGTCACCGTTACTTGTTACTCTTTATTTTTTTTCGCTGTTTGGCTTGTGTCCTAAATGCCAGATCACCATTGTCATATTTCCTACTTTTCTTCTTCCTCCTACTCCGACAATTAAATCAAAGCTGATAAATATTGGCTGACAATATCAAGCCAAATTGCTTTTATTGACTTAAGAAGCTTCACAAGCAGTATTGATTATTCATCCCATTGACATGTCTGATTTGACACATTATGTCAAAGGATTTAACTTGAATTTCAAGGCTTAATGCAAAGTCAGAGCTACTAAACATTAAATCATCCATCTTGCTCACTACATTTTCACCTTTCTAACTCTGAGGTGTGCATAAACTAATAGGTTATGAACTTATTGCTGATACATGTGAAATTATTGGTTATTGTCATGGTATCAGCCATGAGTACCATCAGTTATCAGTATTGGTTGAAATAAATGCTGAATAAAATGATAAAATTATAGTGTATAAAAGCCTAGTGTACATGGAGAATAATACATGAAATATAGCTACTATTAACATATTTAAAGAAATACTGCAATTACTGCTAACAGTGAACATACAATATATAAAAATATATATAGACGGGAGGGCATGACAAATAGGCCATTTACAGAATTCAGTCTACTGATGTATTGAATTACTTCGAAATGACTCCCTGGCACCAATTTATGTGATTATTTATTTATAAATGTATTTATTTTAAATGTTACATTTGCATGGCAGCCTTTGAATACTATGCTAATATTAACCCACTTTAACAATTAGATGAAAAACAGAAGTCACAGTATGATGCTGTGTTCACAATAAATACCAGAGCAACACACTTTCGGGAAAGTATGCTCATACTGCACAGAGGACAGTTGTGTCCATAAAGAAAATGTCTATAAACACTGTGGCTTTAGGAGGTGCAGTGTTCAGTGTTTTGAATATATTGTTCTTGTGGGTTGATGGTTTTTGTTTTGATTCCTTCTTTTCAAATAGACTTTTAGAGTGCTTTAGAGAATAGGCAGCACTTTACATGAGCATAATTTTGTGTTTTTAAATTGTCAGTGAATAAAATGTCTGTATGAGACCTTTTTGCTGATGCCTTTGTAAATGTAGTTGTTAGAGTTACAGAGACTACAGATTTTGCATGGTATATTATAAAAAAAATTGTAAAGAGCAGAGAGCCATTAATAGAACTGAGTTTTTTGTTTCTGAAATCCTGATGTCTTGTCTCTTGTCAACAATCACAGTCAGTCTCATTAGGTCATTTAAAAAAAAGATTTAATAATTTAAAACTTTTTAAATGTATTGCTTTCATATCTATCCTTTCCCCACCTCACCAACCAACAATAGCAATGCAGTTAACGTATGGCTTTATATGTTCACATTGCACAATATCACCTGAAGAGTGCATACGGCAGAAGTAATTATATGTTTCATTATACTTGGATTATTATGATGAATTATGAATCAGTCACTGAGGGTATAATGAGCAAGTCCATTCATGAAGCACAATGTCATACATAGAAACAAGGTCAACCATTTCTCTTAGCTTAGACTTCTATTCATTTTCTAGTAAAAGTTGATCTCAGCAACTTCTTGAATAGGTCAGAACATAGAGGAATAATAGAGGGATAAAAGGGGAAAGTCTTAGCTAGGAAGTTGTCATTTAGGAGAACTCCTAGTGGTAAGATAAACCTCTGGAGTCTAATGTATTGCCAGCTTAACATTCTGAATTGTCCATGCCTGGAGGGTGAAGCCAGAATGACCATCACGAGGGACATGTGGTCTTGTTTCCCTTTTCCCCTGAACACACTTTGCTTCATGGGCACATCACCGCGTGTGCTTTCAGGTTTATATTGATTGTGTATTGCAGTGTTCACTGGGGCCTGTGCTTGTAATAGTATCCATATTGTTCCTTCCCTCCCTGTGTGTGGCGGCTTCCATGTCTGTTCTCCTCTATTAACATCTTTTGTCATCCTCTCACCCGAGCTAAGTGTGGGCTCACTTGTGTGTTTTCACACAAACACACCCACACAAAATACACAAACATCCCTCGGTAGGTTGTGCAGAGTCTCTCTCCTTGACAGGAAGAGTCAGGAGGGGAGGCAGTGCATGGTTGTAAAACTAAACTATCTATTTTAATACTGAGATCATCCTCCTTCCATTCTTGCTGTTTTTCTTTCTTTCTTAGTGTGCTGTTTGCATGTTGGTGTCTTCATATATATGCAAGTAAAAATTAAACAAACATATCTTACATAACTCTACATGAACCATAAATGTAGGACTATATCTTAACTAATCACAAATTAATTTCCAATCCCAAAATTGGTGTTAGAAACATTGCACTTAAATGTTTTCCTCAAGTACTTTAGCCCCGTGGCTCTGTCACTAATGCACAAGGTACCATATCCTTTTTAGTTTAACACTGTCTTTTTGTGTGGTTGATGGCCTGCCACTCAAAGACACACTTTGTATCCCTCTCTGACAAGTATGTCTTTTGTTTTCTAATCCTCTTTCTGCCCATCTCTTGCCTGCTCTCTCCCTGCCATATAGCTTAAAGTACCGCCACGATAATGTGCCAGTAGTATGAAAGAAACACTCTAACTGTATTGTAAACTCAAGCACCTGAGCCTCAACAAAAGATGCCTTTACCACATCACAAACATTCCTCCGTGTCGGTCTCATTTCACAGCAGCTAAGTGAGGAACCTTGGTCCTTTTCAGCAGCCTCCATGATCTGCTATTAAACCTGCTAATTGCTGTCTCTTAAATGACAGCCATCCAATGAGGCCCATTGTCTTGGTTGAGTATCCAGTCAATACTTCAGCCAATTGTTCTGCAGATTGGCAGTCTCTAGCAATTTTGCCTTGCACCCTATAATATTGATGTACTTTTCTGTTATAATCACTGGCCTTATTGCACATGACCCGTGTATATTTCAATCAGTGAAAAACAGACGGACTGCAGCCTTGGGGGCTGAAGGGGCAGATGTTATTCATTTGAGTGCCCAATGTGCTGAAGAGAAAAATAGAAATGTCAGTCATGCACTCAATTGTAATAATGCTACTGATGGGCAGAGAACTCATAAAAATATGCATATGATTTTCCATTTGCTCTGATATACATCTTGTTCTGCACGTTGACCTTACACTGTGAGTGTGTGTGAGTACAGTGAAACTTTGCAAATTCTCATTTCTCCATGCCGAGAAATTTGTGACCAAGACAAATTCTTCTGCATTTATTGCACTTATCGATTGAAGCGATTCTCATTTTGACTCTGAAATACAATTTCCTCATTTGGACATGGTTACGGTCTTCACCTTCACAGTGTACAGTATTCTAGCTGGACATGATTAAGCATGGACAAGCCGACCCACATTGAGTTTCACCACCAACGTGTGCAGTCACCCACTCCGGCCCACTCCAGGGCATGAAACAATGGCCGCCACATTAAAGGTTCCAATTAATCACCCTCAAAGAAGATTTGCATTTCTCAAGGATTTCTTTCGATGATGTTAACGTATGGCCGACTTTATATTCAAATCACACTTAGTGTGAAATGTGAGCTCAAATGGTCATTGAAATGACAAATTTCACAAAGCAAAGAAACCAATGGTGATAATACATCTTCTACGCTCTGTCAAATACACATTAAAGCTGCTCAAATTAACTGCACCTCAGGACAAGACCAGGAGAAATGAGCAAGCAATCTAAGCGAACCGCCAACCGGTACATTTTTTTCACCCTGTAATAGAAGACGCTCAAACAAGTAAATGTTTGGTTTTATTGTACTCATTAAAAATTCACAACATTTACCAGAGTCAACCAAGGCCATGTGTTTCTCCGATTCTGGCCATGCGGGTCAGATTTGTGGTGACAGACGGTGGCTTTGTGTGTTTAGGGAGTTGGCGGGTGACCCCAGAAGGAGCACCTGTCTAAGAGTGGACCTGCTGCTTGTGTGTGTGTTATAGCTTTTGGTGGGTTTGGCATTAACCCCACTGTCATGTTCCTCTCTCCTCACTCCCCTCTCACCCCTGCCCTAAGACATACATAACCTGCCAGATCCACTCTGTCATCACGGGATTAATTAAAATACACACAGCAAAGGCACTGGATCCCCTTGGGTCCGTGGTATATGCATGAATGGCATACACACGTGTGAGTGCCTACACCCACACCGTCCTGCATGACAAAGTGCCAGGTTGTTGTGTTTAGTCACCTCAGGGGACATATAACCAAATGATCACCTCCAGTGATGGATGGACAGTTCTCACCTCACCATCTCCTCTTTTTTTTTTTTGGAAATGTGTTGTCCAATAATGCTTTGGCCACATTTGTAATGTGAACCATTACTTATGCCTGACTAAGTGAATTTGCCCAAAACTATGACCATCTGGCTCAAGCTGATGATTTGCATTTGCATAGTTTTTCTAGCAGTGACAACTATGTTGTCAGAAGTTCCAAATTACCTACTCTCATTGTTGTTAAATTCATGCCTCTCTCACAGGGCATGCTATTCATTTGCAGGGATTCAAATAAATTGAGAAGAAAAGGGGGTTACTTATTTATCCCAGACCCCAGTGATGCCCTGGCAAAGAGACAATGGAGGTGAGGGATACTAAATGAATTCTGTTGTCCTGTGTCCTATCCCTGGCTATCAACATAATTTGATTAGTGACCTGGTAACTATGAATGTGAGGGACCTCTTCATTCAAGTCCATTGGGGTTCCTGGGGCGGGGGTCCATGTTACAGGGCTCAACCCCCTTCCATTGCGACCCTGCCCTCATGTCATGTATGCACACTACCAGGAGACCGGGTGATTGATGACCAAGCTCGTGGTGCCATTGACAAATTCTGGTGACTCCACACAAAAGCCATCACCCCTGTCACATTAGCACCAATCTAGGAACATTTGGCCGTATGCTGCTGGCCCGACACACCAGGAATATGTGGCTGACAGATGCGTGTATACAGAATATGTCTGACTCAAGCTCAGCATTATCCCTAGTAAAAACTAAACAAAACAAAAAAACACCCTTCTCATTATTTCAGTCCTCAGTTCAGTATTTTCCTTCAATGCGCTAAGCTTGTGGTTGGCCTCTGCACCACACACAGTAAAATCCCTCTATATTAATATCATCTGCTCAGTGTGCATTTCCTGGCATCTTCTGATTTCATTAGTGCAAGACTTCCATCAATGTATGTCTTCTTCGTCAGTTGTGTCTCTAGCTAATAATAATCCGGCATAATTAGAAAATGAAGAATGGGCCTGCCAGCATTCCCAGCAGTGTTTTCTGAAACTGGAAACTTTCCACTTCTGCCTAAGTTTTTGCTTAAATGAAATGTCTGCATATTAAAGTAGATGAATAATTAGTAGCCTTAAAGCTTGTGGTTCTATTAAATTTTCATCTGACTCCTGAAGAGCTTTAATTTGTGAGGTATGCACAATCTTTGGTTTATTAGGGTAGTGAGGGGAACTGTCTCACAAATGACAAAAAGGTGGATATCATATACTGAGTGTGATTATTTTTCCCTAATGCAAACGATGCCAAACTGAGATCACATACATGTCTATTTTCAAAACTTCCGCAGTGTATTCACATCTGTCATGAAGTAAGACTGAAGTCTGAATTAATAAGCTCCATTGCTGTCTTCCTCATCTACATTATCTGATTTTCACCACAGCTATCACCTTTAATAAGAATTGTTGTTAATGACATCTGTGGCTGGGGTGTAACCTTTAGCACTCCAACACGCTTGCTGTATGTCTCACTCTCACCACTCACACTAAGAACAGGTGGGATGTCTAACGAAATTTCCCAAGACATTTTTTTATAACTTTTCAACCTTGCTTTAATGGCATCCACTGAATCCACAATTAAAATCCTCAAAAAGTGCAGACATAAGTTCTTGAATCTGACAAGGCTGCATATGGCTGATGCAGCCAGATGTCAGCCGGCTTCTCCGTCTGCCTATAAAGAGAATGTAAAATATGTTTTACACATTGTAAACATTTGTGTGCTTTTAAATACAGAAGTGTTTCTCTTTGCAATGCTCAACACCCGAATGCTACACCTCCGTGAACCCGTGCTCTGACAGCTTTCTTGTTAACACACACATTGACGTAACTTGAGAAAGCAGAAGGATAACAATCCTAACCATTAAGTCTTAATTCCTTTATTAATTAAAATAAATTGTAGAAAAACTCTCGACACAAACTCTCTGTGTTGTTGTCTGTCAGCAGGATTAAGGAAAAACTACTGCCCAAATATTCATGAAACTTGGTGGAAGTGTGTAGCACGGGCCAAGGAAGAACCCAAACATTTTTGGATTAGTGATGAATCAGGGAATGGATACACACATTTTTTTCATTTTTGTTAACGTTGCAAGATGGGACATTTGTGTTGGATTTATGTGGTGTTGGAATAATTATTTTTTTTTTTTTAATTTAGAAAATTCATGTAAATACCCTCTAAAGTCTGACAAACAACTCATGAATTCAGCAACATCCTCAAATTGTTTTTTTTGTTTGACCATTGGTCCAAAATATATATATATTTTTAGGTGAGGGAAAAGCAGCAAATCACATTCCAGATGCTGGAACCAGAGAATATTTGACTTCTTAGCTTGATAAATGACTTCAATTATAAATCCATTTTCAATATTGTTGATTAATCATTGCAGCATTAATAGATGTGTTCAGTTTCAACAAAGGGTTTACTAAGCATCCAGAGAAATACGTGGAAAGTTAGATATGGTTGCATTGCCAGATGTTGGTTTAAGCTGCGTGAGTGTCATGGTGTCTATAGCCACACACACCACCATGTTAACTTGAGCAGATTTCAAGCAGTGGCAAGCTTAGGATTACAGTGGCTTAGATCCTTTGACCTCCCCCTCCCACCAGCCCAGTGTACCACTCGATTGAAATAGATTGAGCAGACTTTTATTTAAAAACAAAAGAATTCCCTCCTCATCCTTCTTCCCCCACCCCCTGCCCTTTCTTTCATTTTGGATTTCCAAATTCCTTTAAATGAAAAATGATTCTCTCTTTCTTGGTATTTTGTACAACAGACGGTCCCATTTTGCTTCCCCCCTCAATGGGGAGGAAATGAGTTGTAGGAGCAGATTCCTCTCACACAGAGATCTCAGTAATCGTGTGGCTGCGTGTCACCAGCGCACCACAGTGACAGCAGCTTTTAATTAATCCCACATCCCACCACCCTGCCCTGCCCATTGGTGGCTTCTTCCCCAAACTTTTTCATCCTAACTTTTTTTTCTGTGTGGTAGGCTTTGTGTGTTTGGATGGTGCCGTGGGGGGGGATCTCTAACTGCAGTCTCTCAACCCACTGCAGCGTTGTGTGCATAACTTGTTACAGGATGACACTGCTGTCACTTTTACACACTTCTGAAAGCGGCAGACAGCCCACTAACTGCGCTCACGTGTTTAAACCCTCCGTCAGCTCAACCGACTCTGTCTCCAAGAGTTTGGTAACTGTGACTGAAACTATGCGAGTGCACCAAGTCCACATGAAATGTTAATAACCCTTTGTGGTGGTTGGCCTACACTGGGTCAGGGATGTTACCCCTCTGCTGCACTGCGGTGATCTCATGTCAAGGTGCTTGAGGACAGTGAAATAATGATGCCTTGAAGTGTCTGCGTTCTCCTTCTGGTGCCCTGATGAATGGTGACAGGTTGTATTTACAATCCGAAAAGATGCTGACACTGCTGAATTCTACACCTCTTGGAGAAGTACCAAAACATTGCTACCCTTGAGCAAATGTCTGTGTATTAGCCCCCGGCTGAGGTGTGGAGGAGCTGCTGTCTGTGTGAATGAGCGGCATGATGAACTTCTCTGGAGAGATGGACTGAGCTCTCGCCTGAAGGTCAGGCTGTCAGAAGGGTAATATCAGACCTGCTGAGGTAGACTTCTGCCCTGCTCAGTCTTCATCCTCAAAACATCTTGGGAGAAGAAAGTCAGGCGAGAGAATCGAAGCCTCAGCTCATAATTGAAATAATGTATATCGACCTTCTTGTTACATAAGTGTTATTTAGTAGACTTGGTTAAGACAGTGGTCTTCGATGGTCAGCAGTGAACCTTTCCCCCGTTGTTACTGTTTAGCTGATTATGCAGGGTTGCAGCGTTTTCTGTTTTCCACCCTGAAAGAGAATAAGACCGCTTGCAGACAAACACTGCAGATACAAACCTCGGCGTGCTGTTCAGTATGACTTGGCTGTAGCAAGCATTACGTTAGCAAAGTGGACTGAACTTGCATGCGATTAGGCTGTCAACCTCTGAAAATAATGAGCTGCAGACAGATGCACATTGGCATGCAAATACTGTACTGACATTTAAAGCTGGCTTAACATAAATGAGAGAAGAGAATGGATCGAAGAGGAGCTTTGGCCTCCCTGCTGCAGATCTACTGGGGGTAATGGACAAGTTGGACCCTTCAGAACCTTTAGGAATGAAATAATTATTCCCCTGCATCAGACTTCATGGACAAATGGGACTGAGGGTCGATTAAGTTCTAAGGGGGACGTGGTGTTGATCTCATAAAGGGCATCAGGAGATGTATGGCCTCTTACAAGATCATTTAAACCACTTAATGGAGGACAGGAATTAATGGCTGCCATAGAGCAGAGTCAATTATATGGATATTTTCATAACATATTGTGTATAATTCATAGTGTAATGGCACAGACACCAATCAGCCCCTCTGCTTTTTGTTTTGGTTATAGCCTGTTGTAAATGAGATTATCGACTCTATTTTGGGGATACAGAATAAGTTGCTGTCTTCATACAGTGATATAGATGCATTGTCACTGTCCGCCATTGTGGGGTGGCACGGTCTTGATGGCGGTGGCTCTTGTTAATTTGTATTAATGTCAGATAATTTAGAGTTGCGATGGATGTATGTGCACGTCTTGTGCTCTCAGGCAAAAAATTGGATTCATTAAGAAGACGGAGGAGCTGGTTAGGTTTTTTGGCCCCGCAGTTTCAGGTCACTGAGTAATGTGAAGAGATGGAGAGGGTCTTGGCCCGGAGGATGGGGGGAGCCGGTCAGAGACAGAGTGGTGGGGACAACACCCCCACACAGAAGCACATCACTCACACTGACACGTCTCTCACCGGACGCACTGTTTTCAGTCCCTCCGCTCTTTTACAGCTAGAACAGACTGCGCTTGTGACTGAGAGCAGCAAAGTCACATGACAGTCTTAAAGTCGGGACTTGATGGCTCCAGGTTATCCTTCTTACATGCATATCAATCAGTGTGATTGTCTCTGTGTGTTAATTAGATGTGTGAACAATGTGCACAGGCTCACATGAAAGGGCAAGTTGTCATAACATTCATAATTATATATAGACAAAGCTTACTCACTCATGCAGATATTTGCATGGGTTAGCATGAGCCTCTCATTGTCAAATGTAATCATGAATGAGTGATGAAGATGGCTTGGATATCAAAAACATCCTGTCCCTTTTGTTTAAGACTCAAGCTGTCAGTTTCCACCTCCTTTTGTTCATTGCAAAATGTACAGGAACAGTCAAATGAAAGTCGGAAGGCTTTTTGAGATGTCTTTGAGGATCCCTGCAATCCCCATCATAGACACTCATTAGCAAGTAACCCTGTGACTACACCTAGACATTGTAAACAAGCATGTTAGCATTAATAACAGCACATTTGGATGATTAATGTGATTGGATTGATGCAAATAATGTGTACTACTGCTCACTGTACCAGAGGATGAATGTACAAAGCAAGTACCTAACTTAAGAGCATCAAAAGTCACAGTTTCTTTTTTTTCTTTTTATCCCTTACACACACACACACACACACACACACACACACACACACACACACACACACACACACACACACACACACACACACACAGCATATGCAAATTTTGTACTGGCAAAAGTACAGACTTTGTGGGAGGCCCTGAGCCTTGGTTTGGCTTCTGACCTCAGCACCATTCTGCTTAGCATTTAGAGGCCATTAAATCATGGGTCTGTTTGATGTGCAAGCTGTGTGCAACAGGATGTGAGGGAGAGGGAACAGCAAGCGTTCCTTTTATTTTTGTTTTGGATGTGCGGTTGTTTTTGGCATTCGAGTCTATGTGTTGATGAAGTACACAAGAGCCTAAAAACAAGGGGCTTCTATTCTGAGGTAAACTCTTTTTGGAACAAAATGTTCAATATGCTTCAGTTTTGAGATGTTTTCTAATAAGATTTTCTAATAACAATAAGAAGTATGTGATGAGAGTTAACTTCCCATTCCATAACCCTCACACGTTGCTGTTGATTTGTTTTGCCTTTGTGTTAAATCCAAACAATATCCCTAATTATGTACAATTTATTAAGGAACCACAGCATAGCATGCCTAATCATGTTGATAAACTAAATCAAAAGAACTCAAATTGGTCCTCTCTGAATCAGCTTAACCTTATGCCGTGAGGCTTTTGTGTGGTTCTGAGGGCAATTAAGCCATTAGCTAAACAGCTGACCTTTTCTTCGCAGTGTTTTTGCCCATAATATCTGGCGTCCCTGCTAAGAATGCCCTGTAATGAATGCTGGGGGGTCTGTGCTGAGCAGAGCATCCTTATGGCTAACAGGTTGCCGATCAGAGTCCCTGATGACTGGCTATGCTTTGCGGGCACTGATATGCATCCATTTTTTATCTCTTGAGATCCTTGAACTGAGCCTGACCTTACCTCACTAACCTCTGATCAGTCATAGGGTCACAGGGCCTGTGCTTTTTTTGATCGTACTAATGGTGCTGACGGAGAAGAAGCATGACCAGCTATTGGCAGCTATGAGGTCATCCAGGGGTGCTTTGATACGAGTATCTATAGGAATGCAAATGTGACCGGCTGCCTGACCAGTATATTACAATAGGAATAACAGCAGCCCGGGGCAGACAGTGCAGCTGCCACCATTAGTTTTAATCTCTTGGTTAGATAAAAGGCAAACATAATTAGGTTCTGTGTGTGTCACACAGGAGACAAATGCATGTGGCATCTTGTGTTGTTTAAAGACTTGTCTGACCTCACTGAGAACATGAGAGTGATTAAAGAACTGTTTAAAAGGACAGATGGGTCAAGGGTCATGAGTGATAAGTGAGGTCACAAGGGGTCGTCAGCAGTCTGGTTCATCAATTTTGCCTCATACTTTGGCCAGCCAAAATGCACAAAGCTGTTCTGGTTAATGTATTATTTTCACTGAAAGTCACAACAATAGCATGCTCCTTTCACCATTTAGCTAAACTGTAATTTATCACGCAGGTGAGAGAAAATGTGTGAGCGGCTTTCTCATTCTCAGAGCTTTAAAGTGGTCTGCATACCAGTCACGACAAACCGATGTGAGTAATTAACGCAATCACAAAAAGCTCATCAACTACACACAAAAGATTGCTGTTCTCACAAAAGACTTTCCAGTGATCTCATCGATACAGCATGTTTTAAGACTTTCTGGCTCAAAAATACCACAAGAAACATTTTAAGAGATTCTGCAATTACTAGACATATGGACGCCTTTTTGAAGCAATGGAGCACTTTTCAGTTTCTCACCATTTGTGGAGCCACCTCATTTACCAAGGAGAAGCTGATGCTGTGAAGCCAGCTGAGATCTCTGCTTACACAGTTTCTGTTAGGCCGATAATAGCAATGAGAAAAGTGTATGTCTTTTTGTTTGGTTTAATTTACCTAAAAAAACAGATCATAACACATTATATTGTTTGTTTTGTGTTCAGTAGAAAGCTACCATAAAAAAGTGTGATTTCTGACTAGGATGCCTTACTAACTTCAGCGTAAAAAAAGAATGATTACCAACTTCCCATGGTTCTATCATGTAGTTTTCTTTGTTCTTTACTCATAAAACACGGCCAAGATTAACAGTCAAAACAGTCAAAAAACTAAAAAGATATTGACAGCGTTCATATGGAAACTATTGCTTTTCAGTATTCTAAAAGTAGACTGTCTGTTTACTTTAATTCCAAGTTAATGTTATATATATTTAGTGTAAAGGGCAGGGTTAGTGTATACTTAAGGTTTGGATAGCGTGTGCAGCTTTTAGCGGCTCCTCTTACTGTAATTAAAGCTTTCCCTGTGTTAAGAGCTTGTGGGTGTGTGAATGTGGGTAAGCGATATTTTTTGTGATACACACTGAATATATGTAGGAGTACGATCAGTGCTAGAGTCTAGTGAGTATAATCTGAAACACATTAACTTCATGTTAGCTTTCACAAGATGGTCTGCTGGATGCATTTGTGAAATGGGCTAATAGGCTATTTTACTGCTTTTGCATGTGTACCTTTTCATGGGCCCTTGGCCGGGTGAGTTGCAACCATGTCATTAAGTGTGCTGCCTGGAGCCCAGAGCAGTGTATATATACTCTGTCCTCTGCAGGGACGGGCATCCCCATCAGGGTCCGCCTGTACCACCCTCCATATGGTGCCTCGTCATTAGTTTTCTGTTGCCCTGGCGCCAGGGAGGTTCATCAAACCCTGGAGTCCAATCTCTCCACAGCCTATTTCTACTCTACTGTGACATTTCTCTCTCTGGCCAATCGGATAAGTCACACATGGCTTCACCGCACGAAAGAACAACAGCAGCCTCAAGCAGATGTTGCTCTGCGGACTGCCCATGGAGTGGAAAACTGGGTTTCAAGAACAGTATCTCGGTTATTGTTAAAGAGTTCACTATGTCTTGGAAGGGGATATGTGGTTTTAAGGCTATGGTCTCAGAGTTCAGATCATTTTGAAGGATAAAAATGCATTAGTCTCTGCTTTTCATCTCCAAGTATTTTAAGATGGACAGTAATTTGAACTATGAATGAATAAATCTTCCTTTACTCCAGGGCACTTCACATTTGTACAAAGATATAATTCTCTTGAGCAGAAAACAATAAACTGAGCAATCACAGCAAAGTATAATAGGATAATCGTAATTTAACAGAACTACGTAAAAAATATTTTTTGAGTGTGGTTTGTTGTACACAATTTAAGGAAGAGCAAAATTATTTTTGTCCACTTTTATTCTGTAATATGACCAATATTTTTCATATTCAAGTGTGTATGAAAAAAAGTCACTGGTTTCTTAAAAAGCTAAATACAATAAGCATTGGATCAAGGCACATACAAGACTGGCCAAAGGGCATACAATGCACTTTGGTTTTCAATTGTTAAGAACAGTTAACTTCAAATTGTGGAAACATAATAGTGTGTTCATTTGGAAAATAATACAAAATAATACTCATAACAAGGAGTTTCTGACACTGTGGTAATTCTAATGAAAGCCAACATGTTTTGTCTTTTTGGCCCAGTGACTAGAATGACGTATGGTACATGGTACTAAAGAATGCCGCCATTGTCGTTTGGCCATTGTTGGCTTGTACAAATAGAGATAGTGGGGGGTCCTCTGTGTCAGCCTGTCCAGTCTGCTTGTTTTGAGGAGCAGAGAGCTCCTTAAGGTCGGTGTGCTTTATCTGCCCTGTGCTGTGGTCTACAATCCTATCGGAAACACTGGAACCCTGCTTGGGTTGCTTTGCTGTGTTTCCTTTTCTTGCAAAACACAAAGAAAAATCACACACGGAACAAAGCAGAAAAATAAAGCATGGCACCTCATCTTTAGTTATTCATACTCCATACCAGGTGAATACTAGAACAAGACTCTTGGTCCATATAATGTGGAGACAGCTACTGACTGCTCACTCTTTTCGAGGGCAACATGCCTGCTTTGCGAATTAGTTGATCAGCTGTGCCTTAGTTTACTTTATGTCATTTTTTTGCCTTTTTGTTTTTCAGACAGCCACAAAGTTAAAAGAATGACCTGTGCTTATACTACAAGGTTTTCTAAGGTCTGATTGTTCAACACAGCAATGAAAACCCACTTTCACAGTTGACAAGTCATCATATCTCAGTAGAACACAGAGTTTCTTTTAGTTGGTCGATAACCTTAAGCAAAGGAAATACAGTACAAATTACTACAAATTCCTAAAATATAGAATTGCAGTTAGTTACAATACCCACTGACGCTTCAGTGATGTCCTGCAACTGGAACGTTCTCCGTCCTCATAAAATGTCCTTAAATATAAATTATATGGCAAATGTACAGAACATTGCTTCTCAGTCTTATAGATCCAGTGTTTTGTAAAAGTCTTGCCACTCTGTTTATGTCACGCACTCATCATGAATGGCCATGCGCAATATCATGAATGGGAATGGTCTGAATCTGGTATTCCACTGTCTCTGTAGCTCCTGTTGTTAATACTGTTGTCGTTATGTGGGGTTTTGTATAAAGTCAGGCCATTAGGTGGAAAAATCGTGTGTATCACAAACTCCTCCTTGGACACAGGCAGGTGATTTATAGGAATCATTTGAAAAGAAGTCTCTCGTATTTCTAGGATGGAGTTGTCCTTCTTAGTGCCAGCCTCAGCATAGTCATCCTTTCTCCGACGGCCTTTGTTGTAGGTGCAGTTTCTGGAAAAAAGTGAACCGTTCCTGTGGACATACCAACACACCAGTGCCAACATGATTATTGCCAAAAGAGCCACAGCCCCTCCGATGATAGCAGCCAAAGGCAGACTGGAATTTTTGTAAGGCTCTTTCTCCTGCTCTCTGTTTAAAGTCGTAGTTGGGTTGTACGCTTTGTAAGAACCAGTCTCTGTCTCGATGCAAACAGGGGTCTCATCTGACAGGTAAATGTTGCTGGTCTCCATGGGAACCATGCATATCCTATAGGAAGACTCTGGCTCCAGTGCCGTGAGCAGGTACTCCTTCCTCTCCCCCTGCACGATGGTCTCAGTGATGGAGCCAAAGGCAGGGCTGTGTCCCAGCTTTAGCCAGCTGAGCCGTAGGGCAGTCATGGGCTGCGACACCCTCCATGATATGTGTATTGCATCTGCACTACTCGACTTCACACTGATGGTGATGATCTTTCTACCTGAAGAGGTGGTAGTGCTGTGGTAATTCTTACCAATGTCTGGCACTTTTACTGCAGGTCTTTTAGTCACAAACAATGGCCACTGGGTCTGTGTGGGGCGTAAAGTGTTGGAGACTGTGCTTGTCTCATACGTGGAGATGAGTTCTGAATCCGTGCAGTCAAACATGTCTGTAGTTAGGTCTTTAATTGCCATGCCTTTGACCTTATCAGGACCCTGGCACATGAAGCCACGTACATTCACCTTAGACGGCAACGACCTCAGCCAGTCACGCACCCATTTCATCCTGCAAGTGCATTGCCAGGGGTTGTTGCGCAGCAGGAGCTGTGTGAGATTGTCCAGATCTTCAAAAACACCCTGTGGGAGGCTGCTCAGGTTGTTGCCAGACAGGTCCAGGCGATACAGCTGCCTCAGGAAGGCAAAAGCCCCAGGGGGGACCCGATTAATGTGATTATCTTGTAGCTGCAGCTTCTCCAAACTTGTACCTGGCAAATTGGCTGGCGGCGATGTCAAGGAGTTCCTCACTAGTGAGAGCTCAGTCAGGTTGATCAGGTTGATGAGAGCCATCTCCCCAATCCCACGGTTGTTGAGCAGGTTACCATCCAGTATTAGTCGCTTCAGGTTGATGAGATCTTGCAGCGACTGCTCTGAGATGGAGGAGATGCGGTTGTCATCAAAGCGCAGCTCTTCAATGCTCATGGGTAGGCCCGAAGGGATGGTGCTAAGGTGGTTTCTGGAGAGAAAAAGCAGTCTGAGGTGATTACTGTCCCTGAAGGCCCCTTCCTCTATGCTGACTGCAGATACTGAGTTATCATCCAGGTGTAGTTCCTCAATGTAGGGAATTTGAGCTAAAGAGGAATGGGTAATCATCCGAACGTTGTTCTCCTGAAGGTGGAGCTCTTTCAGCCCAAGAGGAAGGTTAGTGGGGAACTCATCCAGGTTGTTGCAGTAAAGGTAGATCTTCTCCACGTTTATCAGCCTGCGGAGCTCTGCAGGAATGCCCGAACTCTTGATGCGATTGTTTTGCAGAAAGAGCACTGTAGCATCCTGGGGTATGCCAGTAGGAATGGAAGTCAGGCCACGGTCATTACAGTAGATGAAGGTCCCATCGCAGCGGCAGACTGAGGGACATGAGGCGGAGGTCACCAGGGGGTTAGCGAGACCCAGCAGCAGCCCGACCCTGATGAGGAAGAGGATAAAGGCCTTGCATTGACGCACCATCTTGAAGCTGTGTTGCCTGGCAGTCTAATCACTCAAGAGCCCCTGGGGAGAAGACACAAGGGTACATTTAATGCACAAGGCCTTTAAAGGAGAGCCAAAATCCTGTTCTCATAATTGCTGGGAGTTTGAAATGCTGCCTACAGCACTTTCTAGATTAAATAACTGCTGAAAGAATCAGTTTGAAATCCTCCTATTAAATTTATATGAATTGATCATTAGAATTGCCAGACAGTAAAAATAAAGCAACACATTTTTTTCCTACGATAAACTGTTTTTCTCTGAGCTGGCCTTACATCATCTATAGATTTGTAGTAGGATAAGAAGTTTAAAAAGTAACATGCATTAGAAACAGAACAGCTTTTTCAAACCAGTGTGCAATTCCTGAGCTTTGTGAATTGAATCTCTGTTTCTCGGCTTTTTGGCCCTGACTTGTGAAATGTAATAGCATCCCCTAGTTGTTTTACACATGTCTGTATCTCAAGGCTGCCTTTCATCACTACAGACCACGAGAGTGAACAAAGTCAGGCTTTGTTGATGAACTGTTGTGGAACTGACATACTCTTAAGTCCTGTTAGATCATTACCCAGGCCTTTTCGCCATTCATATTCTGAGCTTTAACTGGCCGCTTACAGGCTAGGGAAGGAATATTTCTCCTCAAAGAAAAGAAGTTTAATTAAAGTCTTTTTTGAGATTACAAGATTAAATTTGTGAGATTAGTTTATCCTTCCACAGCACTATGTTAATGGTCTTTGCTGTAATTGGGATAAGTCTAAAATGTAAATAATAAAATAAATCAATCCAATTAAAAAATATATTAAATTTCACAATCCATGAACTCACAATAGGTAGCCTTGAAATTAAGAAAACCGTGGTGCAAAGCAGAAGGTGCTTACTGGTTGTCTGTCTCTGTTATTCACTATCGATGTGTAGTTCCCTTTTAATTAGGCTAATACTGATTTATTGCTTTAATTATGCATTCCTGCCATGACCTCTCTTCCTGCACGTCTCATTAGAAATTGTGTTCTGGTCAGTGAAGTGGAAAGAAGCAAAGCCATCCGTATTTGTCATACCTGATTTATACGACGTGGTAAATCCTTTCCAGCCACCAAAAATCCAATCAAGATTTCCTTCTGAATTTGCTCTTATCCTTTCTGAAAGGGAAAGTTTGTCCGAGGGGTTTCTGGTGATATCCTGACCTGGTCAGTGTTTGCTGAGCTGATCCTTGTTTGGACGATGACCTCCTCTGTGTAGTCAGAGGCTCATGCTTTCAATGCCTTTACCATGGCAGATAAGCCTGACGAAAAAGCATCCCCTCTCACTGACAAAACATACGCTCTCAGGTAATATTAAAAATCCTAATGGGTGTTGAGCTCAACAGCCATAACTGCAGATTAGATTTTTCGGGTGTTGTATAGTGTTCCGCGTGTAGGACGGGCTGAGCTTCAGAAAAGGCTCCTTTCCGCAATCAAGCCCGAGAGGCATGATGAGTTGACACAAAGCTGGTCTGAGCCATGCCAATCCCCTGTGCCACAGGCTCAATGCAGGCCTGTTCACTTGTGTACTCCAGGTCTTCAGGTAACCCAGAATCCTCTGCTCCCTTGTCGAGCCTCAATACACATTAATCCAGGGCTCTGGTCCCTTTTCCTGAAGCAGATAACCAATGTTCTCCTTTCCTCTAAGGAGCAAAACAGGGCAAGGTGCTTATCCTTCTGGGCCCAGCCTCCCTCACGCATCTGTAGCTTGACTCATACTGTGCCCTCCTCACACTTGGGATGGTGCTCTGAAAAAAATAACCAGAGACAAACAGGTTTAGAGCCCACATTCAGTCAGCACAAAATAATGTTTGAAAACCAGGCAACAAGAGAGTAATCTTTGAAGACTGACGACATAGATTCATTTTGCTTCTTGGTGTCAGTCCTTCATTTTTTTAAATATTTGTAATGGTAAATTGTTAGAAAAAAAAAAAGGTAAGAATATATGACTCTACACTCCCTTACTTTTCAGGTACTCCTTTTGGTCAGAATTTGTGAACTAGATGTTGACACTGTGCTGATACTGAGGAAATCTAATTAAGTTTAAGAATGTGTTTATACTAAACCCTGACCTTGCTAACATTGTGAATTCTTATTTAGAAATAGCCTTTCTTCTAACCTATGATTTAGCCTGTTGACCTTTTACAGCCCGTTACTCTAACACACAGCGTTTCTTTTCTATGGTGATACAAGAAAGAATGTCTATGCATACGAAAGACAACAGTGATCTAGCCCCCGACACAATGGCTGAGGGTGGAGTTCCTATGACCTTCTCAGTTCACTTCACTGCTTGGCTGAGCTGTTTTACAAGAGAACTAGTCCCGCGATTAAAATAAAATGCAGTCGGTTCTAGTTAAAGAACAAGACTAGTACAGATTCCACACGAGAGGAAAAAAACGGATCCACACAGTTCTTACAAAATTACTTGCATTGTTAAAAAGCGCTCCATGACAAATGAGGCTCATTTGAATTTGCTATGGAGAGGAGGATGGCTGTTGCATCCATCGCTGTCACTCCCAGCTCCTCTCAGTGACCCCTTACCCCCAGCCTCTATGAATGCTGTTTCTGTTTGTAAAAATAGAATTTCCTTTGCCAAAGAAAATATTATGTTTCCTCTTACAACACAATAGCTCTGTGCCCTTATATGTAACCATGTATGTGACCTGCTGGCAGCCACTGTGTGCTGTAAAACATGTAGAGGTAAATGAAGAACAAGGGGCCCAGCCATTTAACAGTTGTAGCCCATGACAAGGAGAAGATTAGGGAATTGAGAGGCTTGAAACTCGATTACAACTCCTGAGATGCTGTCTAATAATAATACCCCCCTTCCTTCTGTTCCATCTAAACACGGCCCCTTAGTCCAGCATTACATTAGTTGTAGATTAGAGTCTGGGGAAAAAAGCACCAGATGTGACCTCTGCTAACTTCTGGAATAAAGGAGTCTGACAAGGGAGAAAAAAAAGCTGAAATTCAGTAATGGAGTTTTAGAAAATGGTGGTATGATAGAGGGATATGTGCTGTCTGTCTGTTGGAATGAACTTTTAATGCAGCACTTAGTCAAGCTATTTCAATTTTAAATAGCCCTTTTCACCTCATTTTGTAAAGTTCTCCATCCTCTGGATATTGTTAAGTGTGTAGTCTTGATTTGAATCCTTGAATTCGTAGCATTACATAAAGGAAAGTAATTGTCTCTGCATTTCTGTCTTATCAAGGGAACCCAGCAAGACCCATCTGCACTTGAAATAATAGGCTTTTAGGGTAGTGAGACTGGATGATTCTCTGCATAAAGAGCCAAATATATATGATATTTAATGCTTGTCTATCTTTGGCCCCTATAACTGTGTTACCCGCTGAGATAGCAGAATCTGTGTCCAATACAGGAGGCAGGGGATATGGTTATTCATGTATGAACACTGGCATAAATATAATCACAAAGGGCAAAAACACACTGTCACATAATGTATCAGAGGCCTCAGTGTGATGTCATATTCTGGTTGATTTATCAGACGTCTGCTTTGAACCAAGAACATCATGCTTTCTTTATGAGTAGCACAGTCAGGCCTAGATGCTTGGCTGTTTTTCCCCCCTTTTCTTTTTCCACGCTCATCGGATTTCAGGAGAGTAGCCCCTCTCCATTGTTCGCTACAAGGCAAGCATGTGGACCTTGTAGCCTCAACAGAGGGGGTGTAGGTATTAAAACATTTTATTCAGGCAATTTAAAAAGGCCTCCACTTTACACACTCCATTTTGCAAGCATTTCTTTTATTGCATTTACTAATAACGCATACCCACGCAATTGTACACACCCGCACACACACGAATGCTATGTTCCTGTGCACACAATCATTTTGAGGGCAATGGACGCTGAGTTAAACATTTTTAGTGATGGATGTCTTTCTCCATCGTTCTAATAAGCTCCGCCGGCCAACAGGAGATTTCCCTAGCAGTCAAAGTGGCTTCTGCTTCATTTAATCTGAACTGGCGAAGTTAAATTGAGCATCCTGGTAAAATTGTGTGTGTGTGTACAGCTAGTTACCTTTCAGTGGAAAGCGTGGGAGGCTCACACAAAGCTGGACACTGATAGCCATTGTGAGCTCAACACGCATAAATGCACATTAGTCTGCAATAACAGAGCCCAAGACTTTGTGCCCCCGAGTCACACACTGCACAAGAAAGGCTTTGGAAAACCTCAAATAGAAACAATTTCATGCCTGTCAAAAGTATTGCAGATTATAATGACTTTTAGTTCCGTAAAATACAGAAGAATATTACACAGGCTGCATTTAAGGGGGGAAAGAGCTGAAGAAGTAGTAATGGCTGACTGTTAAATTATTCATGAGCCCCTGAAATTAATTTTGAACCACAGTAGAGCTCTCCATTGGGAAATCAATGTTGTTTGTATCTGCTGTTGATTATTTATTCTTATTCATAATATAGTTTTGAATTATGATTGATTGCACACAATATCGTTATTGTGGGTTAGATTTTTTTGATTTTGGTTTTGAAAATGTGTCTTTTGTGACTATTCTTGGCAAATGTTTAGGTTTTAAGGAAACAAATACAGGTGAAAACATTAATTGTTGGTAATATGATCATGCAAATATCCAGATGAAGGCAAGATGTAGTGTATTTGTTTTGTATTGAAATGTTTCGGTTTAGGATTTTCTTTTTTGTTATAAAAAGCTATAAATTAATAAGTTATATGTGAAGACACTGGACCGTGGCCTGCTGTGGTGCCGAGACACAATGGAACATTCATGGTCACATCTGAATTCACAGTGACACAGAACGCGGTTACATCCGTAGAGAAAATGGGCAAAAATCCCTGATAGTTTCACAGATTTGGTATGTGGCCTCCTGGTGCTGTCTTTAGATGGGCTGACCAGATGATAGTTCTGCTGGCCCATTAAGAGCACAGAGAGGCCTGGGACAGACGGGGGTCTTTCTTTTGTAACAGCCTGAAAGGAGAGATCTGTAGCAGCTGCAGTGGTTTTTCCCCACATGGGGGTGGTAGGCACTGCAAGATGAAATGTGTGTGTGTGTCTGTATGTGACAAGCAAACACCAAAACACTGAATACTCATGTTAAGCTGTTCGCAGGAGCTCATCTCAGCACAGGCCCGACACCTACCTACAATACAGAGATTTGTTAACCTCCCTACTGGCCCATCTACAGTTTTTTCCTGAGTCATAGGGCTCACAAAGCTTTTTTTCCTGCAGTCTTTAGGCTTTGCAGCCATTTTTACACCCTAGTAACCAATCTAAAATGATTTGAATCTTATCATTGATAGATGGTAAAAAAGATACTGCTTTGTGGCTGAATAAATTATGCAAAGAACTGAATTAGGCCTCCTCAGAGTACAGTGTTGAATCTGAATAACTCTTTTTGAAAGTCTTATTATTACTTTTTCCCCCGCACACAGTCATCCATATTTTATGCTTTAACTTTTCTAGCATTAGACAATTCTGTCTGTAGTGACCTGGTTAGTTGTTAATCTGCAATGTGAATTCCCTGTGAAAGCAATTGACTGGGGACTTTTGCCTCAGGCAGTCATCAGTGAAGACAATTGGGTCTGTCCTCATGTCTACTATGTTTAACAAGCTATTTATTCCTTTGTCCCTCAAACACACTGGACAACAGAGAGCTACTGTTACATTGCTTGACAGTAGAAGTCAAGTTTGCATTCACTGTTTACAGAAATCAGACTGCAGCCATTGTTTTAAAGCCTGTATGACCTTATCTGTATCATGTAGATAAAAGGCTATGTTAAATTGGATTAACAACTGTCCCTGCCCTGGTGTAGCCAATAATACATCCAGCTTAAATACAGTGTATCAGAATGGCGCCCACTTTATTGCATTGATCTAATGGGGTAAATATGAGGTTTGTATGGAGAGAACGATCAGGGTATTTGAGCCATCATCATCATAGAGTGACATTAGAGTGTCAGTCGGCCATATGAGCAGGGGTATTATCTTACTGTAAACCGCGTTTATTTCTGGATGGGTCAGATTTTTGGTAGGCATTGTTAAAGTGTCGTTATGCGTAAATGTGTGCGAACTGGTGACTTCAGTAGGTTTTATTTAGTGCATTTGTGTTCCTCTTCATGACTGCAGCTTTCACAGCGTCCTGATGCTTTTTTTAAGGAGCGACGTCCGTATTATCTGCAGACAAGCTTTGCAGTTGCACACAGTAAATTTCAATGGCGTGGGGGGCTTGAATAGAGCTGGTCCGAGTCGTCCAGACAGTGACGCTGGAGACGCATTTAGCGGAGTTTCTCCAGCTGCCCCTTCATGTTTAACTCCGCGGGATCTGCACTGCAATTTCAGCTGCACACCGGGGTGTCTGCTCGGGCTGCGACGCCGAGACTAAATCACACAGTCCCCTTAATCCCATCAAGTTTGCGTATTCGCCACTGTTTATTTTCCCACTGCATTGGGGGAAACCAAACGCAGAAATAAGGAACGGGAGGATTTTAGACGCCCCTGTTGCTCTTTTAAGTGCTTTTTTACATGTTGTGACCAGTGTATGAGGCGGAGTGTGAATGTGATCGAGAAGCAAATTTAGCGTGTCGCAACAAGAAATGCATCTCTACAGACAGAGTGGAGAACGGAAGGAAAAGACCAGGGATCTGGTGTCTGTGGTCTCTGTTAGGATAAAAAGGGACGCAACACAGGATCGAAGCAGCAAGTTGCATGAGGGGGACTTGAGATGACGAGATAGATGAATAATCAGTTTATATCAAATTTTAATCTGACAAGATGAGCAGAATGACTCGCAGTGTGTAAACTAAAAGAGCTCAATTTGGTTGTTTTGAAGAAACGTGCACTCACGATTTTTTCTCTCTCTTAATCTCGCGCCTGTGACAAGCACATATTTTTCCGCCTGGACCGAGTATTAAAAAATAAAGAAAAGGAGGGGGAGAGAGGGCAACTAATTAAGATACGAGCAACTCCTGAGGATCCCGCATGACTTTAAATTCCTTCTGCCAGAAAGAAGATCCAAAAAAGATGAAGAGGATGCATTCCCAAAAGGACTGTACCAGCAAAAAACCACACTTACCTCTATAATCAACCCAAAAAAAGGAAAGTAACAGGTATCCTCTTTAAATTGGGGTTCACAACGGGGGAAAAATAATAATCCAATCCAGGCTATGAGGATTTAAATTCACATCCAAAAACAGCTCCTCTCACTCACAAGGCTAGAGATATTTGAAGTTTATCTTTAGCAGCACTGCTATGTTTACTGGTGGTGCCCCTCACACACATACAGTCTGTAGGCTGTGCAAGGACGTAGGTGCACGGGTAGTTCTCAATACAAATGTGGAGTTGTGTTTGCCTCTAGCTTCAATAGAGCACTGATGTCATCTGGAGGAGGGGCCTCTCTCCCTCTCTCTCTCTCTCTCTCTCTCTCTCTCTCTCTCTCTCTCTCTCTCTCTCTCTCTCTCTCTCTGTCCCTCTCTCTCCCTCTCTGGGAGATGCATAGGCAAAATGCAGTGTTGGCTGGATACACTAGGGGGAGTGGAGGAAAAGGGAAAGGCACTCACATCCTTGTCAGATGTGTGCACTTTAGAGGAGTGAATAGTCACTGGTTGGAAAGCTATGCTCACTGTCAGAAAAAGAGGAAGTGAAAATGTACAGTATTTGTGCTCATGTTGGCAAGAATGAGAGACACACAGAGCCTTTACATGTAGAGGTGTGCTATTCTTAGATTTAGCAAATGTATTTGAGATGTGTCAGGATAATTCATGATGATTTTTCTTTTTGCATCAGGGGCTTCACTCCTGATTTGTGAATCATTTCTGTTGCAGGTGCTCTTTAAAAAAAATCGAAATGTTTCTGAAAACTGTTTCACAAAGCCCAAATGTTGTCCAAGCAAGCGTACAAATTCTAATCTAAAATTCTGAAACACAAATAAAAACTTTGCCTTTTTCGTGTGAAGCACAAACCAGACTGGCTGTTTATTTTTCAAAAGAAAAACTTTGACAGGTAATGAATATTTGATGATATTGTCACAGTGAACCAGAATAATTTATAACGAGAATGTAGAGTTGTTCTAATTCCTAATTTATGTTCCCGTCTATGTAGCTGCAGCTGCATCTGTGTTTGTGTACATGTGATGTCATATGCGTGAGTCGCTGTGACATACAGTACCTGAACCAGTCTGACTCTTGCCCGTCCTGCTTTCTGTTTGACCCTCTTTGGTTTCATGTTTAAATGAAGCCAAACAGAGGGTTTAGTCCCTTCTAGGCCCAAAGCAGCAGTGAGTCACCCTGTTAGTCAAAGGGCTGTACAGCAGAGCTGACCCAGCCAACACTCCCTCCTGCCCTGCGTCATCTCCAGTGTCTCCCCCTTCGGCGATCTGACAAGGCACACACCACAGCCCGGTGCATTGAGCTGCAATGGAGCCGCTCTGTTTCTGTTGTTGAATATCAACTTCCTGTCGATGCCAGTGAGTCAATGATCAGATCTGTGTGCAGCTCTCTGAGTAATGTGGAAACTCCTCTCTAAGGGCTGGGCCATATGGCCATGGATACTGTCACAATGACATATAAAATATAAACACGACATTTTTCTATCATTTCTATCATGATGTAGAAAAGAAAACAGCGTTTGTTATGATGCTTTGCGTTGTGATTCTTTAATAAAAGGTTATTTATTTCTTGAATAATCAGAAAACATGCAATGTTGTGATATTTATCATTATCACAATATTAAATAATCTAATCAAGCTAGAATATTTTGGCAATACTGCCCTGCCCTACACCTATCACTTACATGTCATTTACTAAATGCTACTTTTGTTAATTACCTCAAACCTATTATGCTATTCAATTGTGAAGGCCTGGAGGGTCTGCATTCATTTTTGGTAAACAAACAGGTTTGTTAAAAAGGTGTTATTCACTCACTCTGGGGATACTGAAATATCTCGCTGAAATTGATCTTGCTGTCTGTTTGTCAAGACAGAGCAGCTGCCCTGTAATAATCAATGCCAAAAAGCCAAAGATCAAATGTAGTCACTATTAACATTATAGGGACCCGACAATATTTTGTTGGCAACAGAATAATGGAAAAGCCAGACACTGAAAATGATTCCAGTTGACATATAGTAATAATTTAACATACTTTTAGAAGATGTTGTGCATGTGTGTAACTTTCTGACAACAGCACAACTCATTTAATATCTCCATTTAAAATGTTGTAGTGCTCTCATAGCTGCCCATGAGCTGATGTGGACCTCCACTCCTAGCAATTGTTATTGCCTCATTAGGATGGTGCGTACTACACGAGAGTGACTGTCTAAGTGTCTGACCACAGCTGACATCTCATGCCCCGTTATTTGCCAGGACCGAGTGCTTTCCAGCTCCAGCCTTAGTACATGGGCACACGGTTAAACCATGATTGCCATCTTAACTGGAGTGCCTAATTGAACAGACACTTAGGCTTGGAGCATCTGCCAAAACTACTTAGACCTCCAGTGGAGTTTTTCAGATTTGTTTGCTTTCCAGCTGGAGTGGCTCTCACTTTTGTTGGAAACACAATGGGATTTTTAGACAAATCTAAATTGTCTGCATGTACGCCTTTCACTTGGAGGCAAATCTGTATTAAATAACATTGTGTCGCAAAGTTTCCACTGCGGCTTAGTTTGTTAATGAGCTTAACTAGATTATCATATAAGTCCAGGTGTTGTATGCCAGGGGCTCTGAGGTGAGAAAAGGTCAATCTCGGACATCCTGACTTGATCTTTGTCTTCCCTCCAGGGGGACAGAGCAGAGAAACCTATGCCTGACCTCACCGTGCCTTCCTCTCCTAAATCGACTGCAGACACATCTGTCAGCGGCTGCTGATTGACCCTCTCTCAGACGTACAAAGAGCCCCACTGGAGGACGAGGGTGTTGGGTTTCTGTTATCTCAAGACCGGGCGAAATCTGTTGCCCTGTTCATCTTTTGTTCAAGGAGATGGGTGCTCTCCTTTTCCAGAGGATGCACTCCAGCCTGTCTGGCCAATTTCACTGTGTTTAGACAACAGGCAGGTTGTTTCCTACTCTGTTGTGTGTGTTTGTAAAGATAGATAAATATATTAAGCCACTTGATTTTGCTAAGTGCTGGCTAAAGTGGCTTTTGGCTCTGGCGGCAGGGAAACAACTGTTGAGTGTGCACTTGGTCTTGTTCTATATCAGGCTGTCCTGTTCCCAGTTTTTGTCTCTCATGACAGACATTCGACCAGATAATTGATTTACTTTTTTGCTCTTGCTGTGGTCAATAGATAGGGCTCGCAGTTGGCAGGCTGTGGTGCCCTACTTTTCTGGACTGTCTGCCAACACACGCAGACCCAGTCTGATTGTTGTGATGTGAGGTAGGTGTTCTGGATATTATTTTATCTCCCTCAATTTTTCATTTATCTGTCACTTAAGCTTAGTGCGTGTTCACTGAAAAGCTTGTGTGATATACAAAAGGCCCCAAAACTGCTCAGGGGCTCACAGGGGAAAAAATGGAGACTGATTTCTCCTTATGTCTCCTTCCTTGCTCTGACTGGAATTCATTATTGATAGAGTTTCCGTGTTCTTAACCAATGCCAAATAAAGGGGAACATGTAAAAGGCTGCTGCCAAAACCCCCGCTTTGTTTTTCATTTACCTTCTGCTTTATTTGCATATTCATCCTCTACAGGCAATCAGCAGAGATCTTTTGCTGTGGGCCTTTCATCTCCGCTCTGCCATCCTGACAGGCAGCTTTTCAGTATCACAACAGTTTAACTAGGATTTGTGGATGAGAGGTGCTGTTGGTTATGTGAGAAAATTCCCATTTTTTGATTTGCAGAGGGTGTAATGTGTGTGACAGGGATAGAAAGAGGGTTTATGGAAAAAACCTATAAATCAGTGAACGGGTAAATATGTAGACGGCTGTTGGATTTCATTAGTGTGGGTTTGTAGAGATGTAAATGTAGGCATCATGATATTGGTTGGCAGGAGAAAGCTTTGACTGATGGAGCTTGTTGGATCTTTTTGCATATGAATGCAGATGTCAGATACATAAAGCAGACGGGCATGATTGCTATTAGGCCATGCAGTAAGGGACCAGTCTTTTCAGATGCAGATCCCAGATGTTGATAAGTTGACCCCCCTCATCTCTGTGGACTAGGATGCAGCCCAGAAAAGGACGAGCCAACAACAACTGAGACTAAAGGGGCCGACATCCTGCTGCTTCGGCAAGTCCAGGGGCCTCGGCCAGTAGTCATTTGGAGCTTGTGTTTGTGGAAGAATGACAAGTCATGCAAATAGCCCCGTCGGCTGTTTTTCCCCTCGTCTTTTGTTTTCTTTGGTTGTTTTTGTGGTTGCCGTTGTGTTGTCTGTAGAGACAGAGGAACTGAAGGATGAGCGAGTTCCATAAAAAAGGTAGAGGGGGGTAGGCGCTGACTTGTCAACCTTAGGACCTCCCATAGGTTAATGACCCCAAACACAATGCTCTGCGATCAGATTAGATGGAGCACCCCCTCGCCCTGCTGCACTAATCAGCACAATAAAGGAGATAAAAGTAAGAATTACCATACAGTGTTTTCACAGTCCAGCATACATCTCTAACGTAGCTAATTGAAGTCCTTGTCTCTTGCTTTGTAACTGGTTTACTATTCCTGCACTAAATCTGTAATTAGCCAACTTAGCATCTTTTCTCCAGCCTTGGTTAAATGGTGGCATTTATCTTTACAATGGACTCTATGTGCTTGTGTAAGCGCCGACAGAGCCTTAAAGACAAACATACAGCCTTCTGCACATTCATCCAGCATATGAGTCAATGCAGTGCTTCACTCCTTTGAGACAAGTCTTATGAAAGGGTCACTCAGGGTTTAGAGCTGTAAGGAGAGGAAGTCGGCACTAATGTTATCTAGGGAAACACCAAGTTTTTGCTGCTCCAGATAAGATAAGATAGATTGTACAAGATCTCAAGGACTGTAATGGCCCCGTTGATTGGAACACATACAGGATGTACGTTCTTAGGCAACTGCATTTTGGGTAAAGAGAACGGGGAGTACTAAAGAAGGGAAGTCTTGTCACACCGAGCTCCCATCATCATGATCAAAGTGTTCACTTATCTGTGCCAAACACTAACTCTGACTTTGTTTTCTCTCTGATCTGGATGACTTTGTTTACTCTCAGGAGTCATATCTAAATTGTACCCTTTTTTTTTAATGATTTCTCAACTTTGTTGTTTTCCACTGCTGAACACAATGAATAACAGTACGAAAATACCAACGCAATAGGAGATTTGTATATGTTCATGCGCTTTAGAGCAAACTTGGTAACATCAGTGCACTCAACTCTGAGCTGAAGCTTCAATCACTTGCTTAAAATACACTCTCATTATCCAGTTCCACACTTGCATATGGCTGTCTAGAGTGATATAATTCAGTTTGCATCATTATATTGCTATCTGTCGAAGCTGGGTAGAGTTATGTTGACATTTTGTCATTGCGGCAGTGAGAAGCGTCTTCGGGAACCGGAGCCACTTAATTGGCATTAAACTCCACCAGAAGGTGTTTTCAGGTAACACCTCCAACCATCCCAACAACAGGGAGGTGTCTGCGCCTCAGCGCCTCGCACCGGTTCTCCGGCACTCATCCTAAGTGACTTGGATATCGGATGTCGTATTTCTCTGCAGCCAGGAGCCACATTCAAAGGAAGCCTATAGAAAGTGATGATTGGGGAATAAAAGCGCCCGGTTGAGTCGAGGGAACGTTTATGACTTTTTTGAAAGAAGCATTCGTAGACTGCCCGCCCACCTATTAGCACAAGAGTGTTAGGTGCTTGTGGTGGAGTTGTGAATGACATGTTTTAGGTAAAACTGGGAGTAACTAGAGTAGACCCTCATTATCCCACTCTGTCGCTGGGGTGTTTCTGAGGTTAACCTTCTGCAGGGAGAAGTGTATGTATGTGGTGGTGTGTATTACACTGTCAGTGATGGGGATGAGGCGTGGGAGGACTTTAGTGTGGTGGACTGGGAGTGCTTACATTTATCTTGGACACTGACATGTTCTTCATGTGCATAAAATAAGTCAAACTTTGGATGCAGGTATCTTTGTCAATGCCATTAATACAAAACAAGAAAGCTCACATGTTTATTCCAAATAACTGCCATGCAAATCAGTTCATTCACAGTATAATGAACCTAATGAGGAGTTATGTGCTTTTTCAGTTTGTTGTTTCTATAAAGACCTTTAAAGGCAAACGTCACAGAAACACCTTCTCAGTCACTTAAAAAAATCAGGGTTTGTACAAAGTCTTAGGAATATGCATGGATTTGAATATACTCCTTGAAAAACGCTTGATTTTCCACATAATCTGGTGTTTCCTCCAAGCAGTCGCTCATGTGAACCAAAAAAAAATGTCAACATTTAAAATAAACAAGCATAATCTATGTATAATATATATGAAACATCATCATATTTGTTTCTTTTCTCCTGGCATCTTACACCAGAAGAGGTAAAATAGCTAATAGCTAGATAAATATGTTAATCTCCTACTCTTGAAATGAACAAAGATAAGGTTATCATGATTAAATCAGACAATCAAATTCAATATAAACAGCTGGTAAAGTAAATAAAGTGTCACTATACATTGATTGCTATAGATTTTTGACAATGGTTATAAAAGCCTAAAAGCTGTATGAACCTTGTAAAATGGACAAGCGAAAGTTCCCCAAAACCCCTTTCACAGGAGAAATGGAGGCAAACCTTGGGAAAGGATCACACGAGGGCTTACCTCCCTTCAGGGTTGATAGGTGCTTGTTGCACAGCATGACAAACAGCAGTGTCATTGATATGAATTAAACATGACTTAAAGTGTGCTTATATAGGTGTGCCTATAGTATTGTTCTGCCTACCTGATAATCACCATTGAGATTTTTATTGCTTGTAAATGCAGGATCATGTTAAAATTCTTCAGTCTTTGAAGTGTGTCTGTGCTTACAGAGAGATAGAAGTTAAGAGAGATTTTTGGTGTATTTGAAGGTAAAGTCTCCCTGGCCCAGGAGCAATGCTTTTCTTCTTAAACATCATAGTCTTAAAATATACCTTTCCGTGCTCCAATTTCACAAACGAACAATAAAGACAAAGCTGTGACATTTCACAGGCCAGTAAGAACTCCTTTAAGTTGACCCATCAAAGACGACCAGTAAAAGGTAGAGGAAGTCAACCAGCAAATCGCCGATAGAGGAGATGGGTAGATGTGTTGGGTAAATAGAAGTAGTGCCATTATAACCAACATCAATCACGCAGGCAATAACGGAGATGTGAATTTATAGGTAGCGATAGGGAAAAACACTGGGGGCAGGAGCTGCCAGACTTTGGCAGCTGCTGATGCTGTCTCAGTGTTGAGTCGGTGTGAAAATGGCTGTGATTTGAAATGGAAATGGTCCCTTTCTGTGGCGGGTTGATATTGGTGAGCAGTCCCTCTGTTGATTGAACCGTAGCTGCTTGCATCAAGTTTCTGCATAACATTGCAATATAGGCTCTCAAAAAAGCATTCTTCTCTTTGTAAAGGTCACTGTTTATGTGGAAAATGCCAGTGTACCCTGTTTGGAAACATTCATCACTGTGACTCTATCATTTGTCAAAGCTATTCTTCCTATACCCATTAAAGCAGTTTACAGTACACATTTTCACATCTTGTTTTTTAATCATTTGTATAGCTTATAATGTTTTTTTGCACGAGCTAGGGTTCTGCACACAGTCTTTTTATATTTTTTCATATACTGAGACTAATAAGATGAGCAGCTGCAAACATAGATATTTGCTATTTTCTTTGACTGTGTTGCTTCTAACCTGCGACACAGATGCTGATTTTTTTTACCCACTGCAGTGCTGCACCTACGTTCTGTTATTGCTCTTGTCATTTGTTTTGCATTTAACTCTCTGTACATTTTTCTAAACTATAACCTTCTCTCTGCTGCTCCAGTGACCCAATTTCACCAATGTGATAATTGATTTTTTTTCATTATCATCATCATCATCATTTCTCTTATCCATGCATATCACCAGTGTCTGAATGCCTTGAATGTAAACAGATATGTACCCCACATGGACTGCTTAAAGTTTTGAGCAGGAATTCCTTTACATAGTTTGTAAAAGTTGAGCAAAAATTCTGCCAAATATATTAAAGTTCTGTGTGCGCTGCAGCAGCAAGAGCAGCCGCCCCCAGCTCTCTCAGGAAAGGGAAACCCCAGAGGAGGCTCCATTTAACCCCTAAGGATTAGTGCTCATGCCTACTTTAGCATTGGTAAAAGGGAAAACGTCTCAGCACATTGAGTCAATAGGGATTCAGGCCCACTCTACACTCTACTTCCCACACAAAAACGGACGAAGAGAAAATAAAAGTGAAGCTCCAGCTCCGACTTAAATAGGGCTAGATGTTTGCCCAGCCTACTTTACCATTTGCCCTTCTGCTGCCTTCACAGTACATTACCAGACCAAAAATACAAGGCTGTAATCTTGACAATATATTCAAAGGGAGTACCTTGAGCTTCCTTTGAATATTTTGTCTGCATCAGCTAGTCCTCTTAAAACGGAAGGAAGATTTCTAATTGTGTGTTTTTTTTCATACTAGCAGAGTATGGAAATGGACATATTCTAGTTGCACTTGTTCAGTGGTGTGTTTGGACAGTGTTTACCCCGAGCCATCTTTAATCCTGTATGCCGAGCTGACTCTCCACTGCTTGAAGAAAAAAAACAGCCTGGCGGTGTTTCTTTATGAGCTTGTTTTTTGTCTCCTCTCTCTGCCTTTCTCCTTCTCTCACTCCCATAATTTACATTCTCCTCACACGCCTTTATACTATATTAGAGAACATATTTGTCCCTGTGTTTAGTATATCTCTGTCTTGCCGGTGGAGGTTGGGGGGGAGAAGTGGTGTGAAGAGACAGTCCGGTGCCGTGTCGGAGGGCGTGCATCTCTCACAGGGTTCCCTGGCAGAGTTGAGGCTCTGTCTGTTGACTTTAGTCCTTGGTTGACATTCCCTTGTGTTTGTCTAGGCTTTCATCACGTCTCCGTTCAAACAAGAGCCAGCAACTGATAAAACACATGCTCACACTAACTCACAGTCAAACACACACACACACACACACACACACACACACACACACACACACACACACACACACACACAGTGACACATGGAGACACTTTGATTTGACTTCATAGCAACAGGTGATGCCCCAAAGTGGAGTCGCAGCTATAGAAGCTGTATTGTGTGTTTCCAGGACAGGTCTTGTAAAAATGACATTGGACTTTGAGTGCATTAACAGCTGTGCTTATGAATGATATCTATCTCCAATGGTGTCTTCTGCTGCCAGAATACAGTAGCTATTTCTATAACTTGATTCTGGAGAATACTGAAGGAAAATATCAGGTGACTGGTTATGTCTTTCATTCTCAAGGAGGAAAAAAACAGCTGTGTTTTTACATATGGCCCCGTTACTCTACCCTGTACATTTCTTTCTGTCTGCTGAAGTCTCGGAGCCGACCATCGGGAATGTATCTGCCAGTCAAGCAGGAAGGGTGTCTTCTCCTGGTGCCGATTGCCGTCTGTTCTCTTGTGTGGATGGCTTTCCAGCCCGCCAAATTTCACGCCTTCACCAGCGCCTCAGAGGAGCAATAGGAGGAGCAGAGGAATGCGGGGTGTCTGTGTTGATAGCGGTTAAGGTGTGTGCTGAGAGTGACATCACAGCCGCACAAAGGGTGTGTTATCATCCCAATGTGGAGAAGCGAGGATTTCGAAAACCAGGTGCAAGCCACACCTGCGTGTGTTCCTTCCACCTTGCTTAATTAGAGTTCAGTATCCCCCTAATGAATATTCTCGGTCTTGTCTCCTCTCTGTTTGTGTGTGTGTGTGGGTGGGAGCCGATGGGCTCAATTGGGAATTATCTAGCATTCCCTTGAGAAAGCCTCTTTTTCCTGCTCTGTGTTTATCCACAAGAGCACACTCTCTTCCGAATGAGCTGAACAGACTCAGCAGCCCATTACTGATCTCCTGATCTATTGTTAAAATTGATTCTGTGTGAATATAACTGCATGTTCTCTCTTTACTTTTTTGTTAAAACGCCTGTTTAATCCCAGACTATATTGAGTTAGTAATTAATGGCTGGCATAAGTGAGTTACAGTGGCAAAGTCAAAAGGCTTTCACTGTTGTTTGCTGTGCCAGCAGGAGATTTTTTATTCCAGCAGAAGCGCAAGTGTCGAGAGAAACAGTTCTTTTCTGACACCAGAACTGTCAGCGGGGATCAGTCACATCATTCGTCAGATCTGAAGCTGAATGTGTCAGAAGTAATAGAAGAGTATTCATTTTCCCCTTACTGTAGTGTAACAGCGCTCTGTATGACGTGCAGTCATCTGCTGGGTTATAATTGGGGCTAAGGCTGCTGAACCCCTGCCTGGTTCTTCTGAATGCAGAGACATAGAAGCCTCCATAGAGACTCTGTGTGTGATTTCTCACATAGTCTGACAGGCATTTGAGGCATCTCACATATCCAGCCGTCAGTTTACCTGAGCCACTCTTTATGTCTGTTTTTGTCAGTGTGAGACTTGTGTATGACTGTGGGGATACAAGTGTCAAGCATCAGCTTACGCCACATAAGGTCTGCTAGGTGTTCAGCTCATGATGTCAGTTAACTACAACAAAAGAAAAGTTTTTCCTGCAAAGGCTCCCAAAACTCACATTCAGTAACAGCAGCAAAAGGTTATCAAGTCAGAGAAGATCTTTGATTAGTTTCATGCAACCAGTCTGCCTCCCCCCCCACCCTCTACCTCTGACTACTGCCACAGCCACCCACATCACATGGCCAGCTGACCTGGCTCCCTCCATGTTTAACAAACTCCCTTGTCTTTGTTCGTTTAGTCAAGTTTCCATGGTGACTGTGCTGAGTCACCCCAAATAGCATGGACCTGACGCCTCAGAAGGCCTAGCTGGTCTAGCAAAAGTCCCTGGTTTTATAATATTCTTGAGACATTGTGTTAAGGTGCTGAGGATGAAACATCAAAGCCTTGTAGCATAGTCTAACAGGACAAAGCACTCTTTGAGATAACCTTGTGCATTTCATTGCTGTCTGGAGACCAATGTGATGGTCAGCTCTGCTGTGTGTGAAAGAAGAGCGAAAGCCAGTTGTGTTTATGTTTCACCCAGTGAGCAATTGCCAAGCTGTTTGCTTAGAAACGAGCCTACTTTTTTCTAAGAAAGGATTTCTTTGGTCATTTGAATGGTACCTCATGGAATATGAAACATGTCACACTATAAATTTAGAGCCCCATTGGCTCATCTGTTTACCCATTGCCAGTGGGCTCTTTCAGTCATATTGAAGCACACAGCAGTCTGAGTTTTCTCCTGAGCTGGAGCTCCCACTGACAGAAGAGGTTTTAGCTGAGACAGAGGACCTGTCAGGGGAGCACACTGTCGCTGTAGAGGCCCTGATATACTCCAAAAGGCACATGAAAATGCACAGTGGATGCACACTTGGCTCCATTTATTGCAGACCCACCAATATGAGATTTGTTAAAATGATACAGATTTAAGAGGGGAGAATTGCCAATAACCAATGTGAGGGCTGATAGTGAATACTTGTGCTGGAATGAACATAGATCTTTCCTATGTGGGTTGTGCACCAATTTTGTGGTAAAAACAAAAAGTTAATAAAGCAATTTAAATAAAGAATACATAAAAATAAAATAAATAGCTATATCACACCCAATCATCATTTTCTGCGGTATGTTCTGCAAAAAAGGCTCCAGATTTGCGGCAATCATTAAACATGTAGGCCCATACCATCATATACAGATAGGTCATTTATACTATTTTGGGACTTGGGACTTGTACACAAACTGAGTCAGTGAGTGTGGTTTGTGCCATCATATATTTTGGTCTGCGGACCCTTGCAGACATGGGCAAATGATATCATGCATAAGCTTATGACTATGTAAGCACAGTATAATTTACGCCTAAGACATGCACTTCCCTCTGTAAATACACTGGCAATTTTACTGTACAAAAATTCACTTTTTGTACAAGTCTTGCCAATGCAAGGACCTTTCCACTCTATCACAAGTGAAGCCTGGAATGAATGCAGTCGTATGAATGGAAAGGCTACAGCATGTCTCATGGTTAAATACACCAAAGAGATATGTAAAAAAGGGCTATTTTTTCTATTCTTACCACAGCTCTATAATAAAGTTCTCATCTGTTATAACCTGGAAATAAAATCACTGTAATGAACCATGGAATACTGTAATTGAGCCATTTTAAGTTATAGAGGAGAATTTTAACATCAGGTAGTTAAAGAAAAGTGTTTTGATTAAGGATTTTTCTCCTTCGTGGTGGGTGGCATAAGAGAGAAAAACTCTCTCATTAATCATTAGCCAGGTTTCCCATTTTTAACTTTTGTTCATGCCAGCTGCTTTTAGTAGTTTACATAGGTAAGCAAATATAGATCCACCCAGAACCAACACATTTGCTTGATAACTACAGTATATAAATGTCACTGATAAATGATGAGAAAATGTTTTTGGGGGATCTACACGGTTGCTTATAGTGTGAAGAAGGATAAGCATCCTGTCCTGCAGTGCTGACATCGACCATAGATCATGGAGATCAACAGCTCAACTGCAAAATAAGTTTAAAATCCATCACTGTGTGCAGCCTGTGAGAGAACTGAAGACTCTCTTCTTCTTTGATATTATTCTTTTCCAACCCACTGCTGCTCTCCATCAGTGCTGCCACTACAGTGAGATCAGAAAAGGGCTTTAGAGCTCTCTCTCGCATGGTAGATACCAAACATAATGTAAGCACTGCAGCACTGTAACATCCAGTTATGTTACAAATTCCACATCTAAAAAGGGCTATGTGGGTTAAAATTAGCCTTCTTCTTCTTCTTCTTCTTATCTTTTCCCCTCTCTCACGCTAACCATGGAAACCCAGAATTAGTTAAACATTCTTCCTATATTGCTCAGGTGAAAAAGCTGATAAAGATATCAGTTAAAGAGTTTTCTGTACTTTAGTTCTTTATAACTTTGGTATTTAATGATTTACAAAGACAAACCCCAAGCAAACACTTCCTCTGCTGGTTCTTAAATGCACTAAATCAGTAGACTGTGTGACTTTTTCTTTAAGAAATTGATTTTTCTGAGATGTACAGCCTAACTCTGCTGAAAGACCATTTAGTGTTCAACAATCTTTCCAATTTTACACTTTTGATTGTGTCGGTTGTCGCCTTTAATTCCACAAGGTTTCACATGGAAATTGCAAAAGAGAGCGTTTTTCTCATTAGCTTGTCGGAGTTTGTGCACCACTAAACTAGCTGCTTGTTTGTGGCGCTTCTGCAGGTGTGTCTTTGGCTTTGTGGTGGCCATGGTGAGATTGGCTGTGTGACTGTAATTACTAATTTAGCTAAAGTGCGGGGAAAACAAACAGAGCAGGAAAAGCTGGAATGATCAAACGATAGCTCTCTCCAGCTGCCGCCAGCTCTAATCTGCTCTGGTAATTCTCCTCAAACCCATTGATTCCATGCAAGCGATTGAATTTCAATGCATCTCTGATGAGATGAGGGGGGGGACAACCTACCTGAGCACTCAAATGGATTGGCAAGCAGATGCTCGGTCAAAGTGACAGGTGATAAGTGCTTTGGCAAGCTTTAAGTGAAATCTTTATGCATTTCTTGCTGTATGGCTCCTCGCTGTCACTGCCCATCTTTCATATAGTCCCTCTCATTTGCAGAGCCTCTCAAAGCATTTTCTCAGCTACAGAGCAAGCAGCCTTCACAGGCTGATAAAGCACCTGTGACCTTTCAAATGAAGTGTTCTGGTTATTTAAGTGACTACTTCACAACTGTCTACTTCACAAGGTGGTGTATAGAGAAATGCAATAAGCAACTGCACTGTCACTGTTACTGCATCAGCATCGACCCTGCTGGCCTCACATGGTAATTTCTTTTTGAAATGGATTTTAATTTACACTTTTCAGGCAAAGATAGTGATTCCAATCAAGCCTATACATGCAGTTGTTGCCAAGTGCATTTTACTTTTTCATTTCACAGTCTCTGTGTTGTTGCCAGTTAAATATAAGTGGCAATATGTTGTTAATATTCAGCTAATAATAGCTTCATGGGATTCATGTAGCAACTACTATCCTTTATTTCTACTCTCAGTTCACATGTTCTTCCTTAGAAAGCAACAACATAATTTAGAGGTGCCCCGGCTTGTATTTATTATAAGGGACAAAATGCAGTCCTTTATCATTCTGTGGTACAGCTTTACTGCTTGTGCATACACTATACAGTATGCTTCACACTCTGCCTCAGGATTATGTGTAGAACAGGATGCGTTTTATCGTAACTGCTGCATCCCTTTTTTATTAGAATGCAGAGCACCTGCCAAATGTTACACCTCTTATGGAAAAAAAGTGGTCAGTTAAGATAACACTCTCTCTGGAAAACTCCCCAATAACACAGGTTTACCTATTGGCACTGTGGCTTTAATCTCTGAGTATATACACCATAGCACATGAGACTACAAACAACCACGCGTCTAATAAACAATGTTGTCCCTGTCTTCTTCGACCATTACTATTCCTTTTATCTATGCTCTCCCTGGTTGTGCTAATAGTAAAGTGTATGAAATAACACCACTTTCAGAAGGTGCAATACTTAATCACCTCCCTCATTGTGTTTGGTATGGCACCAGCAGGGTATGCAGCACATGCAGAGCAGCTTAAGATGCTTTGGCCTGTATTTAGCCTGTTCTGTATAGTAATGTGAAGCCTCCTTAATTGGAGTCCAGGGGAGGATCTCTGAGAGCGCTCTCTAAGTACTGCCCCACAATTGTCTGCAGGTCAGAGGGCAGCTTGGAGATTTGCATGAAGTTCTATGCCAGAGCCAAGCCAAGCATTTCATTTAAATCAGCAGCCGAAGCAGAGTTGGAATGTGGTGCCATATCTCTTCATTCCCCACACGGAATGGCCTCAGCCACCTTCATTTATTTCCCTCCTCACTTCATCTTACTGTATGCCTTTTTTTTCATCTGTGTGGATCAGGAGCAGTTTGCATTTTCAAGTGGAGACCCCCAAAGCAATCACATCATAACAAATCTCTGCAAAATGGACGACTCAAGGTGCCGTCTCAACATGTGAAATTGATGGCAATCAGTAAATTGCTGTCTTAAGTGCAATGGTAGTGCATTAGTGATGGGCTGTGATCAGAACCAGAGAGCTGTGGATCAGAGAAGCTAAGCCTATTGTCTCTAAGGACAAAGCAGGGTTGGAGCAGGCATGGGTGACTATTCTAACTCCTTTCACCTCGGCCCACAAAGTTGAATTTCCCTGAATCAGGAGTCTAATCCCCCTTTTCCCAGTCTAGCTCTCATTCAGTCAGCCATTAGGTCTTCTCTTTTTTTCCTCCGGACACTTGCGCTTGCATAGCATCATTAGCTGAGGCTCAGTCTTTCCCCCGTCTTTAGCCCCCCATGAAGTCCCTGCTGCTCTTTTTAGGAATGGTCACCATTTCCAATAGCATTAAGTCTTTGGCTGTTGGACTGTGAAACTCTAATACCAGCATCTTAAGGAGTTTTTAATCCTCTTGAGCAAAGACCCATAAAACATGGTGATGAGACAGACCATGCATGTGTCTCACACAATTGCCTACATCTACTGTAGCAGCACCAATATTAAGAAGGAATGAAAACCTATATATTTATGTTTTGTATATGTTTAAAATAGGAATTCTGTTGGCTCACCTGTTTCTTTGGGTTAGCTCGTTGTATATTAAGAATTAAAACATGAGGCAGAATACATGAATGCTATTTTGAAATAGCTTTCTTTTTAATAAAAACCAGTAGGTGAATATATTTTTTCTTACCGGTTCACACTCTTGCATTGAGCAAGGATCGAGTTATGATAACATGAATGCAGAAATAGAGAACGCTTGAGGAAATGCCATCACACGAGTCTCCATAAAATACAATCACTTATATTGCATTGAATCCCGGTTGCCAGAAATAGATGTTGGCATTTTATATCTTTGCAAAACACAGATACATTGACCTGAAACATTTTGGAAGGGCACCAACCAACCAAGGACTGTAAACTGGCAGACTGTTCATGTCCTGTCGTTGGAGGTTATGTCTGGAATTTGTGTTTTTAGTTTTTAAAGTGTTTAAAACAGCTTTCATCACGTTTAAAACCGCCATCGTCAGGCAATTGCAACTTGTTGCAGTCGTTTGCAGCATGTTTAAAGCGGCGGTGATCATGTGTAAAAATGAGAATGGCTTTCAACGTTTCAGAAATGTTTACATTAAACATATTTGGATTCAACAAATTTGTGGTCTGCCAATTTTTTTTCTAACAATTGGGTTGTAAGTTGCATGATAACTATGATTTCCATGAAATTTTAGACTGATGGGAAATTCAAATGTAATGTTTAGATAGAAAAAAAACAAACATACTGTCAGCACTCTATAATGTTCTTTACAACAGAAAGGCAGGAGCTCTCAGGGGGCGTTAATGCTAAATAGAAATTGGATTTAACAGCAACACATAGACGTTCTTTCAGGACGATTAGGGCTGCAGCCAGGCATGGTGTCCTTCTACACTTTCCTGTTTAGTGTGAGATTAAGCCACCCAGAACCTGCACATCCACGTTTGCTTCCTCCACCAGAGTGTTTTTTGGAATACCTTTTCTTCCTTGACTGAGGGGTGGGGTCATTAGGGAGCATGTTGCTATCCAAATGAGAGTGGGAATGAAAAGTGCAGTACAGAACACACAATAGCTCCTCAGTGTTTAGAGTTGTTTCTCTTGAATTTAATTATCAGATTTAGGCACTTTGCAAAGTGATTCCCTGAACAGTTCAACTGAGAGTGGTTATACAGGGACATATTTTTGTTTGGTGTGAAGAAAGTAGCCATTCATTTGTTAATGGTTACTATTATCTCTTTGGTTTGTCCCTCTTTCCCCTGCATTGTTAGGGGAGCTTTTTTGCAAAAATCTGTTACTGCAACAGTTTTTACTGGTGCCAGTAGCTTTTATTTCATCACTATGGCGAAGACCAGCAGAAGCTTCATGTCACATTTTTTACATAAAGGACTTAATCAGTGAAGGTGGTGCACTTACAGTGAGCCGAGCCGTAAATAGCCCGCTCATATTGGAGGTGGAACAAACGTTCTGTTGTACTAATTCACATTCTGGCCTAAAGCATTATTTATGTAATGTAATCATTTGAGAAACAAGGACGTGAAGCATATGGGTGGAGTGCAGAGCTGCTAGCCAGACAAATAATCAAGAATAATGCAGAAGTTGTTTCCTAATTAGCTGGTCATTTTGAAAAATCAGTGACACATTTTTAGAAATGTGCATTGTCAATGGACAGGAAATCAGACAACATGCATGCATCTATTGATTGAAGAATGAAGTTTTTATAATCCATTCATTTTAATCATAAGATGAATCTGTTGAGGTAAATTACAGTCTTATGTATTATCATAACATGTAAGGTTTGTGAGGCATTTGATATTTAAGTATTTAAATTCTTGTACAACCCACACACATGCATTGTTTTGTACCAATATTGTGAAGTTTACTTTGTCATAAAATCATGTGTTGTTGCACATCACATTCTATACCTATTTAAGCCCTATTTGTCTAACAAAAATGGAAAACACCACCAACTGCAACTGTTTACCCAAGAGCTGATATGTTTAGCGCTGCATGGGAAATGTTGGCTCCATGGAATCACTTCCATCTAAATGGAACCATCTGCATATATAGAAATACATCTAACAACAACAGATTTGCTGGTACAACAAAGTTGATTGTATGTTACCACAATTTGCCATAAAAAGTAATATCCTTATACAGTCCGAAAGCTGCTCTGCACTAAATATTTTAAATTGTGTTGAGGATTCTTATTGCCAGAGTAACCAACCTTCTGCCTTTCTGTAATAAAGCCATGGCAAAATAAACAATGTTGCTACATTCAATTTTCTTCCTGCTTTGCATTGAGGATCCAGTGGCCCAATTTGTAAAATTTATAACCGGATCCCATAGAGGGGCCAATAATATGATTCAGTAGTTAAGTTTCTCTCACTGAATAGAGTAAAGGCGTGCACCTTTCTGGTGATGGAGAACAATTTATGTGCTGGATTTTACCCCGACGCTTTCAAGCACAAACACGCCGTCTCCGTCTCCAAATAGACCTTGAGCGAGTGTATATTTCAAAAATTGAACCCGATGCAGCTAGACAAGGGGAACAAGAAGGAGAGTGAAAATACTTCCAATGTTGCCCCACTTTGTCAAAATTCTGAGGCAATTAATCTCAGATGAAATAATTGAGCTTATTCTGCCAAAAATACTCAAGTAGGACTTGAAAGATGACACAGCTTGGTGGAGATGATGCTCCACAGAGTCGGGTAAACATGAGGGGTGATGGCTTGAACAGTCCTTAATTAGGGAAGGCATTATTAGCAGAAGGCAACTCACAAGTTAAACTCAAGATATTACAACATATTAAGCAAAGTGGCATGTCAGTGACCATCTCATAAATACACAAACAATAAACAAATGCCTAGGTCATCCAGAATTAAATAAATTATTAGTAGTAGCAGTAGCAGTAGTAGTGATAGAAGTTGTAGTAAATGAATAGTTTAGTTAATGTGCAAAATCATAGATTTTCTTGCAGATTATTGTCAGTCTACAGCACAAAATTACTGTATTTTCTCAACAAATGTGAAAAGAGCTTGTGTTGTGAAGAACATAGACTGGAACCAAAATTAATTGAATGTGCACACAATGTGTCTACTTAAATAACTGGATTAAGTTGCTCTTTACCATTAGTTGTAAAACAGCTTTATCCTTTGCGTTACATAAATGTGATAACTCTGCATCAGATGGTTGTTTCAGGGCTGTTTTATGTGCATTGGTTGTGAAACTAATGCATACTGTTAACTTGTGCCCTGCAGAGGGCAAGACAGAGATTGGAATTGCTGGATTGGAATCTGTAAAATGCTATGCAGAAGTGTGATCTTAGGATGTTAAACACATATATCTGACCCTTGGTTTTCTGCCAAATGTGTTGGAGTCACATTGTCAGCCAGTAAACCAAGAAAAAGTGGGAAATTGGCTACACAGAGTAGGTCTGTGATCATACTAACTCAGCAGGGTCCTTGTTTACATGTAAATAGTTTTTCAATTATTACCTCTGTTAATGAGCACAATTTTACCAGTCTGAGAAAATGTGTAGCAGGAAGATAATAATCTGCTGATATTCAGGATTCATGTGTTTCTACACACTATAATTATTGACTTGGTATTAGCTGCACACATTTCTACAAGGTACAAATTATTTCCCTTCTCAGAAATACGGCATGTGCTTCATTGCCCCCATGTTTAAATGGGGGCATGAGATGTTTAGTATCTAGTGGTATAGACAAAAACTATGGCACATAATGATAATACATTTCAGGCACTGCATTTTTTTGCATTTGTTGCCAAATTGCAGACATTTTAAAATACCTTTTATATGATGCAACAGTATATCTGGAAAGGATTCAGTCATATCCAATAGTTATCCAGACAACAGATAAGCTAATAAAAAGCCAAAAAGTCATCAGCCAATCGTCAATGAGTTCTGAGATTCTTTTGCTCTTAACATGAGCTGTTTAACTGCAGTCAACCAAAGCCTGCTCAAATATGACTGGCCAATACCACTCTGTAACAAACTACAAATGGACTATAAACGGAAACCAGAACACTTCTGATGCCAAAATCTTGTCCCAATGCTAACACATCTTGCACTCATCTATTTATAAAGACAACAACTTTGACTGGTTTCTAACTCCGTTTTCAAAATGATTAACTTGTTTTCTTTTATTTCATTGCATCCAGAATGTATTTTAAACGCTACATTTTGGTCTATTTTGTGTTATTTTATACAAGTCATTAATCAGGCACAAACATATGGAAATTGCAGGTTTGTGTACATGATAAACTTGATTACCAATACTTCTTCCCTAATGTGGGCTACCTGAAAGCTGCTGAGCATGCATGCTGACCAGCTGCTTTCTGCTATTGTTTTTGATGAGTCTGTGCATGTGTAAAGCCATGATAAATCAGGCCCATACATTTGATAATCATCTTTACCCACTTACTTGAAGTACAGGCACCTGTGAAGAAAATTATTTGCAGTTAAATTTAGCATGTATACAAGCTTGAACTGCACAGTGTGGAGAAAAAAAACGACTTGTGCATTCAAGGAGCTGATAGAGGATGGATTTCCTTTCAAGTCAGCTGAAATTGATTCATCTTGGTGTCCCAGCTGTTCCATCTACCCAAAGGTGGAAATCATATAAAAACAGTTAAATGGAAAGAATGCAGCCCACACCCACTTGCAAAAGTGCATCCAATCACATGAAATTGCTAACCAATTGGAGGCGACGGTGCATTGGGAGGCAGCGAGTAATAATGCAAACATGTCAGCAGGTCTGGAAGTCTGTGCATATTTTGGCGATTAAAGCCCACCGCAGGGCTTTTCCCCCATTACAAATCTGCCATCACACCTACAAGAATACACAAGTTTGAAATTTAAAGTGGGCTTGAGTTGGCACACACCAAGTCAGAAGTAGAGACTAGTATTTACGCTAATGAGAGAACAGATCCTATGTGAGTCTAGTGAATAATATATCACAATCCAGAACACTCCAATAATATTTCTGTGTCATTTGCTTCCTTTCTGGCTTGAGAGGATCTTGTGTTCTCAGTTATATTGAGATTGTGTGTGTTGGGACAACAGGCGCTAACTCCTTGCACCACACACATCAAAGAGTAGTTGAGAGTATTTATGGGAAGAAGAATTTGGGAGGTAGATTGGGAATTGGGAGTGTCTTGAAAATACAATTTGTAGGGAGTGTTTGTGGCAAAACAGGGTGGGTTTTAAAAAGCCAATCGTCTCTGCAGCTGGCAAAGCCATAATTTGTCATTGATATTGATTGTCAACTCCATCAGTCCCTTCAATATCTATCAGATATGAAGTGCATGAGAAAAATATTTTATTGCCCTCATATGAATAGAACTCCAACATGAAGTCTCCAACAATAGCAGCATGCTCATATAACAGCATCCAAGAAAACACTCTACACACAAAGGCAATGTTGTGGATACTTGATGAGAAAATGACCTCATGGAGACATGACATAATCAGTGTTTACAGCTCTTTCTGACAGGAGTGATGAACATGCATGGGCATACTTCCCGTTACAAGCCACTGAACTATGGAATTATCTGATCAGATCTGCTGAAGTGAACATCCTTCCGCTGTCTTCCTAAACAAATAACTGTCATTTCATCTTTTACTGGACCTCCTGTTCTCTCACTTGGCAGCCCATTTCCTGGCTGCATGCACTGGCTGTTTCCTGTTCCTTGAATAAGAACGAAACAGTGGAGTGTTTCTGTTGGACCGACAGTAGAGAGATTTGAAGGAAGCTCCAGGCTACAAGTTCTGAGAAGCTAAACAAGTGAAATCAGTTCATTTTTACAGCTTTGGGAATCACACACACACAATTAACTTGCACTTTCTGTTTGGCAATTTCTGCACAAGGTGGCTTCAGCACAACTTGGGAACCTATTATTTACATGTGATAATCAATTAATTATATACTCGACATATATAATTATCAACCTAGGCCTTAAAAATACTGTAATTATCTGATTCAATCAGCCTTCACTGTCATTTAATGAAATGTTTCAATCTAGATCTGTTTATTATTGTTGCCGAATAACAGCACTCTGATTTAATGTTTTGAGAACAGATATCGATGTTTTCTGAGCCTTTTGCACCTCCTGTGGCTTTAGAGTTTCAGTTTGATACTTTGTGTATCACATACATTTCAATGAGGAACTTTTAACAGGAAGCTCAATGGAATGCAACCTGATAAATTGTCTTGTTGACCTCAAACAAAGTGTAATAAACATTTAAAGTCAAAGGTGTCTCCAGACTTGAACAAAACAATCCGAGTGTGGGTGGGTTTGTGTGAGTCGAGGACAGAGTGTTGCTCCAGCGCTCCAGATGGGCAGGGTTGTCTCTGCTGTTAGCGGGCTCAGAGGCATGAGGCCTTGCGTGGAGCCTAAACAGATGCTGCTCTTTAAATGAGACTTCTGACATTAACAGCGGTTAGTGCACTCCTGTGAGGCCTCCCTTTACAGCTGTTCTGAGGCCATTTCGTCTTTTAATTGGGATGGGAGAGATCATAGATTACATTAGTCGAGCAGGAGACACTGCGGGCCAATAGCCTCCCACAATGGGACCCCTCCCTTTTTTCTTGTCCTCTGGGCTGCTAGCCTGAACGTAGCCTCCTGCTTAATAAGCCTCCCATACGGAGCATTGGCCCTCACAGAGCTGCTTCACTATTAGCATGCAAGAGACAGTTGTATGAAAAAGGTCTGTCTATTAGCTCCTTATGTGTTTTTGTTGGCAATAGGAGACTACATGTGTTTGTTATTGGAATCAATTCTTTATTTCCTCCATATTTCTGTTGCAAAATGTCACCCCAAAAGAGAAGAAACATAAATACGTATCACTTTCCTCAAAGCTAGTATGCTGCCTGTCTAGACTGTGTGGCTGTAACCAATACCTGCTGTCTGGCCAGCAGTGACACATTATATATTTTCAGGAGACAATCTCTGTATTTATGTATGAGTTAAATATGCCCAGGAGACACCGCTGGAGATTACATATCTGCAACCGGAGTTCCAGAAAAGATTGACATACAGCTGTTAACTCGATTCAAACTTGATTAGGGCCAAATTGAAGAATGAATGCTCCCTCTCTTTGAGCAAGGAGGGGGAGGAGAGGTATTGACAGGGTATCAGGGCCTCCCTGAGCAGGCCACAGAGCTTGAAGAGTATGTTTTTATACCTCAAAGGCTTCTGGGAATGGGGTCAGACTTTGTAACTAGAACATGAAATAAATCCACTGGAGGTTTTTGAGTGAATGTTTTGACTCTGCGTTATATAAAAAAGACGTACATCTATCCAAATCTATCATTAACCGTGTGTTTTCCAGTCCTTGTTCACATGGTTCCAGTCCACTCACATGCCTGCCCCACCTAACAGACATGCTAACAGGAAACACTGACCAGAGGGCATTGAATTTTGGCCAATCGATTTCATCAAAGCGCAGGGTGCTTGGAGAGGTTAATCCTCCACTATACTTGCATTGCTCTTGAGTTTCCACCTCTCCTGCATGTGGTCTGTTAGTCCCCCCCCCTCCCATTCTTAGCTTTGTCTGAGGGAGTGACATAGCTAACCACAAAAATAATTTGTTACAGTCCTAATGGTTAGTGTATACCACTTTATCACGCAGCATCGATTGCGTTGCTATGTGCAGCTCTGTGGGCCTGCATTGTGTTTTAGCCATGCGGCTTCATCCTGCATCAGATCTCATTAAAGATGGAAGTGAAGATTAAACCACATCCTCTTTCGCACACTGCCGCACTGGGCAGGAGGCATCCACTTTCCTTGTATTACTCATAAATAAGATTGAACAAGCAGTTCCTGCAGTGGTAAAAAAAATAATGCTTGTTTCACACAGATGAAAGGTTTATTTCATTAGAAGAGCTGACATGTGCTCTGGACACCATTATGAGGACTTTACTGCAGCAGCCCAGGAATAAAGTTGACTTTGCAGACAGACGTAGAAATAAAGTGTGATTACAGTGACAATAATTGTGCTATTTAAACATTTTTCAATATTGATAGTAAGTTGATAATACATATGATAATATTGTGTAAGTCATAAATTATGTGGATTATTTTATTTCATATTTGAGGGCGCTTTTTTGTTGCCAGATTAAATGCACAATAAACAAAGTTGAAGATGAATTTCTTTATCATTATCAGTATTGTGAATTCTTTTGGCCATTACAATCATGTAGTGAAGTCTGATGTCATGACAACCATAGGGAGGTGCGCTTGTGCTTGGAATTATATGAACAATAATACTTTTAAAGCTTTTAAAGAGGTTTCACAACCTCTCTATGTCGTTTGGGCCAAATTATTTTTTTTGCTGCCTGTTTTTCTAAATTATGGTCGTTTTCAATCAAAACCACATATAATGTCATATAACTCGTCTTGCTGATTAATAGAAACATGTGACTTGGCTGTGTGAGACAGACTTGTGCAGATTTGTCAGACGGTGTTCCTCTGAATGGGTCTGAAGATGTTTCTTTTGTGTTTCTGTGTAGCAGTAGGACAGATAAGCCAATTAAACGCTTTGGCGGGTTGAAACTGTAGTCCAGCTTCATAAATGATGAACACTCAGAACGAGCACTGGTCTTTTACTGGTGGCTCCTCAGTAATTAGAACTTCCATTAATGATCACAAAGTCCCTCTTCTTTGAAGTGGTGCCTTAATACAGACAGCGTCACATTCTCTCAGTGTATTCAGGGAGAAAGCTCAAAGACGCTAATCTAATGCCAAATCTGAATTTAGCAGTGTGACGGTTATTATGCTGTGAAGAGATGCCTCCGTCTTGGCATTTAATTAAAAAGATTGAAAGAATTCGGCTCTGCTTTCAGTTATCTTATCAGGGTTTGTTAATATTTTGTGGTTTCCGTTTGTGACTGAATTCTTCATGTACAATGTGAAATCCATGCGCAGTAATTGCATCCTCGGTCTAATCACCGTCCTTTTTCACATCTCTAACTGGTGGCGACGATGACTCTGTGAGACAAATGGAAACCCACTGATGTTCACCAGTTTAGTCAGAGTCAATCTACCTGTGCAGCTGCCGATTCCATTTAGGTCATTCATCCATCTCGCCCTCCTAACTGAATTGCATTTTAATCATGTATGCTTTTAGCCATCTGTGGCTTCAGTTTTCTCTCTTCTCCACAATGCACTCACATTTACTATTTGGAGACACATAGACAGGAGCCCTTTTGCTCGCTGACTGGACTGCCCGGTGGTGGAGGTAACCTTGGAATACAGATAAATCTCTGCCACTAATAGAGGTCACACGGACATTTCCATCCTTCACGTTTCCAAAAAAGATTCTTTCAAACAAATGTTTTACAATTAGATTGTATTTGTCAAACATGTGGCTGACTGACCTGAGAGATCTTTCAAGCTATTTGTCATGTTTTGCCTCTCGCCCTACGAGGTGGTAAACATACAAAAGGCGGAGCAAGGAGTGCTCTGTGTTTGTTTGTCGGGACTTGGGACCTGTCCCTACTCATACTCCTTGATTGGTTGGTGACAGGAAAGACCAGCTGAGGTTAATTCTGGAAAAAGGATATATCACAGTGCTGTGGCACTCAATGCATTTCAAATGATGTGTCCTTGGGATGCAAGGTTACTGCTGAGTCCTTCTGCTCTTGCTAGAAACACTCTGTGTAACCATAGGTATTATTGAATGGGCCTGACAACAAAAAGGTCTTGTTGACTTGTGCAGAGTGTGTGGTTACACAGAAGGTCTGTCTGCCCTCTGACATTATTGTTTGGATGAATTTTCAAAAGCTCATTTCTTTGTGGGGACTCAACTTATTAAGAGTGCCACTGCAACAGCCTTCATGTTCCCTATAACAGCTTTCGGAGCAATAGTCTTAGGGACAGCTGTCTTGATTTAGTGACAAACAACACAGAGGGTCTAACTGCTTCTTCAGCCATATTGGATACTGGAAAACGCTGAAGTGGAGCTATAACGTCTTGATAAATCTTGGATGTTATGATTGTGGCAATGTTAGCTGCAGGCCTGGTCAATTTAAAGGGGCATTACACGACATTCAGAAAATGAATTAAATAGTAGGAAAATCACAATGTTATAGACCTAATACATTTGTTAGAGGTGATCTGCAGCCACATTTCATCCATTTTGTTCGCCGTACATTGGTGAGGAAAATGCTGGGTAGTGATAGCCAATAAGGAGTTACCTATAGCCTTAAGCCCTCCTCTCCTCCCCGTGTTTGTTGGCAGTCTCGTCACCGCCTGTGAGTTTGTGTCTGTAGCCCCCCTGTGATTTTATTTCAAGACTACAACTGCAAGGATGCCACTGCATTTCCTGCATGTGCATTGTCTGATTTCTTTGCACATTTACATCAGTGTTGGCTAACGTAGGCGCCACTCGCTCTTCTGAGTGAGCGAGAGATGTGACAGAGCATGGAGATCGAGTAATGTGCGTCCACTTATATGAAAAATTTAGATATTAAATAGGCTATTTTGCCTGGACCTAAGCGCATGGGACATTAAATTAAGAGTGTTATTTTTGAGTTGGAATATTTTCAGATCATTTATGTACCTTTTCACCTCGTCAAACCTGAGTGCTTGTGTATTTAGGGTGTAATGACTCATGAGCTTCTCTCTCTGGCTCACTCAATCACTCCTTTTTTCCCATACTGGGTGTTAGATACTAAACTATATATATATCAGAATCAGAATTACTTTAAAAATCCCTAGGAGGAAATTACTTTCTTTAACCCAGTGCGAAAATAATCCAAAGAGTAATAAAATGAAAAATGAAAATAAAGAACTAAAACAAATATACAGTTTGTACACAAAATATATACAATATACTTAATTTGGAAAATGCATGATGTTTCCAAAGTCAGGGAGTAGTATTTTAAATAATTATGATCTGAATATTTACCCAAATTATTGTGATTCTGGTTATTTTCCTATAACCAAGCTGATCTTTTTGCATGAAAATGAGCATGGTGTATTACACTGGGTAACAAAATGTGTCTTTTTTTTTGCCTTGGAGATCGTTAGAGAGAAAAAGACTATACGGTGTATTTCTTTTCTCATGGAGTTCTTCTCACCGAAACATGAGAATTAATCCTCTGCCTCTGTCAGTTTCCCTTCTTCCATTTTTGGCCTCCCAATCTGAATTACAAACAAATCCTGTACACCTCGCTCAGCTTTTATTTTATCACTTCTTGTTTGATTTTATGCAGAATTCCTTTACAGGCTGTCTGGAGCTTTCATTTCATCCTTCCCCATATCTGCTGCTTTTTTTGGGCCAGATTCAGGCTTTTCTTCATTCCCAGGCTCCCACCTGCCAGAGATTTTTGTTAACCTAGTGTGAAGGTGAGGGTTTATTTATATTATTTTACACAGGAAATGTCCATCAAAGGCATTAAAACCGTTGTGTGGTTATTCAGGCTGATTTCATGTTGCATTCAGTGGCACTTTTCCATCTGCTACAGTAGGTGCAAGGAACAGGAATTATAAAGAGTAGTGAGTTAAATAAATCTTCGAGGGGTGCCTCCACCCTGTGTTTTCTTCTCTTTTAACATTCAGCTCGACAGTCAGCCTCACAGTTAGTCTCAGTTTGTGAGCCTCAAAAACCTTCATTTTCTTCAGCATGTGTAAAAGCCACATAAATTGGCTCTCTAGAAGTGACAGGCCCCTTACAATGTAACTAGTGTGCTGGCGTGACTTAGTGTTTGATTGGTGTTTTGGAGCTGCCAGAGTGAAGCAGCTCTCTGTTCACTGCCCCACCTCCTATTGTCGAGGCTCTAACACAGGAACACTAAAGCTGACAACTTTGTGTAAAACTGGCCTGGTTTGGCAAGAAGTACCACAGGGTTTGCTTCTCGTTATTATCTGCCCTCCTCTTATATTAGATGTGAACTGTTGAGTTAGTGCTGCTTGAGAAGGATACTTTATAGTCCTGTACTGCACCTTTCTGAGAAAGCTCCCCGTCACCTGTCGGTGCTGGCACCCTCACTTAAACCACCCTGGTGGGAGCAGGCAGTCAGCTGTCACGGAGGTTTTTATAAACCAGCAGGAAACCCCTAAAGTTGCGCTAATGCTAGTTCATTTCTTTTCCACACAATAGCTAATGCATCCTTTTCATCAGTGCATCAGATGGAGAAAATCTTGTGTAAATCTTGGCTTTAGCACATAACCCAACATTAAGATGGCTGCAGCGTGTGTGTGTGTGTGTGTGTGTGTGTGTGTGTGTGTGTGTGTGTGTGCGTGTGCGTGTGTGTGCGTGTGTGTGTGTTGGGGTTCAGCAATGAAATAAAGAGCTTGGAGGCAAGCCAATTAACGGCTGCAATTAAGCACTACCGCAAAGTTCAGCAGGAGGACGGCAATATCATTTAGAGAGATATAACCATTGTCAATCTATTCTCCTAGTTAAGTATCCCCAAGATAACTATTTCACTCTCTCAGCCTGCAACACGTCTGTCAATTATTTAGTTTGATGCAGTTGATTATGTGTCCCATTCTCCTGGAGAGGAACACTTTCTGAAACCAAACCAGACACAAGCATTACGTTCTGAAGTGAATTGCAATATGTTGATGGAAGCGCTATAGGCTCACCCACTTTATCCGGTAAAAATGATGTGTAATTATCCATTCCCTTGTCATGCCTATAGTTTTACAAACATAGGTGATTGTGGAGTCTGATGAGTACTTACAGTGGATGATTTCAGTTGTTTGAGCAAATGGGGCTAAAGGGAGACTTCATATTACACTGTGGCTAATATCCTCTGATGAGTTACAGAGGTGCTTCCATCGAGACGTTTAAATATTGTTAAAAGTTCGTCAAAAGACAACAGCAAGAAGCAAAGCAAGATTTGTGTCAGCCAGGCAAGATGTTTTCAGACCAGTGAGAGGGAAACTGGATTTGAGCAGACTGATCGTATCAATTCAGTTGACATAAACAAATTATTAACAAAGCAGAACACCGAGTACCACAATGCTCAAGACTGGGCAACAGAGTGGAAGAAAACAAATAAAAAAAGATAGAATATTTAACTCTTTTCCGCTCTTCATCCTGCCAATTCACTGTTTTATTCAAGCTCAGATTTAGATGGTGACAGTGCCAAGAGGAAAACACTCTGCCTGTCTGATTGTGTAATTCTCACGGTGTCAGCACTGTGTTTTACAATTTCATAGGGTGCCTTTTTAAACCACCTTGAATAAGCAATTGAAACAGGTTGTCTTTTTGTTTTGTTTTTACAAAAGGCTGCAGATACCAGTGAGCAGGAAATTATCATCTGGGATTCTGTGTGAATGTGTTTGTGGGGGGAAAAGAACCAGATGCTTGTTAAAAGATGCACTGAAGTGAACACTGTGTGATCCATAGGCGTACAAAAGAAAGAAACTCAAAACAATATTGCGCTATTATTGTTGCAGACCATGACATTTCTGTACCTAAGCTAATTCCACTGTTGTTCAAAAGGCAGGAACTGTGAGGTATTTATGTATGTGAAAACCCCCTTTCGCTATGGGTGCTGCATTATTCACAAGCCACAATATCTAACATGGAGATAACAGGGTGTGATATCAATTCACACTTGTCAGTCCATAATGATTGTAGGGCAGGATAGAAATAACCTGAGCAGCTCCTTCTTGCATTCAAAGGCCTGTTTCTGTTGCAGTTTTCTTGTCTTAAAAATGTGGCTTGTGATTGTGAGTTGAGCTGGCACAATGGAAGACATAATCTTTGAGGTGCAAAGCGATTTTTATTTCCATTACAAAGTATGGGAAATAAATAACCATCTCAAAGTAAATACCTCCCATTATGATCAAACCATTACAACTCGCTATTAATGTTAATACAGGTATGATTATTTATGAGATCATCTCTCATCCAAGAAGGATTGGCTTATCTTTGTAAGAGCTTTCATCATGCTCTTCAGTAGACTGAGCTGACGTGTCTTCATTTAGACTCTGTTACACTCGATTTCCGAGCACCATTTTCTGCAAGAGCTGTGTTTTTAGGCAAAGGGAATGTTTTGTAGTTACTTTAAGATGTAAAACCTTACCATATACAGCACTGCATCATTCTAAAATTTAGTATTAAGTAATTTCTCTGTAACATATTTTAGGCTTGTCATCTTTCTTTGTGTATTGACCTTTACTGAGTCATTCTGTCCATTAAAACCCTCTAAACTCCACAACCCAGTGGTGGATTTGAAAGGCACATTTTCTTTAAAAAAAATGGCAGAAATACACCATTCATAATTGCTACAATATGTTAAAACAGAAATTATTTTTTAAATTGCAGATGGTCCTTGAGTGAATTATGTGTGACTCATGCTTCTGTCAGGAAAATTAATAACTGAATTGTTGAATTAACTTCAACAAAATCACTTTATTCTACATGTATCATTTAAAAGTTTGCCAAAAGTAAACAATTTGCACTTTCTAGATCCTGTAGAAAACATTAAATTTTGTGCTCCGCAACGGGGAAGTTATAAATGACTCAGCTGTGCGGTCACATGACACAAATTCAGTTACTGAACTCCCAGCTGTTTACACAGAGCAGAGAGGAGAGGACAAGAAAGGTTGTACAAATGGAAATAGTTCAATATGTAAATCACATGGAGCCCCCAATTTTTTCAGGAATATTTTTTTTTTACTTGTGGGAAATGTTGCATATACAGTACTGTGCAAAAGTCTTAGGCAGGTGTGGAAAGATGCCTCGAACAATTGATGCTGGTTTGAAGGCAAAGGGTGGTCACACCAGATTTTCTTCTGTTCACTCACTTGTCATTTTGTTAATTGATAAAAAAATAAACTATTAAAATTTTTATATTTTTTGACTGCATTTTTATTTAACAGCATTTTTCTCATCTGCCTAAAACTTTTGCACAGTACTCTATATTCCATTTTATTTAGTTTTGGTAAAATAATTATTAAAGAAATTCAACTCATAAGTTCCTTTTTTCTGATGATTTATGTCATTATAACTGTGTCATACAGCACAAAAGACATCTCCACACGTCTAGCTATGGTTGTGCTGTTTCCATAGAGGTGCAGGATTTATATATTGCAGTGAAAAATGAGGCCACAGTGAGATGAAAATGTGATAGGAGCGTAAAACGAGCTGAAACTACTTTGGGTTCAGAGGGTTCATGTTCTACACAAGAAAGCTACAAAACAAGATGTAGAAGTACACCAATTTTCACAATAATGATAAAAAGCCTCACATAATTAACACACAACCCATTTTAGCCTTCATGCGTACAAATGTTTTTTTTCTCACCTTGGTAACATGAATAATATGGTATTTCTGTTGGACTTGATTCAGCTGCTTCAGCCTGATTGCTGTTGGCGCTCAAGGGAGATGAGGCTCTGTGACATAAACTGAGTACTTCTAAAGCCAAGGCTCACTTCACACATCACCTCAACACTTACACCGCTGTGATCAAATAGACGGTGCTTGGAATGGATTCTCTTAAGTGCCGGTTAAGTGCATTTTGCTAAGGAAGTAAGAGAAGTTAAAACACATTTATAGTGTTAAAAAAGACAATGCACTCTTCCTTAATGCAATGTTCTGCACTTAAGCAATATGGAGTCTAATTCTGAGTGTATATCCCATGCCCTGGCTATCAAGGGCAAGGCCCTCATTTCAACACTTCTATTTTCTGCAAAGAGAAAGCAGTGATATGTAAGGAAGTCGATTCCGAAACCACACTCCAGTAGCTGAGAATCTCCAATTTAATGCTGCCCTGGCTCTTCCTTGTGGAGGAATCTCAGCCATGTTATTTTGGATATAGTGAGGGGAACTGTCTGGCTGCCTGGTGGGTACCTAGCTGGGGGTAGTGGACTGTGAAGGCCCTGAGGAGCCATGCGGGTCTTTAACATAAAAACAGGCCTGATCGCCAGTAAGGAAGAGGCTGCATTAATGCGAGGCTGATAAATCCAAAAATGGGACTGGATAAATCCATAATATGCAGCTGCTGGCCCAAATCCTGCCAGAGGTCCACAGTGACACCAGGCCCTGTGAAGTTTGCAGATAACCTATTTCATCTCAACCAGAAAATGATGGTGCCTCTTCAAAGTTGGCACAGATGCACAGCACAGGGCTGGTGAATATCAGTTAAAATATCTGGCTGTGTTATATAACAGATGCATATAAAATCTTTGCCCAGTGTTCAAGGTTTAATGTTGAATACCTTAGCTGGCTTAATTTTTTTATGGATCAGTTTGCATTAGTCATCCGCACTTCTACTGTAAGTGTCTCATGTATTAATAGTCCTCTATAGCATCGCCTAAGGCATGTGAGCAATGAGATGTCAAGAAATACATTAGATATGTGAGAATATGCCACAGTAAACATTTACATGTGTCATTAGCTGGCTTAATTTGTGTACTTTTTCCGGAGTATTAATGTGGATATTTGTGGCTTTTGCGTCTAGACATGACATAATATCACTTTTTAACTTGTTAGATATTGCTTTCATTAGCCCGTCTTTAGTATAATGTGGAATTCAGTTTCACCTTTTCCAAATTTAGCTATAGTCCCACTGTAAAATGTGGCTGAAATAAAAAAAAAGAGCAAATGAATAATTGAATGTGTTGTTTTTCCGAGATTGTGCTTGTGGTTTCTCACAAACCGCAGACATTTTTTCATTGTTTTGACAACCACAGTGCATCTGTGATTAAAATAGTGGGAAACGATCGAAACAACTTCATCTAATGAACCCTGCTCTCTCCACTGCCCCCCTGCATTATGCCTTCAGCGCACTTGCAGCGAGTCTTTCTCATTCATGTTAATAGACCTCGTCTTTAGTGTTGAAAACAATTATTAAGTTACACTTTAATCATTAAAAAGTTGTTTCCTGTGTCTAACTTTGGTGGCATTGACTTTCCCTTGGTGTCAACTTCAGAAGAAATACAAACTCGCGCTTTGCAGAGCCCACCTACAGCTTTATTTTCTTGTAATTTTTCCAAGCTCCCTTCTCAGGATTGGGGGTTGAGCAGATGCAGGTAGATGTATATTTATGAGGGGGATGTGTATTTCAGGGAGAAGCAGTGTTGTGAAAGGTGACCTTGTTAGATAAAAGGAGGGCTCGGAAGCCAAATGATGAAAGAGAATGGGATCATCCTGGGCTCATTAATGTGGATTTGAAGGTCAGGTAATTATAACAATAGACGTGTGGGCTGGCTTTGGCATCTGGTATTGTTGCTTTGTTATGAAGGTGACAAGCCTGCGGAGGAAAGGGATTAATCACTGTGACACCACCCTGTTGTCACATTGATACATTCAGACATCACAACACTGCTGCTATAGCTCTCAAAAGAAGCCGCAAAAACAACATAATTCCAGCCATCAACATTATATGACAAGTACTGTTAAGAATATGAATAGGTTTAAGAAGCAACCTACGGTCGCCTGATATTGTAATGAGCATTTCAAAATAAATCCAACCTAAAATAGAATTCACATCATTGTCATTGCAGTGATTTTGAACAGTTGAGCCTCAGTGTTTGACACAAAAATAAGTCCCTTCCAAAACTTGTGATGCAGTGATAAGTTGCTGCTTCACACACCAACGTTTCCACATGGCCCAGGTTGGTATGGTAACTCATGAGCCAATGTAGGCAGCAGGGAAGTTAAACAAGGCATCCCACAGCAATAGACTAGAGATAGACGAGCCTTTTATAGCCTGAACTGAAAATACTACACAGCAGGCAAAAGTTCAACCCATCATCTGATTTAATAGAAATTTTGTTTGTGCTAAACGCTGACAGAGTATCAATACACATGAGAAATGAGAGCTGCTTGATGTTACCAGCACCAAATCAACTTAATAGAACAACCCAGTGAATGGCAAACAAGGTCTGCAACAAGGTCCTCCTAAAATTTTACAGCGCGGAAAACCCTGTAACTTACTGTAAGCTTGTGTGGAAGGCAGGGGATATAAAGCTGGCAGCGAACTCTAAATTCAATTTAATTTGGTGTTGTTTCACAGCAGAGGCAGGCACAACTTGCAAGTTTTTCAAAATATGCGAATGTCAGAGTTGAACAGTGGCAGGCAATGCTGTTAAAGAAGTGTTCAGCAAGTTCCCTTACCCAGCCTGCACACACTGCAGATACTAAAGCCAAATACAGTACTTTCCTGCAAACCTACCCTTTACCTGTGCTGCCAAATGCCAAATTCTGCTTGTTTGGAGTAGACTTAAGCAATAAACCACAAAAGGCAGTGAATGCTTAACAACGCCTGCATATGTATCTAGCATCTGCAGCTACTATGCTTACTCTCTTGAGTGAGCTTGACAACAAAGATAGAGAAAAGTGAGCATTATATACTACACATAGCAAATGGCGTGCAAACTAGCTAACGATACATCATTAACTTACCAAAGTTTGCTGGTGTAGTTTGTCATCTTTGGATGCAATAAAAGGCAGAAGGGTTGGGATTGCTCAAACAAGGATCTTTGTGTTTTAAGTACATTCATTGAATGACAGTGTTGTGTACTTCTTACCATTCTCATCCTCTCATTTTGAAATGGGAATTTGTTTTAGAAGATTTTCTTCAAACAGTACAACAGCTTTTAATGCAACTCAGCCAATCATAATTCAGGACCAGAAGTATTTGTTTTAAAATTTAAGATTTTTCCTTTCCTATCTTGTGTAAATAAACGTGCACAAGCCTCATATCAATGTTCTACCATTCCTCTGAAACTTTAGTCATTTAAATGGCATGTAGTTTAATTTCAGTAAATACTTTGACATGTAGTGATATGAGGTATTGTGACATTAGCTTGTCCACATTTCACCCCTGTGTGTGGAGTAGAAGGTTGTATACTGTACTTGTTTCAGCCACAGTTGCATCATTTTGACTGCCAGGCTTTAGCCTTTGTGTGTGTGTGTGGTGTGTGTGGTGTGTGTGTGGTGTTGTGTGTGTGTGTGTGGTGTGTGTGTGTGTGTGTGTGTGTGTGTGTGTTGGTGTGTGAATCTGCTGCTGGGATCGTGCCACCTCTACCACAAGTTTGTCTGGCTCAGTCAGGCTCCTCTGGGACCACTAGAAGCTATAAAGAACAAAAATGTCAACCAGTATCATCAGACGAGGCAGCATGTGTGGTGTAGCATGCATTTTTAATGTGCCACAAATAAGAAATACCACTGTTGCCTCTCCTCTCTCATCCCACAACTGGTGGCTCGTTTAACTTTTATTTCTATTTGTGGGAATTTCGGCAGCTACTAAAAGAAAAAAGAGCCCCCCATCATTAAAGGTTAGAGTTGCCTCAATTTAATACAGAGTCCACAGACATGGCTTGATATTATAACTTAGCCTGAATATTTCTGAGTTGGGTTGTGTAAGTCTGTAAGTGCACGCACATGCATGTGTGTACTGCGTGTAATTGTGTGTGTGTGTGTGTGTGTGTGTGTGTGTGTGTGTGTGTGTGTGTGTGTGTGTGTGTGTGTGTGTGTGTGTGTGTGTGTGTGTGTGTGTGTGTGTGTGTGTGTGTGTGTGTGTACAGGCTCAGTAGCAGTGCTTGTTAGGAAGGCTGGTGGAGTGGAAAAGTGTCTGTGTGTGGAGCAGCAGCACATTATTCCTCTCAAAAAGAATTTGCCAAAGTCCTTCACTCCACTGACTCTTTGAACATCGACATTCAGAGCTGACATGTTAAACATCAGAACACTATGAACAACGTCTAATGACCATCTAAGTGTCAACACAGTGTACAAATTATCTGCTTTTTGTTTCTCTTTTTTCAGACCATCCATTTGCACTTCATTGTGTTGTGGGTGCTAATTTGTGCCCATCAAATTAGCTGCGAATATGATATCTAATTAAAGCAGAAGAATGGAGGAAAAAAATAATGTGACTCTCAGTTACAAAGAGCAGGTCTATTGACCTAGATTGTGTTTTTATCTGGGACAGTTTGTGTGTTTGGAGTCACATTTGCTGTAATCAGAATTCCTTCAATATGTACAGGTAAGAAACACTTCAAAGCACAAGTAAGTTGCAGTTAGTGGTGGACTAGTATGGCCAATGCTGATATTTAGAGAGCAAGGCCACAGATATATAATGCCGATATCATGTTTTAATTAACATGATAATAACAAATTATTGAACTTAAATGGACATTTGTTTACATTGTGTCTGCTTGCTTAAGTAGATCTGCACTCTGTTGCACTTTTATCTATTTAGTTAATTTGTTTTTGTTTTGAGCCTTTTTTTGTTACATGTGGCTGAAAAAATCTCTCAGCTTAATAATATCAACAGGTAATCAAAAAAACTGAACTTTCTCTAAAAGCACAACCAAACTTATGATTACAAAAATAAAGTTTTTTTAGTGCACTTAACAACATAATTTATCAGCAGATCAATGTTAGTGTTGTGTCTGTCTCTGTTGTTGGCTCAGTGAAATTCTATAATAAAAAAATAAAAAAATGTGAATTAATTTGTCTGCCATTAGTTGCAACAGAACACAGCCACAGGATTTGCAGCCACTGATAGGTCGGTAGCACTACATAGCACCCTGGTTGCTTTGAAAAATTGCACCAAGATTTTTTTTGACTCATCTATTTGCAACAGAGCAGGCAACCTGAACCATAAAACTTTTTTTATTAGTTTCTGTACCCCACCTTTTATCCCAGAGTCACAGCAGAGTACACTATTAACCTCTGAGCTTATTGAGAAGCATGCGAGAGACTGCTAGGGATAAGTTGAGTGTGTATTCAATGGAGCATATTTAAAGGGTTCAGTTAAGGTGCCAGAGACCAGAAGGTAGACAGTGAATCTGTTTACTGCTTTGAGGTTTTGTGGTTCTGCACTAGCACTTCCCATTTAACTGCATGATCTAGGGCTCTGCTGACGACACCAAACACACAACCCAGATCCATGCCTCACTGCCCTCTGCACACACAGGACTCTCACAATGAAGTGCACATAAGCCATTTTTATGAATGCTCTGCAAATATATAGACACACTGAGACAAGAGGGTGGTTTCACCATTCCTTTTTCCTCCCTGTTTGTGTCTGTGCCGGCTTCTTGACGCAGTGCCACAATCCATAAACTGTGCCTGTCACACGCTCTGGCTCGGGCCCTGTTATCAATATTTTCTTGCTGTGAAAACACACAGCAGCAGCTCCGCTGCATTGTCATTGGCTGAGGGATAAATGAGGTTGCTGCAGGGGGTTAAGAGTTCAAAGGGCAGACAGGAAGTGGGTCCTCCCACAGTGACAGTTCAGGCATGTGTTTGATGGGCCAGCCTAATGCCGTGGACCAGCAGTTCCTAATGACCTGCCATCTCCAGGCAGTCTGGGGAGCCCTTCCACTGAGATTTATGACCCATGTTGTGGTTACCACTGGGACAACTCTCAGCAGCACTCCTGACAAACTCCAAGTCATAGCCTGCTACTTGGGCTTCACTCTTTCTTCTCATTTACTGGGTCGTTGGAAACCTTGAAGGCTAATCTCTGCTACCACAAGAAGTATTCAGGTTCTCTAAAATATTAAAGCTCAAATATCACTGCAGTATTTAGTTGAATATGATGGGATCCTTGTGGTTGTTTCGGAGATAGAGATGTGGTCTATTCTGTCCTTGAAGTAAAAATTGATGAATTGATTCATGAAATTCCCAAAGGGGCACACACCGGCGGACACTGAAGAGAGGGCGAGAAAGTCAAAAAGCCATTAAACGTACATTCAAGGAGGCAGCACCACCCGTACGGTGCTCAGCCACTGTAGAAGAAACAGATAATGGTCTTCTGATAATACTAATCGTTGGCTCTCTCACTGCTTCCCTAAAGGCAGAAATGTGTTGATCCACCACAAGATAGCCAGACTGAGCCCAGGGCAGGCACAAACAGCAAGAGGAGCTAGTTTATAATTAATACACACTCTATAAAATATGCATTATAGGGTGGATGTGGCCAAATATGGATTTCTGTTTTTGATTTTCACTCAGGATAATTGAAGCACTTCTCAGGCAAGTCATACTGAATAAAGGCACGAGCTCATAGTTTGCTGCCAGAGTGTAGGGCTGCTCTGTGTGCTGCTGTAGGTTAGCTCCTCTCTTCCCAGCTGTTTTTTATTTGTCTCGTGCTCCAAGACAGATTGTTAAAGCAAGTCCCCATCCACTTTGGGATTTTAATGTCTCCCTTGATATGCCTCGCTGTGGGCTGAGCTCACTGACTCTGTAGGTTACAGATATTTTGTGTGCATAAGCAGCACAGTGTGCTTCAAGATAAACTGCCAAAACATGCTTCATGACATTCTGATCATTAAAAGAGAGGATGCAGGGAGAGGGGGGAAATGAAAAAGCATAAAGCAGCGTTTTTTACCCCTCCCTACTTCCATATTTATCAAACCCACCGCGGAGATGAGATGGCTGTCGAACACTCTTCATCTCTCAGTGGGCTGTTGCCGTGATCACACTAAGTCACATGCGGTTAGAAAGCAACTAACATCTCAACCCCCAGACTACCCCCTTCACTACTACCACTAGCCCACCTCTCTCTTTCTCTCTCTCTCTCTCTCTCACACACACACACACACACACACACACACACACACACACACACACACACACACACACACACACACACACACACACACACACACACGGAAGAGTTGTGTCAGACTGATTAGCAACCACATCTTCAATCTCTGATTAGGTGTGGAGTAAATGAAGCGCCCCCCTCAGGTATGCATTTCCATAATGTCAGGTAATTAAACCCCAGTGTTTTAATAGCTCAGGAATAGGAAGATTCCCCAGGAGACTAGGCAATGATGATAGACTTTGCTGAATACTAGCATACTATTAGCTTGTCTTTTACTGGCGATGGAACTATTCCTTTTATTCTGATAATAATAGATAAACAACAACAAGTTTGACATTAGCATCAAAATGTACTACAAACTGCAAAAGCATTGACCCTAAAATCAAACAAAAATATATCTGGTAATAAACACAACATTTATCCATGCTTTTGAGAGATGAACAGAAAATTTCCTGTTTTGGAAATGCACGTTTGAGTCGTGTGCTTGCTGTTGATAGCTGATAGATTCCAGAGCTAAACAAAAGCAGAGCGAACGTCTTTTTCATCACAGAAAAACCTGGAGAGGTGCTATTGTAAACATGACAGTGAATTGTCAGTACATCCCTATTTGAGTTGCCGTTTCTTGTGTGTGTGTATGTTAGGCTCATACTGTATACACACGCACACAAACAAAAGCCTTTTGATGAAACAAATTCTGCAGTGGGAGAGCTTTTCTTTGTCCCTGTGCCCACTCATATGTGTGGTGCTCAAAATGAGAACAATGCAAAGCCATAATGGTTCCACAGAAAGGTGTGGAAACTGTGTGAACTCCAGAAGTCCCCTTCATACACGTAATCAGGCAACAAAAAAAAGGAAGCCACAGGATTGTGCTATGATTGGAGAGCTCTCCTTTACACCACATGTTCATTATCTGTTGCTGGTGCACCAAAACGTTTTGGAGAAATAATAAGCTTTTAATGGGGTAGTGTTCACTGCTAATGATAGCCAATGCAGCTGGAACTGAACATCATTAAAGGCATGTTGCAGTGTATGATTCTACCAATGCCCGCTGGCTGAACTACACTTCAAACACATGGGCTACCTACTTTCAGTAACGCCCAAATTAACAGATGTACTTTTAAATCCACTATAATCTTTCTCCTCTCATGTGAAAGGGATGTCTCCAACTGACAGATCGGTTCATTTTTAATGATACACTCTCCACCAGGATAGCTGACGTTACCTTCTCTTGAACCAGTAAACTACAGTTAGTGTGGGAGATTCACATGGACAGCACAGGGCTGAGTAATACCATGCGTGTTTGTGAACATGAAGTGTCATAAAGCTGACAAAACTCAGAGTGCGGCTTAACTCTGAGGGTGTTCTACATGTCACACATGACAAAGCCTCACTCTTTAAGATCTCATGTATGGGGCCGAGAGGAGGCCTTCGGCTCGGTTTGTGTGATGTGATTCCATAAAGAAACAACCATAAAGCCACGGTCACATCTGGAATTATGCAGTAATAGATCTAACTGCCACAAACTTCATGCCACCGTTTATTGTTTTTAATGAACCACATGTTTTATTGAGCACAACCTCTGTCTTGTTGCCAGAGAAGAAATCTGGGGAGTGTATATTGTAATGAGCTGCTGACTGAATTGCACGTTTGATGCCAAATTTAGTAGTAAAAAAAAAAAATAACACCGCCACACACAATGATCACTTCTGTCTACTGGAGATGTGATAAACAAACTATTGGATGACTTTCTTGTTGCTTGTTACCTTTGGATGTCTGCGGTGTTGTTGGAAGCTAGCATTAAAAAAACCCTAAATCTTCTATTGCCAGGTACAGCTATTCAAATGTGTGATTACAGGTTTAGTGATACAAAAATATGTAACATAATCATTGAAGCCAATTTCAAGCTCTTTTTGGCACTTCATACTTACCGTTTTTCTTTTGACTGCTGTGAAAATATACTGAATGTTTTCATGTTCTCAGTCGCAGTGAGATTTGTCAGTTGTTAATTTGAAATAAATGACACATTTGATAATTGTATTGTATTTTTTAGAAATCACGCTTGTGCAGTCAAACTTTGATGTCCAAATATTGCTACTCTCTAGAATAATCCGTATTTGCTTACTCTGAAGTTTACTGACACATGTTTTTCTCTCTTTCCAGCAAACTCCAGTCTTCTGGGAGGAGGAGGAGGTGAGTGAACACCTTTTTGTTTTTCTTTCTATCATGTCATTGTTTGTTTCCATGGTATTAAAGCAATCAAAGTTGCACTCATCAGGTCTCATATGGTGCATCTATGTACTTCTGTGGATTCATGGCAGACTTTAGTGTCTATTTCGCTCCAAGTGTCCGTGTTAAATGTGGCCGAATGTAAGGCCAAAACATTAGAGCGCCGTGCAGCGCAGCCCTGCACTGTGCCACACCGAGAGATGGTCATTACTTTAGCGGCCTGCCCAAGAACATTATCATCAAAGCAGTGGAGGAAATCTGAGGCAGCCGACCGTGGTGTGGGGATAATGGGTTGGGAACTCCAGTAGGATGCTACTGCCCAATCCAACTGTTCTCTGAAAATTTGACTTTTACACTGACATGATTGAAATAATCATTCTTTACCACATTAGAATTAGGTTGGGGTAAAATGCTCCCAGTTACATGTGAAATGTTAATTTTAAGTCCGAAGGGGAATTTTTTGATGATCTGTTGGAATCGTATGACAATGAAATAAGGTCAGTGCTTCAGCTTTATCTGTTTATCCATCTGTGTTGGATGTCACTTTGAATGTGTCATCCTCCGCTGACAGGCTTCAGCTGTACAGGGTGATCCCAACCAGGACACAACACATCTGTAAATCTATGTTCTTATACAGTACTATTACAGTTTCTAATTTAGGAGTTCATCTTAAGAGACATTCTTTTTTTTAACTTTCTTCAATTGTTTTAGTCTTGACTACAATTTCTTTAGTCAATTGGTTAGGGTTTTTTTGTGTGTTTTTTTTAAAATGCTGAATTACTTTTTTCCAAGAAACTTATGTGCACATCTCTGTGAACACACGATTTAAACTGGTGCTTTTGCATGATTTTTTGTAGAGAAACTCAATTTTACAGATCTGCCAATTAAATTAATTGACAGAATCTTTTTGGAATTTCCCTCTAGGAAAGCGATATCATCTTAAAATGTCTCAAAACGACCAGACCTATATTATACATTTTGTTGAGTTGCGTTATCCCAAATGTCTCCAACAACTACAATCTGAAATTTTAATTAAAAATTTTAATCAGCGTCCGTCGCCTGTCAGTGGCTTCTTATCCCCTTTGCACATGTGTCAGTGGTGGTTGTCTGCCAGAAGTTGTCATAAATGAATTATTATCCAGTTCGAAGCCACATTTTGACGGTACGCTATATATTTGACCAGATGAGGGACTTTAGTTACTGCGAGTCTGGGTCTTACAACGTTAGTTATTAGAGAAACAGCTGATTAAACGTCAGTGGCAGCTCGACTCACAAGCCCTCTGCCGGCAAACTGAACAGTACTGCATGAAGAAACACAGAATTTAATGCTTTATTCAGTTTTTTTTATTTTTAATTTTACCAGTTTTAATAACCAGTTGAAAAACCTCCTGAATGACCACTGACGGATTTCAGAATTCTAAATCTTTTGTTTTTAATGTCTTGACTGAGAGATTCTTGGGGGCATTAAATGAATTATTACACATTTAATAAATTATAAGAAGCAATACATTCGCTGACATTTACAGTATGCCAGACATTCCCTGTTTATTCACAGTGCGAGTGTATATGTTCAGTATTTTTAGTTTTTTGTAGACATAGAACAGCTAATTATCATAATGATGTGGGTGATTGTGTTATGTAGTTCTTCTATAGAAATTGGTTTAACTGGAAACGGCACATAGGACAGAATTATTCACTTTTCAGGATGTCACTTGTGTTTTTATTTCTTAATTTATTTGGACTTGAACACCTGGCATGAAATATGAGTCATCAGAGGCGAGGGATGTGCATAAAGCAACATCAAAGCCACAGCGTAGTTAACTGCTCAGTGCACATGGTGTCCATTAGAGCATACACGGGGCTGTTGAAATCTTATTCCCATCTAATCATGCAGCCTGGAGTGGCCCTCATCTTGTCTGATACATGGTTAGGATTGCAAGCTTTCCAGGCGTTGTTGCATAGCAGTGTGGCATCCCAATCTCTATCAGTGACATGGAGAGGCCCTCAGCGCACAACTATCGAGAAAACTCCTGTGATTGAGATCATAGGTCACAAACACGCGTCTCCATAACAAAGCCGGGAGCTGTAAAGCAGGCATACTGTCTTTCTGATTGTTGTCTGTCTCTGCTGCAGTCGGCTCTCAGTATTCATTTGCGACAAGAGGCAATTTTCTTTGCTATTATGGTTTCATTATTATTATTTTGCAGCAGATCACCTTTTTACAGTTCTGCGAATCTCAGAGCACGCAGCCTCTGTGATTGATCCAAGTCCTTCTTTAACTCGTAATAGACATTTGGGCATTTCCCCCGTGTCAACACTGCAGCAACATGAATGAAGTTGAATTTGTGGCTGTCAACACCAGAATATGAGATCTTACATGTCAATTAAGTCATACTTTGCAAGAAAACATTTCAGTTGATTGTGACCTGCAGCTGTGCTTATTAACTCCAGAGGAATTCTAATTGTAGCGAGTGCCATTTTTTGAGAGCAAAGCCTCCTTTCATTCTTAATTGACTTCCAGCGATGCTATTCCTGCCAAGATACTGGCACAGGATACAAGATCAATTAACTATAAAATGCTAAGACTCACATTTTCTCGTGTTAAAGGGGTAGTTCATATTTTTTGGACTGGGGTTGTATGAGATATTTATTTATATTCAGTGTATTACTTACATTATATATCGGTTGGCAGTGCAGCTAAGCTAAGCGTATTTTTGCCACCGAAGAAACATCCCACCTTAAAAAAATAAATAAAATCAATATCAATTTAAGTGTACACGATATTAAGAATATTTCCATAAATGTGTCCTGTTTTCTCCGCAGTAAATTTTGTTGTGGCTGTCATAATCATAATCATATTTGCAAAAAATGTAAAACCAAGCATATAATCTGTTGCTTAATACATTGCACTGCAAATATGCCTTTATGCATAAGAATATGGAAGTTCTACAGTTGAGAAAATATAGAGCCAAAGTAACGGGCTATATAGGGCTGACAGCAATATAAAGCAGTAAAAATATGCCGCACTTTTTTTTTTCCAGGTAGGCTCTTTTTAGGTGGCTAAAACAGGGTTAGTGTCTGCTTCCATCAACAGCAGAACTTTGCTTTGCTTCTGTGCCAGGACTACTGCCTACTTCACTAAACTGGAAGAGTGCCTACTGCCATCTACTGTAGGTTATACACTGACCATGGATACTCATACAATCCCACTTAAAAAAATTCCAAACTATCCCTGTGATCATCTAATTTCTTCTGTGTGCATTCTTGCCAGGCTTGTTTTTGTTATTTTTTGCCATGCTCAAGTATGAGGAGGTGATTATAACCAGGGAGAGATTACCTTTATCTATCAGAGAGCTGAAAATGTTACTTTCCTCCCAAAACAAAGCTTTTCATCATTTGTCTTTTATCAGCACAAGGCCAAGAGGGGCTTTATCTTCCAGTGTCTTTATCACTAGGAGGTGGCTGCTAAACCTGCAAAACTGCTCTCTCCGTTCTCACCCTGGCCCTCCCTCCACCTCTATCTGTGGTTTGGCATGTGAAGACCTCCTGCCTTGGTGGCGGCGAGGATCGATGTGAAGAGGAGATGTGCTCTCATATAGGGCCTGCCTTATCTCCCAGCTGTCTTCTCAGGGCTCAGCAGAGGGGCAGCTTCACAACAGGATGATCCATCATGTTGGCCTCACACACCTGAGCCATGTTTAGTTCTCACAGTTCTGGAGGTGGGCCTCCCGCCAATATGTGAAAACTGGACAAAGTCTTTACTTTATGTCGGAAAAGTTAGTATACCACCTACACACTTTTAGAAGTTCTTCCGGCTTTACACACTTTTGTGTTGTTCCCCAGTATGTGTAGGTATCTTATGGGAGAAAAAAGTTGAACCCCCCCTGGTATATCTTATCATTAATTCAAGTGTGATGTGTGGTCACAGCAAAGCAGACAAGACATGTGCTGGTGATAGTTTTGTTGGCTTACAGCCACAGCAGTGTGAATAGGTTGGAAATAAGTAAAAATAAAGGTTGAGATTCGCCTGTAGCCAAAAAACACATTATTATATTATATTCCTAGCATTGGTTATGGAGACAAAATAAGTCTAGAAAAGATTCTTATGCCCTGATGCTCTATTAAATCCTTAGAAATCACTGATGGGAATTCTCTCTGGGCTGTGTGTCTTCAGTATTATGTACACAATGGGGTTAACCAAAATAGCTCTGTTATCTACGTTAGACATGTTGGTCTCACTGGGATTCCATACATACAGAGAGGAAAATAACAATGATCTCTGATAATAGCATGCTAAATGAGGCCTCTGTGAATAGAGGGTAATTATGAATGGTACCAGGTTGCGCGTGTGATGTGTGTCACAGCATGGCTGGATGTTGGCACAGTCCCAAAAGAATAGACCCTAATGTAAACATCATGTTGTCTATCTCTCCTTTCCCCACACGTTTGTCGCCGTCTCGCACCCACTGCCACACACACACATACACAAGGACGCAAGCGCACACTCAGCCATGTAATGATACCATGAAGCCCTGTGTAGCCAGAGAGAGAGGGAGCTCCACTTGCCTTTGATGTCTCCATCCAGGAGGGGGAATGGGCTCATTAGCATTCTAACCAGAACCATTGCCCATTTAGCACTAGGCTTTAACTAGACCACCCAAACAAATCGTTCTTCTCAGGTTGGGCCTCCCTTCCCGGCTCCAGTAAAGCAGCGGGACACATGCATGGTTGTTTTGTACGTCCTGACTGGGGCTAATTTGGCCATGGGCTGCTAACGCTCACTGCACTCACCAGCCTTTGTCATTGCTTGCATAACATGGGCTGTAGTGCTGTGTGCCCCAAGCTCTCCTCCCTCATAAGTTTCCTAAACACTACTGTGAGTCATAGTGACTACCAACACATTCAAATGTATCCGAATAATTATGGGTGCTGGGATGCTGCCTGGCTCTGGTGGTGCTCATGTAGTCTTTGTAGGGATGCTTGATGGAGGTTATTTTTAGCCAATAACAATATCTCCCTGCTTCTCATGGCCGATACTGATGAGATAACCGATCATTACATTTATATTTTTTAAAAACATCTTCATAAGCTGTAGTTTATGTACAACTGAAAATAAGAAGGACTAAGATGGATGATTTAATATTCCATATCTCTGACTGAACCATATCTAACTGACATCATTATTGTGAAGCAAAAAACAAAGATCAGTTCTGACTAAGGCTGAACAATTTTATTGAGATAGCAGCAGGCAAAAAATATTTAGACAAAATATTTTTTTAAAACACCATTCTGAATTAAATATGCAGAGATGTCTTAGCATACAAATAGTGTACAGACTAAAAAAAATCTTTGGAGATCCTCAAAAAAAATCACACCATGATTTTTTAAAACTTTTAAAAATAAAATGGGAATAATGATGCAAAAATTATCATTCCTTCCAATAACATGAATATCCCATTACAATATCAGTAAAAATATTAATAATTACGTATATTTTCAAAACTGTTCATCCCTAATTCAGACTCATCAAAATTTTCACTAACATTTAGCTTGGCTTTTAATGAGCACTATAGCGCCTAAGAACACAAATTAAGTGAGTATATTGTCCTCGCTCTGACCTTTGGCTGAAATGTGAGAACTTCTTCTTTTGCTACATCATCAGCAGAGCAGTTTCAACAGGACAGTAACTGAAGACTGTAACTGGCTCTTCAGAGAAACTGTCCCAGCGTGCTTTAAAAAACAGAAATTGTATCCAGTTTCGGACCTGTTTGGATAATCCTTTATCAAGATTCCTAAGTACTTCACTGTGCTTATCTCTATCTGCATTCGTTATGCAAAGAGCTCTGTTTTCTTTTCCTGTCACCTCCAGGTGAACCATTATCCTCTGTCTGGGTCCTGCTCCGGGCTTGTTTATTGAGCAGATTGGAGGGGACCTGGGCAAAGTGCTTTGTGCAGGGGGAAGGGGGGGGGTATAGGTTGAGATATAGGACAGTGTTGTGTGACGACTTGGGTTAGATTGCCTTATGTCCCTGTCGCAACCATATCAGCTCACTGGAAGCCCCAGAACTCCCCTTTATGATTAATCGTTCAAAGATGACATATTATTCTCATAACTCATAGATTGCACACTATGCTTGAATGATGGTCCTCAGTTCACAGATGGTAGTACCAGCCATTAGCATAACTTATGACAGAGATACGGTATTTCCCAGTGGAGTAGCCTAAATAATGTAAAATGATAAATTGGATGCAAAGATTCCTCAGTCAGCGCAGTACCCTCGGGATTTACTTATCTCCTCATATTTAGCGGGCAGTTAGTTACACTCTGATCTAGGTCCACCTTGTATTTGTGCCATAATGTTCCATGTGCTTTTTAAAGTGTGTTAGAGACGGTGCTGATATTAATGTGTGTCTGTCCTCCTCTGCGAGATTAGCCCTGCTGTGAACTATTTACAAGGTAAACTCACAGCGTAAGGACATTTGTATTCTCTCACCTGGTCTTTGTCTGTGTGATTTAAGTAAGTATGTTTACCATTCCTTTTTCAGTAGGTTGTGTTCATCACAGGGCTTTGCATTAATACTCTTCATGCTTGCGTTTCATTGCGCCATCCAAATATGGGAGTGCCCTCTTGTATGGGCTTGAGCCAGTGACATTTAAATAATTAAAACTAAAAAAATCCTTATCTAAATTGGCCTCGTTCTTGCATAAGCAGGGAAGTCATTTTGCAAATTGCACTGACTTAGTAAAAATAATAAAACAACTTTACGCTACACATCCCAAGTGTTATGCACTTGTAAGTTGTGCATTACCACTGTACTGTATTTTACCACTGAAGCGTTTCCCTGCTTTATTAAATGTGTAACCCAGTATAATGACTGCATAATATGCAAGAAAGCCACCACAATCCTCCTAACCCCCATTTATTTATTGCTTGTATCAACAGAATTCATGATTTGTTTTGTAGGAAAACATGATCTATTATATGTGTGTGGTGCCGCAGTCTCTTGCCTTAAAGTGCTTTTAATGGAGGTTGCTGACCATTACTACACATACAGTAACTGAATGTCAAGCACAGTGACATCTCCATGGAAATGTCAGTCATTATATTGAAAAATGATCATGTGAGATGTACTGTATCCCCATGCTGTCAGATCATTTCACCCAATTATTACAGATATGACGTAATTTAGAGGGCATTCCACGGAAATTAGCAGGACAAGGTCATCGTGTGGACTGCAGTTTCCCGTTCCCAAATAGTGATGAAAATTGCATTTCAGCGTGAAGGCTCTCCCTAATGCCATGTCTGTCTTCCCCCTGCCACCACAGAGAACAGGACCCCCCCCATCCCCTCCAATCAGCAATGATGGATGGACTAATTGATGCAGAATGATTGGGCCATTCATTTCAGCCTACAACAGTGGGTTCCATATTTAGGATTAGCATTGCATTATAATGGGAAGGGAAGAAGAAATGGTCAGGGAGTCAATGAACAGAGGGACAGCGTGAGGAAGAGTTGTAGAAAAATGTAGAGACAAAGGGAGAGGAAAACGACGTGGAGTCATCATGAGAGGTGGTCACAAGGCTGACCAGTTGTGTAATGTTAAGCTTATGAGACATAAAGTGTTCCAGGACATTTATGGAGAGGTGTGTATCTGCGAATAAGAGCAAGCGAGGGGGGCATATAGCTGCCACGTGGCCTGGTATCCCTCTCATAGCCTATGAATCATTTATCTCTGTCCCCATGTATAAATCAAGCTGCCGGCCGTCGCCTGCGGCAGTCATGTCATTAGCTAGTTGACGGCATCACTTGATCTCTGGCACTGCAGTGCGGGTGAGGGAAAGGGCCTAACTTTAAACAGCACACATATCGCTGTATCAAACTGTATGGAGCTCTGTGTGTCAGGCTCTGGTGTAGCAGGCTTTGCTGAGCTAACCTGGATCATTCAGAGAGACACTAACTTAAAGAGATGTTTCTCCTCTGACACTCATAGTTCACACTTTGCTATTAAATTGACACTTTCCTGGAAACCGCTCAAGAGACTGTATATATATATATATAATGCAGAATTTCTGGAAAATGTCTGTGTAATACATATTGTATTTTAGATTTTTGTTGATTGTGTTTGACAGCTGGGGTTTCCTGCATGTGTAAAACTGTTTTTAGTATTATAATTTGAACAAATCTGTGATAATGCATGTAGCTGATTACAAGGCTTTGGTTTGCAGGGTAAATGCACATTTTTTTTTCTATTCTTAAGCCCTAAAGCGTACAAAACAATGCAGTTTTCAGCATGTCTTCGCTCGCAGTGGATTTGTTTGAGAAGCTGAGGGGAATATGTGGTTGTATTTATGTGATGGAGAATTTCACAAGAGATTCTCAGAATCCTACATGCCTCTCTCAGTGTAATTTTAATACTGACACAGAGTCTCGCTGCCTTTTGCCATGAGGGGTCATTCGAGGTGGAGGACTTCACTCCTCTAGAATCTCTCCCATCGTGTATTGAACCAGAGGACAGAGAAAGTGTGGAGCCTTATCAGTTTGAAATGCATGCTCTGCCAGCTGCAGCTCAAAACCTCAGGGCAGTAGCCAAGCCTCGAGGCAGCTGAGGCTCGGGAGTCTCTGAGTGCTGTTACATTTTGGCTCGGTAAAGTACAGTGTTTTGAAATTATCATAAAAGTGTTGTATAAACTATTGTCGTTGTTTTGAAAGTTGTGGTATGTACATTTTTCATGCATATTACGCTTGTTTTTGAGTTTACCTGCAAGGGAACAACGGAAGCATACAGTAGGCCATCTTGACTTCTCAGAATCATTTAGTTAAATATAAATATATGCAATATTGTTGTCGGGACCTCTCCTTCCCTCCGGGTTGCTGCTGTAAACATATTGCAGCTGCTTGTTTTTCTTTGTGTTTGACCTCTGCAGCCTCTCTCTCTCGCCTGCTCTCTCTGAGAGGAAACAAAGGTGGCCTTTGACTTCAATCAGGAGGCCGGAAGAGTGATATTTTGCAATCTCACAGCAAATTGTACCCCTTATGTATATTGCAACGACTGAGTAATGCACATGCTTTTGTACAACAAAGGATTTGAACCCTTGTTTAAGTATCATCCACCTTTTTATGTCTCCTCCCGTAACTAAAGTGAGAATACCACCACAGGGTCCACGAAGGGGGCAAGAAAGTGTCAATTCAGTTCTCTTCCACACTGCATCACACATGACCTCCCCCATGCACCCCAGACCCCCCCTCCATGCACCAGCATTTCTGGGTCAGTTGTTGAGATTTTAGACAACTCAAAGCACTACCAACCTCAATGTCAGAGCGCATTTGCGTCTTGCAAAGGCTTTGTTTCGGCTGTTTTGGGGGTAGATCCTGCACTCGGCCTGTCCGTGTTCTTTTGCATGCATGTGTCTGTGTGTATTACATTTATGTGTCTGTGTGACTGGGTGTTTGCATGCCACTGTGTGTGTACGTGACTGTGCATGCATTTGCTTGCGTGATGGGCATCTCTGTGTATCTGTCTGAATTTGCGTGTGTGTGTGTGTGTGCGTGTGCGTGCGATACTTATTCTGGGATAACTGGATGCTGAGCTGTCTTGTCAGTTGACTCAGTGGTCAGTTTTGGTCCCGCTGCCCCCAGCAATGCAGGATGGAGTGATGAGATCTGACAGACGGGGACAGTTCTTAGCAGGGCACTACCCCATCCCATAGTCTCACCAATCAAGGCAAGGCTACTGCAAGGACATCACAGGAGGCCCAGAGAGCTTAGCCACATGCTCGCAAATGATTCAGAGACGGCTGACATGCCAATATACCAATCATATGAAACCCTGTTATTTTCAAAACGTTTGCAAGAATTTCTCTGGCGTATAATCCGAGTAAAGTATGTATTAGGAAGACGTGGCAGTTCCAATAACAGACAGTTGGAATGAAAGGTAAACCCAAATTGAGAGATACACTTTTCAACATTGAACAAAATCCGATTTTGTACAATTTGTACAACCTCCACTGAGAACTGAGGCACTGTGAAATATGAAAGGAGTTTAGTATCAAAACTACTGCTTCAGTTTTGTTTGCTTTGAAGTTTGATATAATTTAATTCCCCAACAGGGGGGGGGGGGGCTTTCCTCCATGTCATTTGTTCTATCTATAACAGTGGTGAAGGTAATTGGGGAACCAGTAGAGATCAATGGAAGAAATTAGCACTGCAGAGCCATTAAATCAATAAACATTCACCAGGCTGGGCAGAATAACCTTATCCTAACAGCCATTTAGTTTGGACAAACTAATAGTTTACCTGTTGATAATATGAATATGAATAATGTGTTCTATAGTTGATTACTGCAGGTGTTGGCATACAAATACTTGTGCTGAGATTGGTTATTGATTGGCTTGGCACGGTACAAGATTATTCTCTTTAGGTGTCTAGCTGTGAACATATGAGACCACACACAATTGTTGTGACTGACTGCCAACACCAGATAGGTGTGGTAGCATATGTTTTGTTTTGTTTGATCAAAATAGTTACTGAATTATTATCTATGCGCCTTAAGCAGTGGCACTCTCAATTTTCTTGTATAGTTGACTATATATTGACAATAAAGGCGATTTTATTTTATTTACGATTTTAATGTCCTATGTACCATTCTGGTATGCTAAAGGGGGCAAAAAAACATTTTATTTTTTCATACTCCCCATGGTTGCTGCACCACTGAGATTTTCTGTTGTGGCGCCTTTTGCATCTGTGCTCCAAGTATTGCGGCTACAGATTTCCCCGACGTTAACATGTAGCTACCTGAGCAGTATATGTAAAATAAATTAACACTGCAGTAACATGCATAGTCTAAAAAATAGTTGGAAACTGCATTCAAAACGATGAGATACCTGAGGTCACAGGAATTACTTTTAAATATCCATTGCTGGCACCTGGCCTGCTTTATAGAGAGAGGTACACATACAAGCTGAGGGCTCCTGGGTTTTCTGCTGCCTAAACAGTACAAGCTATAATTTCACTAACCACTACACATCAAAAAAGCCCAACGCACTGAGCATTGATTGCTCTCAAGTACCTAATGTTTACAGTAGCATTGGGGTAGTATATAGATCTGAGGCTTGAGTATGTGACAGTTCACTGATAATAATGGGTCTTTGAACTAGCTCTGGGCAAAGGAGAAGGCTTATATTCACATGAGCATCTCTAAAGAGGTGCTTGGTAGCTGATTAGTGGCACTTCTTTGACACTTTCTGCGCAGAGACTGACCTGCTACGGTGGCCTTTTGCCAACTAGTAACAAACTGTCAAGCTTTCTGCATCTCTCATGGGGCAGCCTAGTTAGCTGTGTCTGACAGGCCGCTCGCCTACAAGTGCGGTTTCAGCCCAGGGAGGGCAGAGCAAGCTCCAGAGGAAAGCTGTCATCTTTTTGTCAGACCACAGGGAAGAGGAGGAGTTTGTGTCTCCCTCTCTTCCTCTGTCTTCCTCTCACCCTCTATCTATCTTTCTCTCTGTGTCAGCCTGTTCCCCTGGTGAAGATCTTCACTTTCCCAGTGCCAGTGCTATGCTCCTCTCAGCCTGGCTGTGCAAAATAAACAGGCGGGTGTCAGAGGATGAATCGCCAAGCGTCCCCTAGGTGCTGGGCCCGTCGTTGCGTTAACCCCCTCACTGTTGCTTCCTGAGGGCCACAGCAGCCATCCCAGTGTGCTAGCTGAGAATGACAACGAGACAGCCAGTTGGACTGAAGTGAAAGACGCTCCATGTGTCCTTCCTAAGGGAGAGATGAGCGTTTATACCGCAGGGATGATGCCCACCACTCCACCTAATCCTCTTTTCCCAGACACTTCATTATCACCCCTCACACTGCCGCAACAGTATGTGTGTGCAGACAGATCTCTGTGGATAGCTGCAGAAGCTCATATAAAGGTGGAGAGAGAGGAAGGAGTGTTGAAGAGGAGGGAAAAAGGTGAGGAAAAATGAAGGAGGTGGAAGGTGGTACGAAGAATGACAGAGGAATACGCTGAGTAAAAAGTGTGGTGGAGGTGGAGAACAGATGTCAGACGTAGTGGGTGGTAGTGAGAGGAAAACAGTTTGCGTAATATCGTCTCATTTTACTTTGCATATTCATGCAATTTCACTAAGAAGCAAGTAGCAAAGGAGTCAGAGTAAAGCAGGCCCTCTCTTCACCTTACACCACACTTTAACAACATATGTTTGATTTGCTTCGTTAAATAATAAGTTTACTTCATGGGGTGAACAATAATGTCAAAACAATTCAATTAAACATGCCATCAATGTGTAGAATTCTGTGTATTTGAGAGGTTTCAGATGGAAATTGAGTTTTCGGTTTACACAAACCAATTAATATTGGTATATGCGTTCCTTTCTGTGTCGGGCATGTGCAGAGGTGTCTGCTGGGAAGAAGATTAATTTCTGAGTGGGAGAGTGCAGCAAAGCTATTTGAGCCCACTGAAACATGTTGGCTCTCTACTGTGAGACTCACATTAGCACATGCCATACTTGATGGAGGAGCATACTTAGCAGTAATAATGGGCATTATAGGGGGTGGTATCAAGACATTATTTTCAGAAAGCTCTAATTAAGCTTTTTGCTGTGGCTTTGTAGCAGCAATGACTGTCCGGTATCATCGGGAATGCTTTCTAAGCCTCAGATAAATGTGCTGCTTGCCAATCAGTTTGTTCTGGGCCTCCCATGCGCAGGAAAAATAAACAAGTTCATCAAACAGTGTGAGACGGAGCTCCTCTCCACTGACTCTATCCTGGCCCTGATGAAACAGCAATCAGCTCAGTACCATAGGGAGCTATTGTGTTTACAGTCGGTGGGTGGATGGACTGCTGCTAGCTGGGGGAGATTAGACCTTTGAGACCAGCTGGGACATTCCCACCACCAGCCAGCTCCACCTGTGAAATTGCAAACAAGACCCTTTCCCTTCCCCTCAACCTCCGCGGCCGTTGGGGTGATCAACACCACACTGACACTTTCCCAAGCCTCTTCAATCATCAGAGTATTGGGGCGAGGGGGATGGTAGCTCAAATAAAATAGAGAGCCTGTATACATGTGGGTGTGTGACTATGTTGGTGGAGGAGGTACAATGAGGCACACACAGCTGTAGCGCTGATCTCTGATTGTATCTAAAGTGTGTGTGTTTGACCCCCCAAAAGGTCAAGATGTGGGTGGGTTAGTGGTAAAACAGAGGAAGCAATTGACCTTGATGCCATTTCTCCAGCAACTTTACCATCACTTCTCAAGCTCCCTGCCAATACTTCTACTACTTCTACTACTACTACTACTACTACTACTACTACTACTACTATAACTTAAATAATAATACAACCCCAACTCCAAATAAGTTGGGATGCTTTGTAGAACTTAAATAAAAACAGTGTATATTTACAAAAAAAGTTTCAACATAAAATATACTGTCTGTGTACATATTTTTGTTGCAGAGGATTAGCAAATTCTCACATTTTGTTTTATTTAGATTTTGGAAACTGTCCCAACTTTTTGGGAATCAGGATTGTAATAATAATTGTGCATAATATCTTTAAAAATACACAGTTACAGTAAGTGCTTCAGATATATTATAAAATTTGACAAATACAAGAAAACATACATGCAAACATAAAAACACATACATTTGCATGGAAAAAGTATGAGGGTTGAAGGACACAACAAAAATAAACAAAACTAAAGAAGTAACCTACTGAAATTAGATTTCTGCAGTCACTTTAAACAAAACTCAGACTCAGCAGATCTGATGTAAAGAGGAAGGCTGTTCCAAACTTTAGGAGTTACAACCATGAAACACGGTCACCTCTGGATTTAAAATGGGAACAGGGAACAGATAAAAGGCCTTGATCAGATAATTGAAACAGTGGACAGCTACAACAGCAGCTTAAAAACTCTGCTATGTATGCAGGCCAGGCAAGGCCTTGCATGTGATTACTATGTTTAAAAAATAAATAAATGTTGTGCTTTTCTGGATGTCAATGAGTAGAGGCAAGAAATGGGGTGGTGCGGAACCAACGACTTGTCTTTAATAGCCTAGCTGCTGCATTTTGCACAAATTAAAAATGAACTAGCGAGGTCTGAGTAATGCAAGTAAAGAGGGAGTTAAAGTAGTGACAACATGAAGGTATGCATTAGAAGTTCCATGTTTTTGTGAGCATAATTTTTTGCTATTATTATTATTATTATTATTATTATTATCTTTTTTTTTAAGTAATATGTGGTTCATTGTTCAAATGTTGGTCAAAAATTATGCTTTTTGTTGATGTTGCTAGTGAGGGGGCCCATATAGCGAGTGACCTCTTTCGACTTTCAATCTGGGCCGATCACAAGGACCTCAGCCTTGTCAGAATTGAAATGGAGGAAATTTTGACACATCCAATTTGTAACAGAAGCTACGCAGTCATGAAGGATGTTAGGGTTATTGAGGTTATTAAGTTTAACCGAGAAGTAGAGCTGCTTCCCATTGGCATACTAGATACCACTGAGGAAGTTAAGCAGATTGCTCCGAGGTAGCATACATAATGGAAACAGAACAGGTCCAAGGATCAACCCTGGTGGGACTCCACATAAGAGAGGAGCGGAGGAAGACATATTAAGATAACCATTTGAGTGCAGAACCAGAGATACAATGCAGTTCAATATTCAATCAGTTGATCAAAGGTGTCAAATACAGCAGAAAAGTCCAGTATAACTAAAATGGAATATTCACCATCAGTTGTTTGAAATGTTTTATATGAACTTCTTCAAAATTCTCTAGCAATGCCCTGAATTTTAGACACACATGGCATTCCACAGTAGCTGTTTTCAGAGACGGTGTTCTGTGCACTACATAAAAAAAGTAAGCCTGAAGGAAATACTGCAGGATAAAGTGTGAATGTGAGCCTCAGCTGACAGCCCCTGGAACGTGTTTCTCCCCCTCGGTGGGCAGCGGAGAAAACCTCACCAAGCGTGACAATAACAGAATGCCAAAACATGGATTGGGCCAAATGAGCTGTGAACGCAAACAAAGTAGCGAATTTGTTCTGTGGCGTTTGGGGTGGACATGTGTCCCCTCAGCATGTTAAATACTGCACACAGTCTTACTGACAGACAGGCAGGCGGTGAAAAAGGAAGAATAATTAAGGAGAGATAAAAGGCAAGACAGAACGACAGAAGGTAAAGAGAGCAAAACAAAGCGGTAATGACGATGTCAGCCCAAGGATGTGTATGTTAATCTTTGTAGAGCTTTGAAAGCGTTTGTGTGGGTACGCTGTTTGTCTGGAGCCCACCTGAGATTTGTTATGCCTTATGGTAAATTTTTGAAGCGTGAGCTATGCCAGTGGAATGGTTGTTCTGTTTCGTCGTCCCCTGGAGAATCTGGCTTTTTTTTATTTTTATTTTAGGTGTACTCTTAACTTTATATAGACTCATGAGCATTATTATAAGTTTGTGTCTGAATTATCTCCGGGTGTCTCTTTTCGTGTGCTATACTTGTAATTCCTGGACCAGGCTGGAAGCCCACATCGTCTCTGCTATCCTGAGTCTGGCGCAGCTGTTAAATGTTTTATTTACTGAGCCTTGATGAGATAAGAGCCGAGTGTTTTGGAATGTCTGTCTAAGGACATCAGCATGCCTCTCTCTGTGTGTATGCTTCTTCTAAGTGCTGATTGGTCATTTGGCATCCGTCCCCCAACACCTAAATGGACTCTCAGAGAAACTCAGGAAGGCCATAAACATAAGCAGCCGATGGCAGGGCGAGTCTGAAAGGAAAAAAAAAAAAATCCTAATAATACACAACTCTATTGAATCGTTCCGCTGGGCTATTCTACAAATGGATTTTCAAACTTTTAAGTGTGTTGCTGTTTAGCTAGGAGCTTCACATTTTGTAGGGCTGGACTGTTGTGTGTGTGTGTGTATTGCATTGTTTTACTCCCTCTCTTTCACCATGTTAGACTGAGGCAGACCAGTTAAGGAATCAAAAGGGCCAAACTGCATGGAAAATGGATCTGTGCTGGGTGGCTTGTTAATTCCCCAGCGTGCCTCCTGAGGTGAATCGCTCTCGATGCGGACGCTGCCTTTGATCATTCACAAAGCATGTCGCAGCAAGGTCTGCACCGGCACCCAACAGATGGTCATTAAATCATGCATTTTATTTTACTGGCGCTTTTACATTCCTGCAAGATCTGTGTGCCTTTATTGCTGCCATTTAGGATGGCTACCATGCTGATTAGAAACATGCACAGGCTTTTTGTGAGTATGCCAATATACTTGATGGAAAAACAATGTGTATACTAACATTCATTCTAACCCGACACACTTTACCCTTTGCCGGCTTTTTTGTACTCTCAGAGCACACAGAGGCGTAGGTGTTAGACAGGATTAGCTCGTGAATTTTTATTGATTACCGGAGGTGCTCTAAGTACTTTAGTATGAGTTCTCAAGTTTGTTTTTTCTTCAGTATGTGTAGAAATGTAGTTAAGGTGTACACTCAATGTAACTAGTGTGCTGTGTAGTGTGGTCTGCTCTGAGGAGGGCCACACTTTCAATGCCATCGAACCTTACAAAACCTAGTTCATCATCTGGGCAATAATGGCAGATTTCTCACCTCCAGTCAACTGTGCTCCCAAAGCTTGTTAATCTTAGTGTCAGTCAGCGTCACAGAGACAGAATTGCCTAATTACCTTTGCATGATTGGCTACTGAGCAGAATAGGAAATCCACCATAATGATATATGTCATCTGGTAGGCATTTAAATCGCTGACCTCCGCCGGCTACCTCAGTAAGGCACGAAACAAATGATCAAATCTCCTCGAGTCCATTATGGTTTAGGTCTGTAGGCATAGAAGTGGAAGGCTTGAAAGTACAACTAGGACAATTACCAGAGATAATGAAAAAAATATAGAAGTTGTAAGAAACTTGTGTACTATCTGCAAACTGAGCCTGTGGGTTTGAGGATTTTATAGGATCAAACTTCCAATGGGTTTCTTCAACAGAGCTGTTTATCTCAGCATATATCCAAAGACTTGTTATCATCTGCTCCTGAGTGTCATAGCAAAGCACAACTCTCTATTCACTTTTTTATTTTATTTTATTTTTTAGAAAATAAGCCTTTTAGAATATTTCTGCATTGGCTGTGTGTAAGCACACTTTATAACCATCTGTTTATATTCCTCTCATCTAAAGGCAGATACATGTGTGTCTCACTCCTTTAACCTGTGCCAGTTTGAATATGCATTCATTTGCATCAAATGTAAATCTTTATGGCAGTTCAAACTGCTGCAAATGAAATGTTCTGAAGCGAACACCCACACAAACTCCTACATCAAATCATATTGTTGTTATTTTGTAGCGAGAATCGAGCTGCAACATATACCCTTTGCGACTCCTTTTATATTAACGGGCTAGATGAGGGACAAAGGCTGTGTATTATATTGGCATGGGGGCCAAAGTTCCTGACATGGCAATTTGCTGTCTTTTCTTTTGGGTGAGTGGTGACAATAGGCTGCTGTAGGCTCATTCGGGTCCCCGTGTACTGCAGTGTGAAAGCAGCTTGGCTTTTTGCCCCCAGGGTCAGTGTGGGGATCTCAAACACCACGACTGATGAGCACTAATCTGGCCTCCTCGGCAAACACAAGCCTTTCTCTGTAACCTTCAAGCCGTGAAACACAATTTACAGAGGTGGCGGGGGGTCGAGGGGACCATGGTGTCAACAAGCACACGGGGGAGGGGGTTCAAAGTGTACACAACGCACAGTCAGAGCATTTACATGCACTGTTGCAATCTTTCAGGTCAGCATATTGAGAAGCATGCATTTACCATTAAAAGATTATTGTTGCAGAAATCTGCTATATACAATCCCAAACAGGGAACGTAATGTGGTGTTTGTAAGTTACTTTGATGACACTTATAGTGCCTTGTTTGGCATTAAGCATTTAGCAGTTATCAGTAATTTGCAAAAGTGGTTACTGATAATGAGACTGAAATAGAATTGTAACAGGATAGACAGCTACAGAGAAACATGTAGTCCAATATAAGCAAATGACAATTTGTAAATCTGATCCAATTTTGTTCATCTAGTTGTTTTCAAAACTGTCATAAAGATGTTGCTAATCTGTATGGTAATTATCGAGGTTGTAGCTTGTGTTGGTACTGTATTGCATTACATTATGTTGTAAGACTTCTAATATTCTCTGCCTCCACATATGCAAATGAGGGTTGACAAAACTTTAGAAACACTTTGAACTTAGAATACAATGCAAATCCATACAGCCCCATTGTATTACAAGTTTCAAAAATATGTTTATTGCAGGTCTTTTTGCATAGAATGTATCCCCATGTGCATTGTGAGTGGATTTTGTTATACGAGTGTCAAGTAACATAACAAGTGAATGTGGAATTTAAAAGAGATGGACCACATAGTGTCACTGCAAATACAAATGAATAATGCTTTCCAGCTGATCAGAGTACGGATCCAATATTACTGTTAAATTAATAAACTGTAAGCCTCACTGTGGTAAAATGACTGGAATCATGCTTTTATGTGTAAGGCACATGTAAATATTCCTCCAGCAATATTTACTATTAACAGGAATGTAAACCTTTTAAATACAGCAACACATTTGTCTTAAAACAGGCATTTAAACTCAAGTATACAGTATAATGTACTGTGTAAAACAAATTAAAATAAAATGCATCAGTCCAGAGTGTATATTCACAAAAAACAAGATTAACATTCTCTTTTAGACAACTCTTTTGAAATCCGGGCTTCAGTATATAAACATAGATTCTGTATTGAATAGATTGGCCCCAGCTATCTGAGTCAGCATCTGCCTTATATCTGTATCACTATCTGTGCATCCCTAGTTCAGATTCCTGGTAATGAATTTCCATAGTATTTTATTCAGCTCATCTGTTATTTAGAGTAAAACATATGTCCTTTATAAATATGTATAATTTAAATGCAACGTATTGCCAGCTTGGAGAATCACTAATAAACAATAAAAAATGTGGTGCCAAAAGATAATCTTCAGCATATCTGTTTTGTCTTTTTCGCACTAACCAGTTTGGGAGGGATTTGTCTTAACTCCTTATTTGATATTCATGGAAATGTCTGCACCTGCATATATCTGTTAGAAGCTGCACTCCCCTCATGCAGCTAATACTGAAGTTGATTAAAGAATTTAAATGGTCCATTTAACCCCTAACGCAGGCGAGGCCTACCTGTGTGATAGTACCATTACTTGGCAGTAATTCCTGCAGGCAGCAGATCGAATTGATCCCCTCTCAGCCATCAGGAAGTTTTAGTGCTGCTATGTGTGTGCTCAAAGCCCAGTTTAATAAAGCCAGCCGGTCATGAGCCGTTAAAGCAGAGGAGAACAATAAATAAACAGACCTGCTCTGTCCTGCTCTACTCCTTCCTCCCACTTCCTTCTCCTCCACTCCACCTTCTCTCCGTGCACCATGCAGAGAGTCCAGCATCACGCCACGACTGGCTTACAGCCGGAGGCAGGCACTGAACCCCTAAGTGCTGCCATTCGGATAACACGCCAGGGTGCTCACCCTTTAAGACGACATGATTGTCTCCCTTGTGAAACAGATACACATCATATTACAATAAACATTTGTTTTTATCTAAAATGGCTTGCTGCAAAGAACATCAAGGTTTTTATTATTATGCATAAGCAGGGTGGTAGGAATGCTTTATGAGACCGCCAACACAACACAGGCCATCAGCGAGGCAGATTGATGTTGAGGGGCCTGGCCGATGGAGATAGAGTTTATCTGCTGCAGGCTGGGGATTCGAAATCTAATCACATGAGTGCCAGGTGAGGAAGTGCAGCCACAGATGAGCCACTAACGCACACCATCACACTTGTATTCAACAAATGGCGAGGAATTTCTCTCTGCAGGGTTGAGACAGGTGATAAGACAGCCGCAGACAAGAACTCTCTCGCTCCATAGATCTGTCTTTCAGGGAGAGCAAAGAGAAATGGAATGAAAGGAGGCGGTGGAAGAAAGCATTAGAGAGGGAGAAGGACTGAGAGAAGGTTACAGTAGTTATGGGAAATGTGAAAGAATTATGTGAAGTAAGAGCACTGCAAATACTCTCAGCAGCCCAAAATAATGAATCTTCTTGGCCTATTTTTCACATTGTTGATTCTCTGCAGTGTGATTGGAATTCTGACCTGATGATCTGTTTTCCTCTCTGCACTCGGCTTTGGTCAGTGAGTGGCTTCTGAAATCATAACGTTGTGTAAGATAAGTGAGAGGTACAAAATGCCCTTCATTGTTGAATAATGGATTTTTGTTTTTCATAGTACATCCTCCCAACACACACAAAGACCTCTATATGTGTTAACCCGAGGTTCACCCACAGCTCTGCACCACTGCAGCTGGCAGGAATTCACTCCTGTGCTCTTCAGTTGTATTGACAGACACCATAATGATATTTTAGTGCTCTTCAATCTCAAGTACCAGTCTAGCCTGCTCTTATATTATTTGAACCAAACAATGTAAAAGATCTCTTTTATCCACCATCATCTGCATGCTGAGCTACATAGTTACTTGTGAGCAGAGCATGAGATGGAGTGCAGCGGTGAGACCTTCTACTCCTCGCTCACTGAGTTGTTTGTTCCTTCCTCTCCGCTGCTCAAAGTCACTGCAGGCCGCTCCGCACAACATCGCTCCGCACTCAACTCAGGCTTCACCCTGCTCCACTCAACTTGCTCACTGCTCGCTCCAAAAAAAGAAAACCCTCTGCAAAGTCAATTTTTGAGCTCACAAAAGCTGTTTTTGACATAATATGGTGTGAGTGCACAATGCACAGAATGCACTCCATCAAAAATCCTCCTCATCACTCAAGGAATAGCTATCCTTACTAGGTTGGCTCCTTAGCTTTCTTATAACTTATCTGCAGTGGTGGAATGTAACTAGTAGTAACTTATAGTAGTATTTCCTCATATCTTAATGTATACTTCTACTCCACTACATTTTAGGGCCAAATATTGTACTTTTTACTCCACTACATTGAGCTACCAGCTTTAGTTACTAGTTAGTTTTTCAAGATTTAATGTGAAAAACATGATCAGTAACCTAGGCATGTTTATAAATTAGTGTACAGTATAATAAGAAGTTAAAATGAATCCTATCATAACAACAGTAACATGCAGCTTACATAAATTATAATTAATTAATAAATAATAATACTATACTATATTTGGAATATACAGTATGTTATAAAGTAAAACTATACAACAATCTGGGTGGGGATATTCTGCGTAACAAGTGCTTTTATTTTGATACTTTAACTACATTTTGGTACAGATACTTTTACTTAAGTAAGTTTTGATTCTGTAGTGTGATATTAGTACTTTTACTTAAGTTAGGGATCTGAATACTTCTTCCACCACTGCTTATCTGAAGAGTTGGGTCTCTGATAAGTGAGTCTATATTCATAACACAATGCTGTCAATCTCAAAGTTAACTTGATTGCATCAGCTTTGGACAATTTGTGCAGATATCTTTATGGTACTAACCATACGTGAACTTTGGATTGACTCTATTCAGAATTATTTTCCCTGAGTGGGAAAACCAACAACAATCCTTCTTCCCACGCATGTTTTTATTTACAATGTGCGAGGTTTCATAGTATTCACTATCTGGCCTGTTGTTATCATTTGTGAGTGAGAGCGAAAGGGCAAGTGGTGCAAGGAGGTGCTGACCGAATCAATGCGCTGCACGCAACTCTACAATGAAATAACACCCAATTTAAATAGTAAAAAAAAAATCAATGTGTGGAATTGAACACTGGGGACTCGGTATTGACACAGACTCAAACTCAGCGATTGATGACACGCCTCGCATCAGGCTCTTCTTTGGTGACGCGGACTCTGCCTCGGACTTGAACACTGGAGACTCGAGACTGACTCGGACTGGAGAATTGGTGACTCCACTACAACACTGGACAGGTAGATATATTAGTTAGCAGATGGTGCTGTGGTTAGTGACCTTTTCAGACAGAAATGCACAACAGCATACAAGAAAACAAAAAAAAACAGCCAATTGACCCACAACAAACAGACACACAGGAGTGTTTTTTGGTTTTGTTGTGTGTTTTTTCTAAATCAGAAACAGAAGTCTGCAGCCATCTTTGCTACTAACTCCCACAGTTGACCTGGCCAGCTTGTGTAGACCACCACATGCTTCCTCTGGTACATATGGAGCCGCCGGCTGCTTAAGCTCCAGCAGGAGGGCATATTGCGTTCAGAGGTTCACAACAAGAGCCTCAAGAGCTCACCGGCCTCTGCACAGAAGAGTTAACCAACCAACGGGAGATGCAGTGCAGCGCCAAGGACACAATCCCTCACTGACTTCCCACCCACAAATAGTACCGACTGTGTTTGACAGAGCACTCGGCCAAGCCAAAGGCAACAAACAAGGTTTTAACCCCTGAGTCCTCATTCCCCTCTCAACCCTTCTGTTTCTTGAAACTTTTTTATTTTTGAGTATCCCAGTTTATTACCACATACTGCAGCCCCTTCCTTATGAATTTGATAGTAAGCCCTGGCAGGAAAATAAAATATTGGAAATACAACAGTATACTTTCTGTTCTCTTGAAATGAAAATGTTTTTATACACTGGTGTTAATTTTATAATTGAGTCTGTGAACATGAACGTATCCTTACTAATGGTTTGTTGATGCATGGGGATGTTGCCTCTAAGCATAACCATTGTATCCTTAATCACAATTTAAAGAACACATTCTCATGTATTGGTGCAGTAAATCACTGTCAAATTGCCTTCCATAATTTGATTGTAACAAGGAGTTAGCACATTATTCTAAGTTGTAAATCTTCCTGGAGATTACAAGACTACAAATAACAAGATGTACTGTGAACCAACATCTCCTTTTGTATTAAACACATTATCTGCTATATTTGGAGATGTCCCCTCTATTGTGATGTTACAGCAATATGTCCAGATGCACATGAAAAGCTCAGGAGTAGCCATTATCACACATACTTCCATTTAGTAAGTGCCTTTCTTACTGAGGTTTATAAGTCTATATTACACATTTTGAATTTGATCCTATGAATATTATAGAAGGACTATTTATACCGCAGGGCCATTAAAATGCTGAAAGCATTTATATAACATGAAACTGGTTGAAAAATGAATGGCCAAGGACGGTGTTTTTTTTTGGAATCTAAACTTTGTACCGGTTAGTGAAAAGATGGCTACCAGGCTGCAGCAGTCTTATGTAACAAATTCAGACTACTCAGTTAATGACAGGGTAATCATTTTGACAGGACTTTCAGACAGAGTGGGGAGAGAGAGAGGTACAAAGTTGTGAGAGATGATCAGCTAATGGAAGAAATCAGCCTTACAAAGCCACCGTTTTAATTTCTTCTTGAAGCTAAGACCTGTAGTCGCCATATGAAGTAAGTCTGTTTTTTTGCCTTGATGAAATTTTTGGTACGGAACGGTAACCCTTGACAGGCCCAAAACATTTTTTAACATATAAATATTTGAAAAAGTTTAAATAAACTTTCAAAATGTGTGGCGTAGCATGCAGAATGAGTGCTAGGCTCATCTGCCAGGTCAAAGCAGTCAACCAATGGAAAACACTGTGAAACAAACGCTGTGATGTTTCTTCCTCTTCTCACCTTCTGCTCAGCAGAGTGTTGTGGACACAGCAGTAAATCTCTAGAGACAAAAGCTTTGGGACCCTTAAGTCTTATATATTTGTTGGAACATGTCAGAAATGCTATGCTGTGTATTAAGTACAGCATGCAATCCAACTTGTGATGTGTTACTGTATATAGAGCGTGTAAAGTGAGTGAGTGTTAGAGGTCGCGAGAGTGACGATGACCCCTTCACCTGGTCGGAGACAGAGCCATCAGATCTCTCCAGGGAAGGCCTGCTGGACATGTCTCTATCTCATCTGTCTGTCCAGCATTCCTGCCCTTCACCACCCGTCCACACATCCTCCGGGCTCCCGCTGAACTGACGACCCCAGAGCCCGGTTGTGCTATGCCATCCATTTGCCAACAGGGAGATTGTTTTTCAGCCCTTGAAATTTTAGCCTGGAAGATCAATGTTGCAGCTGGTCTGAAAGATCCCAGTTCAGGGCACAGAGTGCCAGAAGGGGGGTGGGGTCAGGGTCTTCTCCCAGGCTCCCTGTGGTGTGTTTAGTGAAAGATAGGACACTCTGGAATCACTCTTTTCACTGACAGCCATGGTTTAGTCTTTAACTAGGACCTGATAAGGCCAACTACGCCAGTTGATATTTTTAGATCCTTCTAGCTATCAACTGTTGGCCATAAAGGTTGGCTCATGAACAGCTCGGATGACGTCTTTAAGTGCCTTGGCTCGCAAAGGAGTAAGTTAATATAAAGATTGTTTTTACTGTGCTTAGGCTGGATAATTCTCAAACACTGTGACACCCCCCTCCCTTTCTCATTAGCTAATCTTTGTCAGAGGAGATGAAATTGGAGAATCTGTTTTCGCTGGGCCATCTTACATGGCCACCCCACTCCCAGCCCCCTCATGTGCTCTTACACACACACACGCACATTTTTTTCTGCCTTTATAAAACCGAACTGAAGCAGAGCGATTTCATGCTTTCAGCTTAGTAATGGCATTATGCAAAATACCATTACCCTGGAAAGGACACTCCAATGTGTGGAAGCAGGTCAAGTGCTCATTTTAAAAAGGGGAATCTGTGGAGTTGTACAAAACAACACAAACAGCCATGTCTTCTTTACTCTCGGCTTTAAGAGGGAGACATTTCAGCTGGAATGATGGCGAGCAAAGGTTCCTTGTAACTAATGGTCATTGTTGTTTAAGAAGCACACTAGACTGGAACATCTAGGGCTCCCATACAATATTTCCCTTTCTCCTTTCACTGCTTTCCCTTCTCTAAGCCTCACACACTCAGCGTGTTAAGGTGCTGTCGAGATTTTTGGTGAATATGGCATAATGGACGGTCTTTGTTTGCTCAGGTGCCGGTCCTTCACAATGGGTGGATAATGGAGGAACACTTTAGAGACAGATGCCTTCTCTTCATCACACTCCTCAGTCTGACCCTCTTGAGAAGGGAAGAGAGGGAAATGGAGTACAAGATCACTTTAACCAGCTCGGCTGTGCTTGGTCTTTAAGCTCTAAAAATTTTCTGTTTACATGGGGGATATTTAATCTGACATAGTTCTTTTCATTTATTGAAGGACCTTAAAGCTGAATAACACTGCCTATTTTCTCATGTCAACCTTACTTATTGGCATAAATCAAAACATCCAAAGGTATGCCCACAGCTCAATGAATGTTCAATAACATAAGCATAAACATAAACAGCCATTGACCTGGACAGCAACAAAAGGAGGAGTATTTTTAGGTTGCAGCATGGCACACTTTTCGAGGAGGGTATATTAGTTATGGGTCACCTTGAAGGCAGAAGAGTGGATGGAGGGCAATCAATAGCTAAGCCAATAAGGAAGCAAGAGGCTAAGGTTAAGAGGGTAATCCTTGATGGTAAAGCAGGAAATCTATAAAATAAATGATTTTTCCACTCCTGCAGGGTGGATGAAGCTATTTATTGGAACAAGTTTCAGCACAGATACTGGGTTACATCAAAGTGAAAAAGAAATGGACAAAAACTCTGCAATTCACCCTGAACACATGGCAATTTGAAGGAAGCAATACAAAAGCCATTATAGTATGTCTTTCCAAATCCTTTACAAAAGTTTCAACAACAACAATGTATCAAAAGACAACGTAAAAACAATATCGTAGTAGTGAACCGAGATAATTATTACTTGAATCTGCAGCTTTCCACTGCTTTCCAGAGCTTTATAGCAAGTTTCAGCCCATCGTTTTGCTGTCCGGCCTACAACTTTACCATTTTGATTCACTCTCACTACTCTCATTGTTTCCAGCAGGCAGCTTTTTTCAGAGAAAAAGCTCTAAAACAGCCTGTACTAGTGAACACAGTAGAACATTTAGCAGCTATAGAGCCAGATGTTTCCCTTAGGATTTGATAAAGACAAAAAACAACAACATAAACAACAACTACACAGAACTAAAGAAGGGTGAATATTAGACTCGTGTTCAGGTAGGCAGAAACATGACTCCTTTGGAATTGTAATATTGGTTTATAACTGTTGGATGTGCAAAAAGCAGCTGTTGGCAAACAACCTGAAAATTACAGAAATGCAATTAAGCATTCAAACCATATATGTGTAGAATGTAGCAAACCAATTCAAGGCCTCTCTTTTGCTGCTGACCTCTAAAAGGTCCTACAAATCCAATAGGGACAAAGGCCTCACTAAAAGGTTACTTGATGGTAATTGTTGACAGTGGGCCGACCATTACTCATTCATGTTGCCATATTTTCCCAGCCTGGTCGAGGAATGTGAAGTGGTGACCTCTGAGACACAATGCTGCTCCTCTATCCTTGAGACTGTTGTCTGTCATACCAGAACATGCTGCTTTTCAACAAGCATATGAGCTCATGATTAGTATGCACATGAGTACATTTTTTTTTACTGAAAATTAGAAGCATTTAGCTTTCCCTGCTGTGCAATTAATTTTATTGATATTGCAATATGGACTCGGCAATATCCAAATCACAGCAAGAGTATTTCTTTAAGGCAAAATATTCGTCAAAATACCATTCTGAATGAAGTATTGGTGTGTGTCCAATGGTATGTAAAGGGGTGGGTTAAATGCAGAGCCTGAATTTCCCCATATTAAAGTAATATCTTAATCTAAAAATAAGAATAATGATGCTCAAATGATAATCCTTTGCATGTATTGTAAATCAAATCGCGATTGCAATATCAAAACCCGCGATTCGATTTTTTTTGTTTTTTAACAATTCATGCAGCCCTAATTGCTGGTTTAGCTTAGCGATCATGTGTGTTACAGAAAAAATGGTCTTAGATGCTAAAAAGCAAGGTGTCTTCTGTTTTTCTTTAACTACAGATGTTGCTATTCTGAGTTTTTAATTGAGGAGCATGGATGAGCCACTAATGGTGTTTCAGCAGCATACGTTAAGTGTCTCAGCATTTGAAGTCTGACCTGTCAGTGAAAGCAACAGGGCAACATTTTCCTCAGTAAATAATTAACATCGCCATTCTCTCTTTGGCTGTGCTTGATGCATATTGATACAGGCAATTTGTTCCCTCATCTAAGCACTCAGGTTTCTTCTGTTAGAGGAGCACATGGCATACTCAATGCATAATGGCCACAGCAACAGCTTGTTAGAGAAGCTACAGAATCTGTTTTTTCCCTTGTTTTCTTATAAGACACTTCTTCAAATGGTTGGAGACAAGTGGATATGGTCACTCTATAACTTTTTTTTCTCGCTGTTTCCGGACTAGCTTTGTACTAGCAGTATTAATGTGCATTAGTCTCAGGATGACTCAAAATGTGTTTGTATGCAGAGAGACATTATGAGTCACAGCAGCTCATGGGTGGTTGAGTAATCAAAACACTATAAATAATGCCATATCTGGACACATCAACACAGGGACACCAGAAATTAGGTGGAGGTCATGGACGTCAGAAGCAATTCATTTCCTTTCATAGGAATGTGCACAGTGTCTCTACAACACATTTTTTCATATATCCTGTCAAAATCCTGCAATGGCACTCTAAGAATTATGTGTGCCATCACTATATCCTCTAACTGAAAGAAATCTTCAAATAGTATCGGCATACTGGCATCCATTTCGGTTCTCTGGGTAGTAATTAACAACTCTGAAATTACAACTGTGGCATGAAATAATCACAGCTTCTCTTGTGTCTCTGTCACAGGACAACACATGCCGGACAAGCTCTGTCTCCCTGTCGTTTAAAAAATTTCTGTTTCCCTGTCCAGTTGCATGTGTTTTCCATTTTACTTCTAGGGAAGTGTTTTGCTCTGCAGGCTGAGTGACCAGTCTGTAGCCTGACTGTCAGCTCGTGTCAGTCGCAGCATCACTGAGTAGCTGGGTGTCTTTTCGTGCTCCAGTCAGCTTGCTGCCTCAGATGCTTTCTTCCACTCCACAAAGCCTAAAGCTCTCAAACATCCCATTAGCACCTGCTAAGTCAACCTGAAACTTTTTGAGGCCAGTCTGACTTTGTGCATGTAATTATTCCCTCTCTTGCTGTTTAAACCCAAAGACCTCTTATTCCCTGTAAAGGCAATTGGCTAGGTCATAGAAGATTACTGACTTAACTTTATTTCTCCTTCATTAGCAAAGGCATTCAAATGAAGCAATGACTTAAGGCCGACACTACTTCTGATTTTGTTTTCCTGGTCAGTGGTCACTATATATATATATATATATATATATATATATATATATATATATATATATATATATATATATATATATATATATATATATATATATATATATAGTGACCACTGACCAGGAAAACATATATATATATATATATATATATATATATATATATATATATATATATATATATCTATATAAATTCAGCGTTTGATTCATAATTCATCATTCACAAATTGTCTATGGTAGGCTATCCTGCTTTTACACTTTGTATCAATTTAATAAAAAGACTGTAAGGTATTTGACTGAATGCCTAAGATGTTGTGCAGACACGTTCGCTGATATTTTTTTAGCTACATAGCTCCTTTGCAGTGCTGTATTGGAACATCTTCCTCTCTGCAGCCCTTAGGGATTTGCACCTGTCAAATCAGCCTCTCCATCAATTGAAAAATGATGAAATGTCTTTTTGGCACCTCACAGCGCTGTGATAGTAGACATTTATACTGCATAGGATATACAGGAACCTCTGGGCCTGGAAAGTGATCTCATTGAGAGTAAAATACATGAAGGAGCAGTGTATGCTTTAGGGCGTGGTTTTCTTGTGACTGAAGTTACTGGTTTGGATGTTGTCTGTGTGACCTGTTTTGAATGTTATTTAAATTCATTAAAAGTGATTGTAACATTACTTTTTGTTCAGCATTTGGTTGTACGATACGACATTCTCAGGCAGAGGTCACCAATCCTGCTATCTACCGCCCTACATGTTATGAAGCAGCTGAAGCTGGTCTGGGATATAAAGATTCCTGTTTGCATTCACCAGAACCTTTTATTTTTCACCCAAGCTCTCCTGCAAGTTTTAGCCATGCTCTTGGTTTTACAGAATACCATTGTGTGTGAAGGAACCACCAATCTCCTTGTCACGGCTAATTTTTCTCTCATTTTAATCCTATTGAAAAAAAAGTCTTACCAGATGCTAAAAGTCTTTTGACACATGATTTCAAATGATGCTAAATGACCTCATGGGCTGATGTGTCCAGAGGTTAAGCAGGGTTGTCCTGATCAACCTCTGACACCCGGGTCATTCATAAGGTTGTGCTCCAGGCATGGCTCCATTGATAAGGGTCAGTGAAAGGGTCATCCTCTCTCCCTCTTCACTTCTATCCAATTAAAGCATCAGCTGCTGAATCAGTGCCTGCGTTCATTAGAACATTAATTGTGCTCATTGATTGGCATGTAGATCAACTAAGTGTCCACCGAGCACCACACAATGACAGGGTTGTTTTTTCATCTCGACCAACAATTACTCTGTTGTCAGCTCTGATGCAAAGGCTTGTAACATGGGTACTTGAAAATAGCGTGCTCTAAATCAGGTGGGCGTCACTCACTGCAAAATATGAGGATGCACTCAGCTTTCCTGTGTGCCTTTAACCTACTATTAGATCCCAAATCCATGGCTGTGATACTTTCTTCAGTGCAGGTGATGGGTTGACTGGCACCACTTTGGACTGATTTCCAATCATCCACTCGATTCACAGGCCATGGGGGAGCAAAACGTGTTATTCTGACCCATCACTAGAGCACTTATTGTCACTTTTTTGGGGGAAAAAGAACAAACAAAAAAGAACAAAAAGCATAGTCTGTGTTGTTTGTTAACACTAAGCTTAGTCATTGTTGAAAAACAACAATGCAAAAATACTGACAGATTATTTTTTGGTTTCTTTGAATTATATTTTATGCCACTGAATTTGGAACAAGTATTTAACTCCAATATGATTTTGTTGTTATTCTATTGGTACAAAAAAATGTATCTTTAGTTGTACCAGGCATTACAATGAACGAGAAAATGAAGAAAACAATGACTGGAGGAGTAGAGTCTATAGGCAACATTTGTAGTCTGAGTAGTATTGGCCAATCATGTTTGAGCGTGCTTCGGTTAAAGGAGGTTAACAGTCCATGTGGAGACACATTGGTCAAAATGCACTCGTTATCATCTGATTGCAATATAGCTTTCATTCGTTATTCATCTGCATTAATATGCAGAGAAACAATCTGGTTGCAGATGTCGTCACTCAGCTCTGACTCCATTGTCGTGTCTCAAGTTCCTAATCAGACTGAAAACAAAGAAGAAGAAGAGGAAATCTATCCCAGATATCCGTTATGCTCCATCCGGATATCCGCTGAAGTGATAGCTGATGGGATCCATGATTGCGTCCCTACCAACGTTTTCAAATGAATGCCTTTATATTGTGAGCTGTCTGGTCGTGAAGAATAATGTGCTGTGTAGTTGAAGTGAAATGACTTTAATCTTTCCAGAAATCTGAGCAGTGAATCTCTCACATTATTTTACATGCTAACTATAAAAGTATTTGATTTAATAACCTTTTTGCTGTACTATAATGTACAAGGCTTAGTGGCTACAGTGTGACACTATGCTGTATGAATGTGACTGGTGGATCTCATTGTTCATGCAGATGGGCTTCAGCTTGTTTTGCCTCACAGTTTATTAAAACGCACAATTATCATGTATTTTAGAGTAGCCTATGCACCCAAGCTTTTAAATGCAACTTCACAAAGACTGTTCTGTTTCAGAACTGGGACAACACCCCCACCCATTTGAAAATCTAATTAAACTAAACTAGTTTTTATCTGTTCTAAATGACTTCAGAGAACCCATTCATTATGCCTGCCCTCCAGTCCTGTCACAAATACACTCCAATATTACATTTATTTAATAAATAGGTTACTAAATGTTTTTTTTCCCTTTTTTTCTTTTTTGTTGTCCTCTTGTATATGCTTTATAGCAGTGAATAACATATTCCAGCCCTTATAAGCACATGGGAAGAGGACACTCTCACCGTTTATGTCACCATTTTTTATTGAACCTTTTAATCTAGCTTGTTGTGAGGCGACCAATCCAATATCACATTTCACCTTAACCACCAGATATGATGAAAGTATAACCAAGTGATCAATGAACGGATTTACACTTCACACTCCCATTTTTTCCCCGCTGCACTGCAACCATAGCAACAGGGCTGGGATAAATCTACTATTTAGTGGAACGACACAAGAATCATCCTTGGATTTGATCATCTGTTTTGCTCCATTCCTCCATTTCCCCTCTGCAGCTCCAGCTGAAATGATCTTGGAGACAGATAGGAGGAAAAGAGAAATGAATCGCTTGCCTTATACCTGGTTTTAGTAAATGCAATGTGAATGGAAATAGGAATGATTACCTGGTGCCTTTTGCTCTGTTGAGATGGAGGAAAGATGTGCACATCTTTTTCCAGGATAAAAATATTACAGTGGGGTTCAGTGGCAGGTGCTTTAACTTCATTGTGATGCTTTGCATATTACTTGAGCGGCAGAAACATGTAACCTGAATGCAATTTTGATGAGACACTAGATATCCTACAAAAAAATAAAGCCTTACATTAAAAGAGCATACTGTATATAGTTATTTATTTGATCTTTCTGAGGAGTTTAAGTATCAACATTAAGTCTTAAAAACTCAAAACCGAGATTGAATCGTTGGTCCCACTGCTCTGATGTAGCACAGTGTGGTAACAGTTGGTTAACTCAAGTTTATTCGAGCATGTTAATGTATCATAATGACACACATTATAAATATGTGTGATAACACTTATTGGGATAATATAAATAAATTAAAAACCATCTGCCTGTCAGCGGATAAGTAAGGATAGGAGTAGGGTTGGACCAAAAACATTTAGTTTTATGAATAGATGTAGTTCTGGTTATGTTTTAGCCACAAGCACAGAAGATGTTGCCCTATGAATGAGGCCTCATACATGTATTTTAGCCTTACAGTTCAGAAGTAAGCTCAAATTTCCTTTGGTCTATTCCTAACCCTTCCACTGCCCCACTGTCTATCTTGTTGAAAGAATCTACTGCTGAGTTGTTTCGCATAGCCGGATTTATCTACACACTTAGTTCTATGTGCCAGCTGCCTGCTGAGCAGCAGCTCTAACACATTCTTAGAGGTAGGCAATTAAATTAGTAAAATAAAATGACAAATAATCTCCCTAAATCACAACAAGGGATATATATTTATTTAGCTAGTTGTTTGTTACTAACTACCTCTTAAAAGCTGATTAGCCTAATCCTAGTACTGTATATTGACAGCAAAATAAATCAGATATTATCAAATAAAGTGCTTCCATAATTTGTACCTGTAAACAAAAAAAGACCTGTGTTTGTTGCAAAAAATGATCACCAAACCTCACTCCATCCCAGTATATATGGTTATCATTAAATGTTTGAAAAATGTACTACCTTTAGCTATATTGGCTCTGTGCAGTCTGTTTTATATTCAGCATTGATTATTTCAGCTGAAACAAAAAACTAACTTAAAAGAAGTCATGGCTTACAACTTCCTCATTTTGTCTGATGAAATGAACTGGTATATGTATTGGTTTTCCTGTCTTTCATCACACTGCGTGCTCCAGGGATCCCCGTCTAATTAGAATGATGGCGAAGAGATAGCCATGGCACCTGACAGAGAGGGATGGCTACTCAGGAAAAAAGAGATCATTTCAGCACTGACTGCTCACAGTCAGGCTGTTCTGCAGTGCTGCTGCGCCGGCCACACACTGGTGATTGATTTGCATTGCAGATTGCATAGACTTGGAGAGGACCTGGCTAGCTTTCCAGGCTGTCGCTGTCTTAAACCCAGCATAATCCCTGGCGAGAGGCCCAGTATGTTGCTCACCCTTTCATTAATATGGGAGTGCCAGTACACCTGACCACCAGACACATATGTGAGGCAGGAGTACATCAGTCACGGCATCTCACTGCTAAATGGACTGCTGACTGCTGCCAGTGACGTTTGTTGATGTGACTTTTCCTGTCAACAGTAACCATTTTGCTGTATTTGCTGAGTTTTCCTCGCAAATACAAAGCCAAAAGCCAAATTGCATTAACATTTGTCATAATCTGTTGTTGACATACTACAAATTATAAAAGTAACATTTAGAAAAATCATTTTTCACTCTTTTCTTTCTGTTATTACACAAGATCAGCTTACATAATTAGGTCAAGACATTTAAACAAGAACAAAGTTAGATAAAACAACACTGTACACACAACAAACTACACAGTAAGTTCTTGAGTGTTGGAGAGGAAAACAGAAATATTATTCATTTGTTGTGATAAATATATGTATTTGGCAGACTTTTTTGGCTGAGTGGCTGTGGTGTTACAGAGCTGAAAGTTGATGCACTCATTGCACTGAGTTAGGTCAAAGGGATGGAAGAGGGCAGCAGAGGAGCAGTGCAGAGGGCAGGTAGAGATGTTTCTATGGGGAATGCATGTTTGGATCTACAGTAAAAGAATAACAACAGAAATCGTATGGTTTTTTGCTTTCTAGACATTTTTCTTCTTGTATACATATTAAACAGTTACTAGCAGAACAGTTCCACATTGTGTCATCTGTCGTCTGATATAAAACTGCCTTGGGGCAGTGGACTATGTCACAGGCATTCTTGTGTTACTGTTTTCCACTGCACTTAACTCAAAGAAATGTAATTACACAATTTATATGAAGCTTTTGACATCACTTGCTCTGAAAATACTGCTGAGGATTGCTCTCTATAAGAGATACAGTCTGGATAACATAAAAAAACATCTGCCCTTGTTTTACCACAGTAAAATACATCAATATAAGAATTTAAAAGCAATAAAATTTAGAAACAAAGTTTGGATGTATTGGTATATAGATTTTTTCCTGCAGCTCCAATAGACATTTTACTAGTATGGATAATAAAAACTGCCAAGGCCGCATTGTGTTTTATGAGTGAAAGAAAAAAAATAGTTAAACTACAAAAGAAATGTTAGACAGGAAAACATGGTGACATTTCAAAAGCTGTATTTGCATTTTTGAGCACTTAAGTAAAGCATGTCATCTCTGAGTAGTGACGTTGACAGGGTTATTTTTACATGTTATTTTTTTAAGCTTTTTTTCCCTCTTCTCCTTACAGGAATATCTAAAGCCGATTACAAACAAGAATAGCAAAACCTCAGACATATCTGATGGTCACAGCACTTAAATTAAGGCCAGTGAATAAGGATCCTTATTGAACATGGCACCTGTTACATTTCTTAGATGTCTCGGAGGCTCTTGATATCATTAAAAAACATTTCATATTATGAGTACTTCTGGGTTTACTCTTTTCATATCAGTAATGGGGGTGACGTATTATCAGATTAATTATCTGGGGGGTTAATGCTTGTTTTTTTTTGCAAAACTTTTGTGACAGACATTAATCTTTTTAAGTATGCATATGCAGCAGAACTGCTCTTCATCTGCTGTGGAGAACACAGTATATGTCTGCAAGCTATACTGTTGAGCATACAGTATGCATGCGTCATATATATGATTCTGACTTTGACATCTGATTTGATGCCAGAACAACCCACTCACTTCAGATGTGTTTAACTGATTCCAAGTCTGGCTGTTCTGACTGCACGGCCTGCTGCGCTGTTTACCTGTGGTAAAGTGCTCATAAAAGTAGCACTATGGAAAGATGGTCGCTTGTAATGACCCCCGGTGGGTGTCGTTTTGTGAGCCAAGATTTAATTGTGCTCGTCGTGTTTTCAGCAGCATAAATGTGCCCATACATCAGGCAGTGGTAAGTAACCTAATGTATGAATGCATGTGCAGATTAGATAAGCAAGAAAACAACAGGAACAAATGTTTTGATAAGAGGTTAACTCCAGAGATGTTAAAACTCTCTTTTTGCATGTTTCAATATAGCACTTTCAGCTAAAAGGCCAGTTTTTACTTCATGAGTTCCCTTACTATATCACTGTTTTGTGATGACTGTAGTTTCTCTTGCTTTTTATGTGAGTTTTTTTGTTTCTGTCTTCTGCTCTCCTTTTACAGAATAAATATTTTTGAAATATCACCATATGAATATGGGAAATTGCTCCGAGTAACATAAACGGCACCAATTTCGAGCCATAACTGTGTAAAATTGAGGTTTATTTTCTGTCTAATTTCACGGGCTAAAGCCGGCCGAAGTGTCTTGCTTTGGTATGCACATTGGCTTGAACGGGTTGTGATTACCAGAAGGCAAGTCCTAACATGACAGCAGAGAAGCTTAATATCAGCATTCTGGTGCTCCTGCAAAGTGCTATTGTTGGGCTCCCGTTCACACTGACTAATTAACTTTACAGCTGACATCTCTGGAGTCAGTGCCACGTTGAATTGAGTGAGACAAAGACAGCACATGATGTGTGGAAGCAGTTCCACCTTTAATGTCCTTGCAGTGGATCAAAGTTTATATAAAATTGTGCCCATCCAGGAATCGCTGGATTATTTCTCTGGATAGGGTTTGTATGGTTTGTTCATGTTGTATGTCCTATGGCCTATTGTGAGATATCTCTTGCATGCATTTCCATATGATGTGTTGTGTTTGCGCAAAGCTGGCGAACACCCCGTGATTGACTCACAAGGCCATTTTGTGTGCATCCAAATGCAAATGCAGGCAGTGGCAGAATCTCATAGCACAAGTTTATTTGGGTGTGGTAATGTTGTGATTACAGGTTTACCTGCAGGATGGTCAAAAGAAAGGTAGGAATTAAAGATCACTTGGTGTTGTAGTGCTTTGCAGCATTTTGGCTGATCAAAATGACATACTGTCATTCCCTTTGAAAGCAGGGAACTTGCCTCCATTCTGCCTGATTTGTAGTAACACTCCCCTTAGCTGCACTCGCCGACTATTTTTAGTCATGGTGAGCCAAAAAACAAGTACGGAGGAAAAAAAAATCACTTGAGCCCAACTATATTACAGTTTTGCTTTCCTTTATATGGTCAATTGTAAAAATATGACCCATAATCTCAAGGGTAACTGACCTTTCAGTCCAAGGTGTCATCTTGCAAGTCCTTATTATGTCTGAACAACAGTTTCCTTTGAATACTTTGCAATTTTATGAGAGAATTCACACTAGCATCCCCAGAAAGAGAGAAAGGAGCCAAACCTCTGGTCTCTGTCAGTGAGCAGCACTGGCACTTCCAGTCTGATTGGTGTTTGCCAAGGCTGTGCCAGGTCTCTCTGCCGGCCAGATCTGTGTTTGCCCCTCTCCCTGTTGACTAAATTCCCAGTTATAATTCTGAATGCCAAGACTGCACTGGAAAGGCTTATTGCCTTCACATTAAGGAGCAGATGCATGGTTTTCACTGGGCGGAAACTGTGTAAAACAAAAACAAGAGTTGACATACCAAAGCAGTACATATTGCCTGTTGCACATTTGACGCTTAAAGTTGCATTAAAGATTAAACACTGCCACGATTTCATAATAAGATATAACCTTTACATGCTTTATGATATCTTCTAAAGTAAATGTTACTGCAAGGTGTAAAGATCTGAAAATGATTAACTCAGCTAGATGGCTACCAGATTGTCTAGTTTGCATTGCACAAGAATACCTGCCAGCTGTACATTCAGTCTTGTGCAATGTGTTTGTCTTTGTGCAGAACATATGATGCACAAGGCAAAAAATACCATGACTCATGATGAAGTTTGCCATCAACTCAGCTACTGTATATTTATAAAATCCTACACTATTTTCTCCCTCAAGTTCTTGTTATTGCGAGTTTGTTTCCTGCTATGAAAAGTGGAAGTAATGATTGTTTTTACCACTTGTTGTTAAAGTCAATAAGTTCCTCCTCTTCCACCTACTTGCTTGAGTTTTAGCTAAGCATGACCAAGCCAGATTTTGGCATCAGATCACATTGCCACAGCAGCAAATGCAAATGCTCAGATGGTAATGCACAGTGATGATCACAAGTTGATCCTTGGCCAAACCGTGCATTTGGATGCAGATTTTATTTTTCAATGCCAAATCTAGATAGTGCCAAACCCATCTTTCACCCAACAGACATACACTGAGCAACTGCATTGGCCGTCCTTTTTTTCTGGCAGAATTCTTGCTTCTGGATGGATTACACAACACTGACCACAAACCTCTTTACTCTGGCATCTCTTCAGGCTAACATATGGCCTATAGAATTATAAACTTTACTGCAAAAGTAAAGAAATGCAATGTAACAACTCTTTTCTACCCACTAAGGTAAAGCAACTCATCAGCGTTTTCAGTTCCCCCTCTTTTTCCTTGTGTGTGTCTTATTTTTGAAGTACAGTCAGCCTCGATATGCAAAATAATCAGATTTTAATAATATCTTAATCTCTTCTTTAATGGCATCAGCAATTATGCCGTAAATGGATTTAATATATCCTGTCTTAGTATAAGACGTGAAAATGGATCATAACCTGCTTAAGAGGCTGTAAGGAAATCATCAGATAAGCTCCAAAACAAAGAATGTAGCCCGCTATTCTTTTAACATCCATCACTGCTGCTCCACTGCTTAGATGACATATATGCTGACCTGAGAGATTTAAAGTCAGGATTGATAACTAATATTCTGAGAGGTGACAGTGCACTGTATTGTAAGTCCACATATCATCTGTGGAAGGTCAATGGCTTCCATCATAGCCTCAATAACTGATATCTAGCTCTGCCGGTTTGTGATACACAAATTGGCCCATGATAGTACTTTTTCAGCAAAGTGTGTGATGTTGAAATGCAGCAATAACTCATCTGTGATCCCAAAACTATAAAGTTTTGACACGTGTTTTATTATTTTAGCCTTTCTGCAGATTGATGGTATTTGTACTTGTCGACTCATCATGCCATTTTTATTTTATTTTTTAAAAATGTTTGGCCGGGAGAATTTCTTTTGTCTCCAAATGACCATACACACTGCTGCTTCTGTTCTTCCTGATATATGTCTTTAAAAAAATGCCGCGATGCGTTTGTAGGAGGGGGGGGGGGGTTAAAATGAATGGGCAGTAAGCCAAGCTGTGAACAAGCAGCTATCTGAATGCTGTCACGGCGGAGGCCATTATAGTGTTCCGTTTGAATTATAAAACCTCCCCAGAGCAAGGTGGGTGCTGCGCGGGTGCGTGACTGTCCACCAGGAAGCACAGATAGGTCCCTTCAGTGTAATGGTTGAATGGGAGAGTGACAAGGCATCCCCCTCGTTATTTGACTTGTCACTGTCACTCACAAACTTATGAGTGACAGAAGACCCTATTACCCTCCAAGACCTACCTCCATCCTTCAGAGATGGGACAGCTTTACAGTCGTCACTGCGTTTGGGGGTGGGGCGAAGAAAACGCTTCAATGGTCACATTAACATTCCTCTACCTGTGAATGTTTGTGCCTATCATTTGTCATGCTGCCATGTCATTCCACGTATTAATTCATACCAACATAATAGTTTTGATGAAGAAGATCTTTGAGGAAAAGTCCGCTTCTGAAATAGCCGGTAAGTATGTTAATGCTGGTCTTCCCCAGAGACAAATTATCTACTTAATTAAAAGGACCAGCAGGAAAGGCCTGGAATCATGACGGTATAATTATAAAAGACCCATTTCTGTTAATCCTTGGCTCTGCAGCATGGAACCTCACAAGGTGGAGCCAGGCCATGGCCACTAGTTAAGCACTGAGACCACACAGGGCTTTTACAAGTAGAGGCAGTGGGAGGACGGCGGGCCTTTAACTGAGGACGTGGAGAGCTGAGAGCCAGCCCAGAGGTCTCGTAGAGGCTTTTTACTGCAACCAAGCCTAGGGAGAAAAGCACAGCAAGATCATTTATGAAGGACAGGCAGTCAAGAGGCAAATCATAGGCATGTTTATAAGTCAAGTCAATGAATAGCGTGCCAAGCGCTGATGCATTGTTTGACCCATAGGGGAACAGAGTTGAACTACTGCAGCAGCGGTTGTTGTAGATCTTTGAAGCAAAGCAAATATTCTCTTCTATCTCCCAGCTCATTAGAATAAATCTGAATCATCAGTTAAGTGTCACAATTTATCAGATTTGGTTAGCAGTCATGATCAGACATTATACCGGAGATATTTGCCAAACAATTAATCACGGCAGGACGTTAGTGCTGAGCTTTGTGTTTGAGCGGAGGTGGGCTCAGTGTTGTGCCGGTTCGTCTCAGTGCCGGGGCCTTTGATTTGTGTCTCACAGCTGGGCCTGGGGAAGACGTTTCAGTGGGCAGCTGCGGACGCTTAATCTCCCCTGCGCTGACACAGGCTCAATTAGTAGATAGCACACTTTGGGATTCTGCAAGAAAGTTGTCAGGGCCCGTCAGATAAATCACTGGAGAGGATTCCACGCTGGCTCTTGCAAGCTTTGGCCCCAGTGGCCTGTTCCTCTTTGTTTGCTTACTTTGAGTTACAGAAGGGTAATGATTTTTTTTAGCAGCGAGGCACACTGGGGCTTTTTTGACAAGTGTTTTGTTTACCCTGAATTATAGGCTGCAGTTAAGGGAATCTCCATAATTCTGTATTTGTTTTTGATACAGAAGCAATCAGTATAATTGTTGAGTAACTCTTAAGAACTTAATATGGTTAGAAATTAAACTTTAAGACATTCATTTTAGACTTTCATGCTTCTGAAGTCAACATTTTAATCTGTAGAGATCATAAAATCCACTCACCCCTTAAATAACCTTACTTGAGAACTATAAAAGACAAATATTAATTTTGTACCCAGCAGCAGTTTTCTGTGATTTCATTCAATTCTCACTCATTTTAATCATCTTGTTTACAGTTTCACTATAATGGAAAATGGATAATCATCTAAAGAACTCTCTGGTAATCTCTTTTGAAAGAAAAGAAAAACACTTACCAATGATTGTATTGATTTTGCGGCTTAACCTTAATTCTTTCTGGCTTCTTCCTTTTTTCAGGCAGATATCACATTGATGTTTATGCTGAAAGACATTAATTTAACTGAACTTTTGCCCATCTTCAAATCCGGCTTCTCTCCCCACTGGCTATGCAGATGAAAGAACTTTAAAGCTAGATAGTTACATGAAACGGCTAAATAAATATAAAAAGGTAGGCAGAGAACACAGTAGTCCACAGTTTAGTGTAAGCATGCCTTAATGTTAAATTGCCATTGAGGAACACATTGCATGTATTATTTAGTACCTTTAAGCTGGCAGTACATGAAAGGATGTATTGTCTGCTACACAAAGGGACTAAAAACACCTTTTAATACATTAATATGCATTATCTCATAATGTCTCCATCTTATACCTAGTATATATTATTTTCATATTACTGAGGTATTTAAGTTTTGCAGAAACAAGTTACCAAATTGCACCCTTCTCAAATTAAGATAGCTCTGGTATAAGCTCTTATCACAGACACGTATATCGGCCTGACTTTGCTGTTTCTTGTAAAAAATATACTCTTGAGCTGCAGGTATCTCATCAGTTTAGAAATTCAATAAATGCAGTCAGAAGTACAGTTTTGGAAAATTGGGCCAAAGCAGCAGCAATAAGTGAGAGTGGGGCTGTGGTTCTGTTGTCAGCTTATCCAAAGGTTGGTGGCTTGATCAGTGTCTACATGCCGTTGGGCAAGAGAACCCCAAACCGTGTGACTGTGTGTGGCACCTCCAGTGTATGAATATGGCAGTGAAAGGCTAAATATCGGCTTGTAAAAGCTCTTTGAGTGTTCCCTAGGTGACTGAGAGACGAGATAAGAGCTATACAAATGCATTTCATATGATAATAGCCTACAGTGAATGGAAACTGCATGTAAACATTAATAAAGAACATATGCTTTGAGAAATGGCCTCGACTTTGGTACCAGTTAATAATAACTCACCATACGTTCTTTCTTGACATCAGCCCTGGTAAATCTAAAAATATAAAGGTATATATACTGAAAACATTCAGTGTGAGAGCTGCGTTGTATTGTATCACGCTTGTTAGTTTTAGCTATTCCTATGTCCCCTGTGTTAGATTTATATATGGTAGACTTTGCATATTGATAGTATGCATTTTGTTGTTTGATAGAGGAAGAGAACAAGTGGAGAAGTGTTTGTTAAATGAGCATTTATTCCATCCGACGCCGGACTCATCTCTGCCATGCTTACAGAAGATGAATGAATTGTGACAGAGACTGGACACCTATGCAGGTTGCTGAACATTGTACATACATAGTCAACATGTCATAAAGATGAAACATATATGTTTCAGGTGTAGTCAAACTGGTCAGACTGACCACAGCTGATATGGTCAGACTGTCATAGCTGAATGAAGTGGTCAGTGCGTTGTCAGCATATCAATATCTTACTCAAATGTGCAGTAGACGCAAAGTCTGTTCCTCAAAATACACACATACCTAAGTCTCAAGAGTTCTGATTTTACTGATACATGCTGTGGAGAATTACTAAGACATGCATACTAATATGTGTTTTAAAGGGCATATGTATGTATTTTACACACATTTATGATAAAGGAACAAGTTGTTGAACTTAGTTTCAGTGCCAACAAGTCAAGAGCAAATAGCATTGTTGAAAAAAGGTTTCTACTTTTGCCATAATGCTTATAGCTTTTCGATTAACATTATTAGAATCACAACAGAAATGTCTGAAGTCCCTGTTCCTGATATAGACCACGATGTCCCCAGTCCTCTAGCCTGTCACATTATCATAGTCCTCTGTTTTCACAGGTAGAATAAGCTTAATGATCAAGAAATACAAAACTACGATGACCTTTTAATTCCATAGCTCTCTGTGGTTTTGATATGCTTCATGTGCTACTTTGCAAATGTTAATGCATTGTACATGGCTGTAGGCTTTGCTGAAGAAGCGGCGTGCACCAGCAGACCCAAAGAACCATGTATAATAGCAACAGCTGTTCATGCATTTTAATCCAGAGACCAGTGGCCTTTCATTGAATTGCTCCATCTTTCTTCATTTTCGCAATTACAGACTTTGCCAGAGAGTTTGGCCTGAAGATCCAAGAGTCTGATGCAGCGGCCATGCTCGCTTTCTCTCCTCTGCAGCCTTAAAGCTTGCTATTCAGATTGCTCAATAATTACATGCATTTGTCTCGTCCTGTCTGCTGTTGTTGTTTCATAGAGCAGCGTATGCAACGAACAAAGTGCTTCTGTTCAAGCTTTCACCTCTAGCCAGTTTGTTCTTAGAAACGCCATCCTTTACCATCATGCAGCAGGCTCTCTCGGGTGACTCAAAGATGAACTTTGTGCAGGGAAGTAATTTATGATGAAATTGGCCAGGTTCGCTCTGGGGGTTGTGTTTTCTAGCCGTGTTTTCTCAACATTAGTGTGTCCCTTATTAGCCTAACTTCTCAAAGAGGGCAATTTCTTCAGGAGGCGACATTTAATTATGTCTGGATGAAAATGTGTGTGTATGTGTGCGTTCTATTGATTCCAAACAGAGCCAGCTGTAAAGGAACAAAAAGATGTGTCAGACCGATACATCTTGCTATCATTAATATAATGCTAATTCACACTGAAAACATGAAAGACTCCGTGAGGCAGTAGGGATAGAAGTAGTAGGTCTCCAGTAATGTCAAGTAAAAGCACGATGTATTTAATCAATAATTCACATCTGGTTCTGACTCTTGATGTAACCCATGGGAAGCCCTTACTGGTCAGCAGTGGGATTTTACTTTAAAATTAAGAAAAAGCATATTTCATGCTGCAGCTGATTTGCTTCTCACCCACTGAGATAGGTGGCGTGCCTATTGATAGGAGATGCTTCCTGGTGGTTTGCGGGTTACATGTTGACTACCTTTGTACCAGAGATGTACAGCTCTTGTAAACCCCCGCTATGAGAGCTCTTTGATGTCAGAATCCCTTACAGCGAGGAATTAACTGCATGTCATGTTGTTCTTGTTAATAATGTTTCAAGTTGTACAGAAATGCTTTGATTCCTTCTAGGAACCCAGAGAACCAATGGAAATGTGTTTCATTTTATATACAATTTAACTCACAGACAATTATAACATGAAAGACCATATTGAGAATTGGTTTGTTTTTTTAATTTACATTATGGTTTGAAGCCACATTTACAGGAGCTTATGACTAAGGTTACTCTGCAAGCAAAACAAAAACACACACAGACACATATTGCACTTCTGATTGGTTTTGCTGGAAGAGAGAGATCTGAGAGTCTCTCATACCATTCTGTCTACTGACACTTTCCTTCACTCTCTCTCTCTCGTGAAAGAAATAGTAAAGGTGGGGTACCAAAGGTAATCTAACCTAGGAGACGAGGCGATAATAGCCACATTGACAGAGTGCTTGTTCGTATAAGAGACTGGATGAGGAGTCAAAGGTGAAAAATGAGTGTGATATTGAAGCAGTGAGAGGAGGCTGTAAGAGGATGGTTTGTGTTTATCTGTGATTATTTGGGCCCCACACACCCAGGAAGGAAAGAAGGTTCTGAAACCGAGATAAAGTCGTAGGAGACGCAAATGTTGGATTTCTATCGGGCAGGATGCCATCGAGTGAACAGCTGTGATCACACTCAGTGATATGATGCTAAAAGTGTTTCCAAATGACAGAAATGGTATCCTGAAAGGCGTTTCTTACAGTGATACCTTGCTGATATGCTCCTACCCTTTAGCTGGACACCTGCATGTCCACAGATACTGAGACAGTCAATTCACTACAGAAGCAATTCCAGGACCGGCCCCATAGACATTTGGAGGCCCTAAGCAGGATTTTGACTGGGGGGGCTCCCTTCATTGTAATGTATTGACATCCATGGCATTGGACCAATTTGTGTAGTGTAAATATTAGTTTTAGCACACATATTATACACATATGTAATGTCTAATCTGCAACTTATAAGCAGCAACAAAGTCTTTAAATACTGTAAATACAATAATATTTACCCTCTACTCCATAACACTATGACTGGTCCTTCTCAGGGCCTTGTGCACTATCTGGTTAAAGTTTGATGCATTTTTTTCAGTGTTATGTTGTCATGGGAAAGGGCTGAATCTCCCCTGTATGCATGTGTTAGATGTCTAAATGTAGAAAGGGTATGACATGACCAGCATGTTATGATAAACAAGGCAATCACATGGTAAATAATATACATTTATTACAAATAACTATCAATATTGTCTTACGTTTTGTCAAAGTCAGTAGTGTGTACAATTACTAATGAGAAAGAGACAAACACATCACTGCTTAAATGAAATGTTAACATACATTTCTCCAATTTAAGGGCAAAGCTTTAAAGTAAACATTTAAATTGGAGCCAAAAGAGAATATTAGCAGTAAGTTTGGAGCACCAGTTTGGAAAACTATAAGCAAGTAGTTCATTCTTATTTTATTCAAATTCTTTTTTCTATAAATGATAAATGCTTATTATTTCAGTGACCTTTCATATATTAGGGTTTAAATACATGTGTGCTTTTCAGCAGGATTTCTTTTTGAGGAACATCTCAATAAAATAATTTGCGGTGACATAACATAACATATTACATATATAGATGCAATATTAAAAATAATTATACCATTCTATTAAATGTCCTCCATCTGTCATTTAAAAAAAAATGAAATCATTGTTTTGTCTTTCTTTTTTACCTTGCAATAATGGCTCACAATGTTGTCCGTTTTTCTTAAGGAAGTATTTAGAAGTTTGCTACTTTTTTTGAAGTTGTCTGATTAAAAACAAATCTTTTTTCTGGGGGCCCCCTTGTGAATGCCTAAAGTATATTGCTAAATAGTTGGGACCAGCTGTGAGCAATACAGCTTAATTTGACGTTGAGAACATCATGCATGCATGTCCATTTGTGTCTGTACAGTTTCCCTGTGTTGAGAAAAATACAAATCATTATAGCTAAGGCATGCAAACTACAAAAGAGACCTGGAAACCACACTGGGCAGCTTGTCACACCTAATTTGGATAATCCTTTGTTGATACTCCATGTCCTATCAACTCAGTACAATTTGTCACTAAGGGATCTGTGCAGTTTAAAGTGAAACTTGGGTCCCTAAATAGTCAATGTCTGGTCTCATTTTAGGGTTGGATTAATGTTTTAAAATGGGGTCAAGTTTATTAGCCGCGCTAGGGGAAAAAAGTTTAAGCATTTATTTGGAAGCTGCAGCACAGGACTGTCCAAATAAAGTGTTACCAGACACTGGAGTTGCTGTTAAGCAGAATAAGCAGTACCAACATTATGTGAAGAATGCAGACGGTGTGCTTCAGGTTCTTGAAGACAGAGTGACTCCGATACTTCAGATGGAGAATGCTGCAACAACAAACCAAACAACTTGTTTAAATGTAAGGACCAGGGCCGTCACTATTGTCCCAGAGAGTTGAGCACGGCTGGGGTTTGGCACCGAGCTGTCCGCAGCTGTCCGACTCCTGGTTTCCAACAACAGTGTCACATGAGCTGTGGTAACTTAACCTGGCATTCCTTTACGGCCCTGGGAACAACATTGTGAAGAGTGTGTGCTCCTCCTAACATGTCTATCTTAAGCGCCTGCTCCACAAATCCAACTCATGAATCAGTATTTTGAGCCACACTTGTTTTAAATAGTAAAATAATTAATTTCTTCGCTAAATCTGTCTGCAGTCAGCTAAACACTTGCTGGCTTAGTCTCAGCGTGATCAACAGAGCTACATTTGGCATAAAATGCAAAGTAGAAAGGTTATTTGGGTACCATGGAAACATTAGCACAACTATTTTTTTTCAATTATTGGAAACTAACAGAAGTGCATATGTGTTATGGTACACGGAAATAAATTCTGACTAACACACGATCCAAGAATTACAGTGTCAGCAGGGGGTGGAAAGGTGCTATGAATGTTGCCAGAAGCTCTGTTGTAAAATAGTCCTGGCCATGTTAGTCTAATATTTCTATGATATTAAATAACAGGTATTGATAGAAACAGTGGGAAAGAGCAGGTTATGACCTATGGTTATGACATAGAATTAAAGCCATTAAAACTCATGTTGATACATTATTATACATTGTTAACTGTTTTGTGACATTTGCATGTGTTCACTGAACAAAACAATAATGTTTTACATTGCTTGCGGTGCAATTATAGCTTATTAAAATTCCCTTTGAGAGTAGATTTTTCAGTCATTAAATAGTTCTGTATTTCTCTATTAATCATGAATTTTAAGCACACTAATTCTTTCTTCATCTGGGACCTGCTTGTCACTCATAAATTTAGACATTCACAGCTGGGAGGTGTTCAGCAGAATCCTCTACCGAGGTTTACAATGATGTTGAGCAACTAAAAATGAAGCGCCTTGCTAAAGGGCACCTCAGTAATGTCTTGGTGCTTATCTGTGTATTCAAACAGGCCTCAGACTGGGACCCACAGTATATTATAATAGTTATGACTGCAACCCACTAGGTTTCTTTATGCCCTATCATAGAAAGTGCTTCCAATCTTAACTGACACATTTGTCAACTTGGGTTGAACTGTAACAATAATAACAACAGGGTTTCCACTGCGTCGTAGTGGAACCTGTGATTGTTGTGTCATATTTTTTTTTTCTGGTTCCTGCTTACATAGCGTTGTCAGGGGAATTGTGAGTCATGTAAGCCTGAGGTATTTTATGTCACTTTGGAGAGTAACATCTGTGACTATCTGCCTGGCATTCTATTAGCCCAAATCCCCTGTTTACTTGGGTATTATAGGTAAAATGGAGATTATTATCCCTTTCCTGGGAACTTGGTTACAGTAGAGAGGGAGCTCTGGCTCCTGTTGCATCCAAAATTGCCATGATTAGGACACATAATCCAGAATCACGAGGGAGTAACCACAATGGCTTGAACATATTCCACCTGACATTTAGTTCAGCCAGATCTCTGATTGGCACTTGATTAGCAACTAATCCATGTCATTATCTCCTTCAGTGAAATTAGTTGAGTAGAAAATGTGTGTCGTAAATCACAGAGGTGGAATTGTGGAGGGGCTTTGATCGGAGTACAGCTCTGAAAAAAAAGTGCTGTGAGGAGAGAGGAAATATGTTGTTGCCATGGATACTAAAAAAAAATAGGTGAGAGGCAATATATGGCTTAATAGTTTCAGGAACATGTTTGGTTTTGTGCGGAAACTGCAACTCCCGGTGTGAGAGAGTACTGATAAAAAGTTTTCCTTCCTATCTTCCGACCTGCCCACGAGAAGTATTGGCATTTGAGGTCTCAGTGGATCAGCATGTAACTGCAAAAAGGACAAGAGGTTGAAGTTTAGGTCTACCTCCATATGAATGACCATCTATTCCCCTCTGCTAGATTATGGACAGATATTCAGACTACTCCATATCCTGCCAGGTAGAATCCAGCTCAGCCCCCCTCCCTCCTGCCCACCCCGTGCCGCCTCCTCTGGCTCCAGTCCTGAACCTAACCCTCAAAGGAGCGGAAAATAATTAGGAGAGAAAATTGCAGCTGACACTATTTCTGAAAAGCAGGGTATTGTAATGAGAGCAGAGCAGGTATTCATTGTGTCTGAGGGAGCGATTGAAAGCCCTTGGTTTTTCGGGCTGCCTGGGAGAAGCCCCGGGAGAGTAAGCAGAGCTTTGCTGAGTCCCCTAATGCATGTGGGAACGGAGCCTTGAGAGGACGAGGCAGAGGTGTCTCCAACAATGGCAGGAGCCAAGGTTACAGCTGAGTAACTAATTCAAACTGCTCTAGACTGACACACGCACTGACACGCACACACTCTCGTCTCCTTTGTCTCTCTCAATATGGCTCTCCCTCTGTCTCTTGCTCTCTCCTTGTTCCCATTATGAGTTCAGAGGGATGCCGTCCAGCCACCGCTCAAAGTTATCTTCATTAGCTGTGTGGACTTGCTGGAGTGGCTGCTCGGGGAAGCTTTCTCTGAGCAAGGCACTCAGAGAAGATGAATAAATGTTTTGTCCCACATAGGCCCAGCCTAAAGCAGTGGCAGCCTGCAAGGAGAGATAGATGAGGTATTAACTGTTATATTTTTCAACGGGGGCTGAGGGAGCCCAGGAGTGGGGTGGACAGAAGCAGATGCTACCGCCTGAATATTAAGCCTGTTAAATGAAATGTCCTCCATAAAGAAGTCTTAACATGAGTTGAAATATAGCACCGGGCACAGCTGATTGTGCATCACATTGCCGAGCACATGTTCATTTTAGGGCTTATGCTTGACATGTGATTCAGACTGGAGAGAGAGGTTGCTTTGATCACCTTTCAATGCTGTGCTGCAGGTGCATCATCAGGATGAGTGCACTGTGATTTTTTTTATTGCGTCTAAGTATAATAGAATAGGGACACAGACATAATGGCCTATTTCAAGAGTCCTATTGAAACTACCCAAATGCATATGATTGATAACAAGACATTACATTTGCTAACTCTGAGGAAAATTTCAGTTGAATAAGATTTGCCGGATAATTAAGAATATGAAACTATGAAACTTGTAATCAAAATGTGCAAATTACGCAAGTGTTTATAATTGTGGAAGGCTTGGCGTTTCATTGAGACTGAGCTGACATGTCCTGCTCTGTGAAGTGAATGTAAATGCCAGTCTTTGTTAATGAGAATCTGAGGCTGCCTTTGTAATGTTGCAGGCATCCATAATGTGGAAATCTTCTGGGAATAATGCTGAAATCCCACTTAAATGAGAAAATAAATTGATGGCCAAATTGCATGTGGGTCATATCTCCACTTACTGAACCTCAGATCTGCTTTTAGTTGCCTAAATAATGAACACGGAAAATGTATTCACAATCAAGTTTTGGTTTGCCTCAAAACCCACATAATTGAATTTAAACATTTTGAAACCTCTCCCTGTCTCTATGCGTCTCCTTCCCCTCTCTTTCTCTACACACACACATATTACCCAGCATGCATCTGCGTCACTCTACCTATTCCGTGAAGCAGGTAAATTAAATCTGTAGCAGTAGCATCCAAGACTCTGGTAATCAGCCAGATCAGTTCAGCATCTTCTTCCCTATTTACAGGCACTGTGAACAGATTTCCAGGCTTGTAGGAACTCGCTGACACTACATGCACAGTGACACACTCAGTAGCAACAGAAAAAAAAGAGTTTCACACTCACTATAGCTTATGCAACCATGAACAGGAGGAGCGGCGAAATGGAAGCTGAAACTATTATCTACAATCTTTCTCTTCAGCTACTGAGATGAAACACAGAACCCCGAATGCTTTTGCTCGCTGGGTTCCCAAGGTGCTCAGAGGTAAGAGATCAGCCATGCCTGGTAGTGATGAGAGGAAGTGTCTGGGGAGGATGGACTCCTGCGGGAACACTGCAAGCTGAAGGAGGGTATTATTAAATTTTCCTAACCTGGCTGGCCTTATATGACCATGAAAAAAAAAATCGTAGATTCCTTTACTCCTATGCTGGGAGGATATTTTCCAGCTAAAATGGTCTCCTGACTTATTTCAGGTTGTAACAACAGCCCACTTACTTACATTATGATAAATAAATAAAACAATAAATACATTTAATCCTACTTCTTAAATTGTCTTTGCATTGGCCAATATGCTGCAGCAAATTTAGTCTCTCTATATATGTATGTTTGCGTTAGAGCTACAGCAATTATGAAAAAAAAACGACTGAAAATTAAGTTTTCTTTCTCTATTAGACTGAATATCTTTGACTTTTGAACTGACAAAACAAGACTTGGAAAAATTGGAAAGACCAAACAATTAATCGAGAAAATAATGTCAGATATATCAATAAGGATGACCTGAATGATCGCTTCAAAGACTGAACCTCATGGGTCAATGAGTCTAAATTGGCCAATGCAAATGACTGAGCATCTCTGAGCAATTAACACTTGAAAGTAAAAGTTTCCACATAATGTGCAACCTTTAGTGTCCCTTTTTCATTTCTGACCTTGTTTGCTTCCATTAGTGGATAAAATATTGTAGAATAAATACAAGATGTCCAATATAGTCATTAAAAGAAGCTGCACCAAGATACCCTGCAAAATGTTTCAAAACTGCTCAAACCACAGAACAGGTTTATGACTTCATCATAGCCCTTATGTGAACTTTCTCTTAGCGCCTTGGGACTCTTCTTTATGTTCTATATTACACTGGAAAGGAAAAGTTGCTTTGAGATGATATATCCAGGAGCACAAAAAGGAACTGAAAATGCTTCTTAATGCAAATAACATATATAGATATATATTATGACTATATATGAAAGCAAGAAAAGAAAGTAATAATTAAGTATTAAAGATCTTAAAAGATAATTGGAACATTTCTTCCATATTAGAACTTCATGTGAAGGATCATAAAACTTTAATAACATTGAAGCCTGAGGAAAACTTGATCAATTCAGCTCAATGGACAAATAGTGAATGTGAAGGCTGCCAGTAGGAATGAAGACATTAGGAAATATTGACTGGCCTGTCAGTGCTGCGATGCAGATGCAACATCAGGTTAACTCATTTAGCGGCTTTAAACATATTTATTTAATGCTGTAGCAAAACACATTTTCAAAAAGGCAGTGTTTTCTTATATGGCAGGAGAGACTTTATGTGTATATGAATAAGAAGCATGCTTACAGTCCCGGAGCTTTCAATTGAGCCTGTGCATTTAGCAATTCATGTTTGCAAGATGTTAAGAAGCAATTATGATGCAAATAAGTGTGGCTGATGATCATGGACAATCTTGTTTGCACAGTGAATATTATAAAAATGCCAAGCCTACAGCCGGCGCTACATCCGCTCTGTGTTGTGTTAAGTAGCTTTCATTGTCACCAGAGCGATCCCTCCTCGTATCCACATCACTGTCAGACTCATGTTACTTTTTCGAAAAGCCATCAGGATTCGTCTCTGTCAGCTGCCTGTCCCTCAGTCCATTAAAGATGATTGATAGAGCTGGAAAATCTTCCGCCCAGCTGTTGTCGTTGACTCATCCCTGAGAAATTGAAAGGAGCTCAGAAAAGGACCATCCCTCATCAAAAGACCTTTTGTCTGTGTTGACGATGTGAAGCAAAGTACATTTTTGAAGATAGTGTATAACTAATGTTCAGGCCTTTTTTTCCACAGCTTTTTTTCCCCCAGTGCCGTACGTGAATAATTATTACATTAGAGATGAAGATGGTGATTACAGCCACATTTTTTCTTTTATCAGGAACAAAAATTCAGATTTTTTTAATCTCTTCCTCTGTTCTTTTTTTCATCATCAGTTCAGAATATGTAAACAGTGGCTATCCTTTAGGCTATCTTAACTCTCAACCGTTTAAGCTTTGATGGATAAAGCCAATGTGAGACTCTTGTTCTCTCCATCGACCAAGTCTTCACAAAGAAACTTAAGAAAAGACGCGCCTGTTTTTCCAACTGCTACTGTTCCTCCTTCTGGCTCTGTTATCCTCTAATGGCTTGTGAGGATTTTTACAGGACAACTTGAGGAGGATTTTATGATGTTTCAGAGTGATTGATAACATGCTCTTGGAGGGATGTCAGGCTTTCAGAGACGGATAATGTGGATTTCTATCTCTCTGCCTTCTCGTGTAAGACGTGCCATCAATCAAGTGTATCGCGGCCTTAACCCGGTAAAATTAAAACCTTAGGGGGGCGGGGGGACCCGGGGTCTCCGTGGAACCAGGACACACACATCAACAGGGGAGCGTGACAGAATCAGAGCACAGATCAACATCATAACAGGCTCGCCAAGGAGAACAGGGCAGATATAAGATTCCCACCACAAGGCAGAAAACTACAGTTAATGATCTGACTGTATATGGCTGCTGACAGCGGAGAGGGATTATAGGAAGAACAGTCTCATTTTCACTGTGTGTGGAGGCGTTATTAGATCCTAGCCCAGCTAATTTCATTCCTAAGCTTGTCAATATTTACCAGCAACAGGCAGCGTGCACTATGGCAGACCCGGCAGAGAGGAGACGCAGAGCTAAGGAGATCGTTTGAGAATGTAGAGATTCAGGAACACATGAACATAATTTCCAGCGTGTTCTTGTGCCTGTTCCTGTAAACACTTTTTGTTTTGACATGACAAAACACACAAACTGCTAATTAGCCCAGCTAGTTTGAGATCTGTCATGTGCATGCTTTTCCCCCTCAGGTAGGCCTTACCTCTGTATGTCTGTTTGTGTTTCAGTGGATGGCTGCATACACAAAGCGGCGGGGTCCTGTCTGTATGATGAGTGCCACTCACTAAATGGTTGCGAAACCGGCAAAGCCAAGATCACCTGCGGCTATGATCTCCCTGCAAAATGTGAGTATCAGTTAATTAATATGTTTTTTTGTTTGTTCCGTAATGTGTGCAGCGGTGCCTTGCAGGAATAGTCTCTAATCAGAAGTGCTGCTATTGAGGGCTACATCACCTGGCAGTTAGCGAGCATTAAGATTTAGTGGTAAACATTAGAGCAGTGAAACATTGCACAATCCAGCATTAATCTATATTGTTTTTATAAAACAGCCTCATTTATTCAAACCTAAGGCTCCTGAGCCAGCTGGTGGACTGCACTTGCATTGCATTGGTGCAGAAATTCACTGAAGAAAAAAAACATTGTGGTTTTTTGCATAGCTGTTGGATTTTACAGAGGATTTTGCAATTCATGTGTGCACATCATAGGCTGTATAAAACAAGTGGAAGTAGTTGCCATGATGTCACCCATTTGTTTGTGGACTACTGTTATAAAGCCTTAAGGCTGGCATTCTGGCTGTTGCCATCTTGTTTTTTTTGGAACCACAACTGACCATATTTGGACAAGCATGTAGAACTAGGGAGATGGGCACTGATTAGCTAGGTTAGCAAGCCTCTGTCATTCCTCCTAGAGTGTCTTTTAGTACAACTGAATGCTGAACAAGACATGTTAAGCAACCAAATTGTTACAATTAACTTTCATGAATTGTAAACACACAGTGTGATAAACACAGTGCGCCAGAAGTAGCGACTTTTCAATCACAAGATATCCACACCCTAAAGCGTACCCTGCTTCATTGTTTATTTTATTGTGGCTGTATTGACCAACATTTACAAAACCAACATCATGCTGTATTGAAGAAGACTTGAATCCAGCAATTGAAACCATAAACTCACTTACTGAGGTAATAAATCAAAAGATAAGTAGAATTCTTTTCTCATAAACTTGTAGTATACAGTGAGACTTTTTTTGCCCCCTGCTGGCCATTACCAAGAATGCAGGTTTATGCCACTTCCACATTTACTACCTTTCTATCATGTCTATAATTGAGGTCATAGTTTCTATGAAGTTGTGCAAATTAAACTTAAACTCTACACACACGTTGACATATACACACTCTTATACCTGCACATAATGACTGGGGTCATTAGCATCCACTCCAAAGTGTGGGAGTGGTATGCTTTTAATGTCCAAAATAAAAACATTTTAATCATAATTTATTAGTTTTGAAAACTAATTTGTAATAAACGGAGAGTTGTTATTTGGAGGCTAATTAATATGATTGGTGCTTGTTGTATGGCTGGATGGGAGTGTCATCTGCACACAAACAAAGACATTAAGGGAGCTATTAGTTGCTTAATTTGATTGATTTTTCATCCCTGATTTATTCTGTTAACGGATCACATAACTCTAACTGTCATGCCATAAATGATCAGAAGAGGGACTGCAGTGTTTTCTTTGTTTTCATCTCTATCATTGATGTAATGTTTTGTAATCAAGGCTATAAAAGTTTGTGTTGCGTGTGTGTGTGTGTGTGTGTGTGTGTGTGTGTGTCACCTCCCCTCCAAAGTTAACAACTTTCAGAACACATTTCCAAGCTAATTTCTTTTGATAATTGTTAGAAATATGTGTGTCACTTTTAAAGTTTGTCACAAGCTTCTTCCCTTTGCAAACTTGGGAATGGAAAACACGATAGGATGGAAGAAATGTCACTTGGTGTAATTCGGTCGAGACAAACGTCCCAGCAGTCCTAACCTAACCCTGAAGGATTTCCATGAGACAGCCAAGAGAAGACATTGAGGCCCAGATGAAATTAGGTTGCGTTAATGCGGTATGTCGTAAAGATGTCAAACAAATGGAGCAGATAAACTGTGAGTCAGTCTTGTGGGCAGCCAGTTCAAGTGTCTGCAGCGCCAAAACAGGGTGCACCATGACAATTTAATAACCTACAATGTCACCTGGGAGCAATCACACTGCCACTGGGTACTGTTATTGTAATTATCTCTGGGCAAAACACCTTTTCTGTGCTGATAAATCGTAATAGATTGTGTAGTTTTTTACCGGGAACAGTCAGTTCTTTTTTGGACGTGATGTTATTTCATATTAGAGCTATCTTTCCTCCCAGCCGGTATCATCTTCTTATCTTCCAACTCTGATCACTGTCATCATCAGCGTTGTCTCACTCGTCTGCTCTTGGAAACTGACAACCGCTTGACTTTTTCTTTGTGAGCGCTCAGCTCTGACAAGAGATCTCACTCGTTCCCAAAGTCTATCCACCGTTTGGATTTTTCCCCTTCTTCCGTTAATTTCCGTTTCTTGACTTATTTGTTCCACCTACACACACATTATGAAGCTACCCTGCCTTGCAAGCAACAATCTATTCGGTTTATGAAATCTTAAACAATAGTCTGTCCGCCCCCTCACCACTGAACAAAGTAAACAAACAAGACGACACACAATTTTCACATTTTTGAAATTCCCTAAATTCTTGCACGGTCCATGCAGGCGTAGCGAGAAAGGATAAAATCCTGAAATTGCAGTGTATATTAGTTTAATTGAAAGTTAATGTTATGTTAATGGCCTGCCACTGTGGTTAAAGCTAAATGCATTAAATAATTAAAATTGACATAAAATTAATTTCAATATTTGTATAATCAAATGATTAACTTCAGCTTCATGCCATTATTCAGAGAACATGGCTCATCAGGGTAATTGACAGAACCGGCTATTCAAACTACGCAAACATAGTGTTATATTTAAAAGCAATTAAAACATTACATTACCAGCTTTTCTACTCAAAAACAGGAACCGAATGTTTTTAGAGAGAAAATCAGCCCAATTGACAACTTCATTGAAAGTAGAGTCTGGAGTTCGTTTCCGCATCTCATTGTCTTGTCTTTAAAAAAAAGTTGTCCAGACGAAATGTCATCAAAGCCACAGTGGGTGTTTGGAAAATAAAGCAGTCGGCCTTGCTGTTGTGCTTTCACAGATTGGTTTCTGTGGGCTGCCAAATGCAAATAATTTCATGGTTCAACTTTACAATAAGGAACACCTATTACCATACACTAGTTGACACTCACTAACCCACACAGGTTGCCTGTTCTAAAGTGACCTCCTCTTCACATATAATAAATCCATTGTAACACACAAATTAATAGACCCACATCCTAGCAGATGGCTGACACCTTGAAAAAAACTGAAGGTCTATTGAGATGCACAGGTTCTTCAAAGTCAGCACAAGTAGAAATATCCCAATTATAAATGAACTGCTTGAGAGAAATTCAAACAAATTGCTCGTAAATAAGTTATGTTCAAGCTTTCACTTTAGAAAGGGAAATACATTTTGAGTTAGAAAGGCAACATAAAGATAATTAGAAACAAATACCACTTTTAGTTTTGTCTTTTGTTATATAAAATATAAACCATATTTATGAAGTTATATTAAACGGTAATACCTATTTTTGTGGTATTCCCACCGTATAAGCCCCATTCTAAGCAAAGAATAAGATCATAATTAATGTACAACAACTTCTTTAGCTACTATCAAAAAGCAGTAATTAGGTTGTCACTGACGGAAAACCCTTAGTAGGTCATGCCAAATAAGCCATTAATAAATACTTCATAATGACTAATAAAGAGCTAATATGCTACTAATACGCATGTTAATAATGTTTATTAGCATGCATATTAGTAGCATATTAGTTCAGTGACAAATAACAAACATGGACCAACTTGTGTAAGAAATGAGAGCTCTAAATGTTCACTATTCAAGTGAACACACACACACACACACACACACACACACACACTTAGAGATACATATATATTTTACATGTATCTACAGGCCTCTATATGTACACATGTGAATTCACACTCTCATTGCAAGCAAAGTTCCTTTTGCTGACGCATATTTGCAGATGGTGGCTCGTCTACACTTCCAAGAGTGAGAAGAGCGCAGACAGATGGACCATTTACGGTTTACATCTTGGCAATGCCCAGTATTTCCAATTTGGGCATTCTCTTCCCAGTTCTGCCTGAACATTAGGGCTGCTTTTCACAATTTCCTATAAACACATACATCTCTCAGAGGATTGCACTCTTCTTTGGGGGCCCTCCTCCTCTGAAATCCAGTCCACTGCATATAATTGGAAATAAGGAAATCTACACCCTGAATAATACAGAACAAACTGTAAATCACTTTCTTTTAATTAAATTTTTAGGGATTTACGCTTGGCTTCATGCTGAACCCCCAGCACTCATCTCATGACTTTGCCAACAATGCATGGAAATAAACGATCCATCATACTATGAATTTAGCCATTTCTCTTGATCGCAGAGCATTTATGGAGTCTTAAGCGTTATTTGAAGATTTCTCCCACGGTGTATAGTATTTCATTCAGCGAAGGATTACACCGGTCAATTTTGTTATTTTTGTAAGAGATGGAGAAATTGCAATTTAAACATAATACTTAGAATAACTGGTAAAGCAATAAAATGCTTCCTTGTGTTCTGGAAAAGTACTTATTGCCCGCAGGGAGAAGAGCCGTTGATCTGAAATCGGAGTTGCCCTTGTTTGGAGATTTGATGTGCTGAGGCTCAATTTTTTTTTTTTTCTCAAGACAAGAAAATTGCTCTCCATTACATCCCACTAAGCAGCCAAGCACATGTGGGACAGATTATTATGGGGCAGGCCCAGGATTATTAATCAATGACAGTAATTACCCACCTACCATAGCGGAAAGACTCCAAAAAAATGGCCTGTTACATCAATATGACAAGGAAATTGTCTATTTGCCCTCATGTTAGTTACTCATCTGTTCATAGATTAATGATCAAATGAAAATATGATGTCAAGTGTAACAAGCTAAGTCACATTTTTATGACTATACTACTAGGGGATGTGTCCATAATTGTGCCATTATTAGAATTAAAATGTAAAGATCCCCTCAAAATGGGGAATGTGTTTTTTAATGTTTATGCCCCCTAAAATATCTGACCTTGACTACACTGACTTTATCTGTACAAAGTTTGTAACTAGAGAGGTGTTTTCCCATTTCCCCACTGAAGGGGGGATGTCTGTGCTCTTCCCTACAATCTGAGATTTCAATGTAGACTGGGCAAGCTACATTTGGTATGTCTCTTCTACAAATGGCAATCTAAAGCCATAAAAGAACCTTAAAGCTCCAGTGCAGAGCGGACATGTCAGAGTGCAATCTCACTGCAAAGCTCAGACTCTGCCAGTTACAAGTTAGCAAGCAACATAAACTTTCTAACTTTGGTTCACAAAAGACTTCTCATCTGAGACTAGAGGTGTTTCCTGTAACTGAGAAAATAGGCCAGACGGCAAAACTGTCACTGCATATTGAAAGACGGCCATGGAGCTGTTTGATCCAAATGGTTAACATGGGCAAGTGATGCTTACCGGGGCTTCAGCACTTTGCAGCACTTAGCGACGCCTCCTCTTCCTGTCTGAACCCGGCATAATGCTAGCTATCTTGATGTGCACTGCTGTTTCACTGGTCAACCTAGCACAGGCAGCAGTGGTCGAAGCGAGAGGTCATGTCTGGAGGGGGACTTTAAGTATGCGCTATGCCAAGTTTTGAAGTCGTTGCCTATCAAGCATACACAGAAACTTTATCAAAAAGTAAAGGAGGCTGTAAACTGGACCACAAAGATAAATAATGGATAACTTTGGGCCACTTCAGCTGTCAAAACAGGATTATTTGAAAAGATGAAATAAATAGAAAGTTTCTGGAATCTTTTCACTTTGGTATTCAGAATGGCCACTGTTGTGGTAGCTTGTCTCTCTACCACCTGCAGTTGTTTTGTGCTACTTCAGCTGCTGAAATCTTTATGATGGTGTTCATTATTATACTGTGTCTGTTTCCATGTCCTTTGTAGATACAAACATCATTAAGGATGTTTTTTTATGTTTGTTTAAAGTGCATTAGCAGCCCTAATAAGACTGAATGGTTCAAAACATTTTTCTAAAGTCCCTCCTGATGGGATGTTGAATGAGAAGAGAACCTCTCCGTACGGTGCCATTTCTGGCTCAGGTACTGATTCCGAGAACACACAAAACATTTTGTATGTTGTTTGAATTTTTGGCATTTTTTAAATCTCAAATGGGGAAAGTGGGCATGAAGTATGTTGATGGAGAGATATCATTGTATCCATCATTTCTCTGAAAAGAAATAAAGAAGAATTAAAAGCATCTTTTATATAATCAACCTGAATATTGTCAAGGATTTAGTGAATCACATATTTGAAACTTTGTTATTTAGCGGATGATACTAATCACAGCTCTGATTTTACACACTATATTTGTCTTTATTCTGTCTTTTAATCAAAAAGCACCATTAAATACCTCATCATTTCTGAGGATTGACTGCAGATTAAATATTTTGCAAACAAAATTGCTTAGAGCAGTTTGGCAAAAAACTGGATAGAATAAATTCATGCAAATTAATATCTCAATCTCATAAATAAAATAGAAATGACTTAACTGTGTCTATGGCAAGTGTTATTGTATTTTAAATGTGTGACATGTGAGGATGATCTGCAGTGACTGCACTCTCCAACAGACTTGTCTGAATCTTCAGGTTATTATGCTGCTCCACAGGTCCACACTCATAACATTTAGCAAAGACCTTGCGGGTTAATCTGCACTTGCACATTTCAGCCCTACCTGTCACAATAGACCTAGAAGGTATTTAGAGTTCAAACTAAAGGTCTGCATGAGAAAGTTAATGTCCCAGAGGAACTTTTAGATAGACATCTGTTTTTTTCACTCTCCAATTTCATCTGAAATTTTTTTACCCAGTTTTGTTTTCCTCCCTAGGGCTACTAAAGATTGACAGTTCAAAACGTTTCACTGTTTATTGTTTTGCTTCTCTCCCCCTACCCATAATTCTCTGAGCTCTAAGTATATGCTTTGAATAATAAATCATATTTGGATGTAAGAAAGAGGGGCCAACATTTTGTTTTATCATGTTGCTGTCATAACAGTGGCCTCTTTTTATTCTAGTCTTTGTTAATTATATATGAAAAAATGCTTCTTGAGCTTTAACCGTACATGAGGATAAATCCGCTTCATTTTCACATGCATGAAACAATTTCTACAGCACATATGAATTCTGTATTCATTTTTATCTCTAAAATGTGTCTAATCTCATTGAGCAGAGAAATAGTTTGGTCTGCTATTTTCCTAACTGGTCCCTCCAGAGAAATAGTGCTCATTGGGATTCATATGGAAGTGCTTTTCACTCTGACTTATCAGTTGTAAGGTTATATATTTCAGCCTTTGGAGTATTGCCTGGGCCCAGCCCACTGTGATAGTGTGGAGACACAACCTTATCCGTGCAGCATCGAGACGCTGGCAGACCTTTGATTACTCTCTAATCTAAAACTGGATGCTAACTGTTTTGAGCACACTCAGCCGGCTCTCTGTCTCTACAATGACCGGGCACTTCTCCGCACTTCTCCAATGTGCACTCCAGCTTCAGTAGAACAACACACAGCTCTGCCATTTATGTATTTTTGGCTTGCTGCTGCCACACAGGCCTGCAGGCCTCTTGCAGCCAATACACTATGTATAACCACTATTACAAGCAGGATTGTTTGTTCCCCTTAATAACATCAGCGTCTCTGCTTATGAACAAGGCATTGTAAATCAGCAGCACTGTAGTTTGAAACATTGCAGTTCCAATAAGAAGTCCCTAAACTCAGTTTGTGTCATCAGATAAACAGAAAGTCTAGATTTATAGATTGATAGATATCGGCATGTTTCTTGCCATCTCTATAACCTTCCCTGCTATCACCAATGGTTTACGTTAGAAAGAATGCAGTTGCGAGCTGTCCACTGAAACTGCTGACCTTATCTGACAGCACTAGCATTGATGAAAGAGTTGCCATGCAACCAGTAGCCTTTGACAAGTACTCATTACTCCCTTGGCGAACACTTGTTAGGGCGGTGCAGTTTAACGCAGTAGCTAAGTTCCTATTGAAAGTGAAAGTGTTGGAATTGACCTGTGGACGCACAAATTATAGGCCGCACTTTGAGCAACCATGTTATACAACTACATCCTTTATTTCCTTGAGATATTTTACATAAGCTGCAGAAACTGCCTTCCACTTCTGCCTATAATATTTGCAGGTCTTACTAAGCTAAAATTAAGGTTATCACTGTAATCAATCAAGGTCATGCAAATCCACTCATAGCAAGTGATGTATTATGGACTCATGAGGATTTATGTCATTAGATTTTTCTACTTTTTCATAATGTCATTAGGCAGCAGGCTGTTTAACATTTCCTGGGATGTAATTCTTAGACACCATCACATCATAACTCTTTAAGCTATAACTCTTGAACTAAAAGTACAGCACAAGTCTCTTGTTTTCTTGCTATTCCTATTCCTGATTTTCCTATTTATAATTTATTACCACAACAAACAAAATCGTTGCTAATCAGCCTGATGACAAGGTAGAATAGCTCTTTGACAGTTATACACACGCACCAAACAGCCAGAGACTCCAGCGGTTGTTGCCACAAACTTTGTGGTAGCGACTTTGAATGTTTGTTTCAGAATTAGATGTTTAGAAGCAGTATTTTTGGCCGCGAGCTTCAGTGGAACTTGCAGGACTGTCGTTAGACAAAACACCTTTGGGAGATGCACCCCAGTTCAGTTCAGTGCCTTCTTTATCTACTGTTCTCTCACAGTACAAAATGGGAGTCTCTGGTGTTTACTGTAACTGCACCTGTGCTAATAATACTAATCATCAGCCTGTGATAAATTTTTCTCCCTGATAGCGTGAGGAATCTTTCCCATGCCCTATTTAATCTGGGAGACCAGGCCGTCTGTTCCGTCTCTCTCCACTCAGCAAACACAGATAAATCACAGCAAAGTACCCACTATTACTAAGTGACATACAGCCCATTCTGATTAAATTACCCCCTGGAACATTATCATTCTGCCGAGCATGTTTATCAAAGCAGTCCTCCCCATTACATAGAGAGGGGCTGACACTTCCAGAGGGCCATCGGAAAAACCCATAATTTGTTAATTCGGGTAAAACTTGTTGTTACAAGAAAGGATTTCAGTCTTGTTGATGAGCTGCTTTGACCAATATGTTTTCTTTTATTAATACATTTAGTGTCCTGCAGCATTAGCCATAGAAAAAAATAAAAGTTAAAAGTTGTTCAGGTGAAGGTCATTTGACTTTTTCTGCCTGTGATTGTTTACTCTCAGACTTTTCTCTTCTTTATTTTAGGAAATACCAAAACACCTTATTTTATGATTGACCACCATAAAGCTCCCATAATTCCAGAGGTGCATTGAATTTTCTCAAGCCACAGATGGCATGATATCCCTAAAAGCTGAAATATGAAAATAACACATTTTATGAGATTTTCATGCAGTAGCAGTGCATTGTTAACAGTGTTAGTCTTGTTTTTCACAAATGAAATGGCTAACATGGCAGACGGCAGAACAGACTGTACTTTATCTCTACATAATGGATCAAATAGACGTAGTGTGACTGTTTTCAAGGTGTTTTTTTTTTTTATTTTGAATTCAAGGCTGGAGTGAAAGAAATCCTTTGTTGTAGCAGATAAATTAGTGGGTCTTAACTCAACCCTGGTGGCCATCACCGTTCCAAGCCGACACAGTGCTAAGTCAACATCTTTTCACTGCTCACTGTTAGCACTCACATCATAAATGTCACTTCATCACTTCATGCACACTCCATTTGCTGTGGACAGGGTCTACCTCGTGTTTTCTCAGACAGTTTTGTCTGGTACCTCATTCACTCTGCCTGTCTGTCAGGTATATTAAGAAGTCATAATTTCAAATGTGAAAGTTGTTAAAGTCCTGTTTTGAATGATAATCCTGCATCTTTAATATTAAAATTGCAAATCAAATCAAACAAAGAATTAAATCAAGGAAAAGCACAGGCAATATTTTTATTTCTACTAAACTTTTTTAAACCTTTGATAAATAAAAGATAATGGTAGGACCTTGCCGTTGGGATGAAATTTTAAGCTGTTTTTGATTATAATCTCCGAAAATTCCAAATGAATTAATGATTGAATAAATTCAGTATGTAAAAAAAAACATCGGATTTCAAGGAGAGGCCAGATGTTTTTTCGCATTATTTATAGGAGAAAAGGTGCCTCTGCTTCCCCAGACTAGTCAGCTGGCTCTCTGGCTTCTCATCGACTGTAATAGGCACACTCAGGAACAGAACAAACCTAATATCACTGCTCATCTACAAAGGCTCAAGTAGTCGTCCATGTCCCTCTCTTTTCAGATATTTGTGTTTCCTTTGTTGGCTGGCCTGTCAGTCTTCAAGGCCTCTTGAGGACTGGAGTAATTTGGTAATTTTGCCTAAACGGTGATACTGTAATTATGTGGCATCAGCTGCCTAGCTGTCAGTGAGACGGCCAACGGTCATTCATCACTTGGAAACTAGAAAGGGGGGGGTGGCATCTTGACTGATTGGGTAAACACTAGCAGAAAGAACGTTCGGTGGTCTCACCCAAAAATGGTTGAAAATAGGAGGTGAGAGGCCTTTGGAGTAATGGGGTGCAGGAGCACCCACAGCCTGTGTGGCGGGTTGGTTGTTTAGCTGAGATAGGGGGGTCAGCACGGCATGCCGAAGCCCCACAATGACAGTGATGCATCAGGAGGGGGCCTGTGGGTGGCAGATGAAGTGGGACCACTGGAAGGTCAGGTTTGAAGTGGAATGTGGCAGCACCTCTAATGCAGTCCTGCCTTCCCATCTGTCCACCAGTAAGCCTGGTCTAATGAAGGCTGTCGTTATAAAGGGCTCATCACCCAGTGGTGGCACATTTACACACACAGAGCCGTCACTACTGAACGGCTGTGGCTGCCAAAGTCTGTCACATTTTTTATTTGAAATTTGATTTAATGTTGTAGTGTTTTTTTTCATAATGCAGGAACTGGACAAATTCTAGATACACAATGGGAATCACAAATTCAGCTATTTTGTGTGTGTCTGTGCCTGTGCCTGTGCCTGTGTCTGTGTCTGTGTATGTAATGTTTTATTTGGCGTCAAAAAAAAGGGTCACATCACTATTTTTTTTACAACCTGGTCTCACAGAAATCCGTGAAATAGCCACAGATTTCGCTTAACTCAAAATCCGTGGAATAGCCACGGAATCGCTCAAATTTCCGTGAAACTGACACGGATTTCGCTACAATGCAAGTTAATGACAGTCATTATATATATCATATATATCATATCCCGTGGCTATTGGTTTGTTCCAAGTCACGTTCAGAACAAAAAACATGGCGGACAGTTCTCTCATTTTTAGTGAAAAATCAATATTTTGACTTAGTTTCTGCATAAAAATGGATTTTGATCACATTTCTAGCGAGAAATATATGTTTTATTTTCTAAATCTTCACTCAGTGAATGTACATAATCACTTTGTATGTTGGAATAGCCACGGGATATGACTGTCATTAACTTGCATTGTAGCGAAATCCGTGGCTATTTCACGGATTTCTGTGAGACCATGTTGTTTTTTTTACCTGTTTTTCAGATTTACTTTCCCAAATGTTAAAATTGATAATGTCATAGTCCACTAAGAAGCAGTGAAGAAACAGATGTTTGTCATCCAGGCAGAAAATGAAGCAGAAACACACAGGGAGACAGCAGAACAACAGGGAAAGAAACAGACCAGAAATAATAATGCAGTCATTCCATACTTGGCTGGAGCGTCTGAGAAACTAAGGAGGATCTGTTTTTGTAGATTATTTTTGTACTTTTAAATTCTAACTTTAATTTCCCACGTTTTAAAGTCTCACAGTTTTATTATTTTTTTAGGATAATGATTGAAATTGGTCTTTCATTCTGCTGCCAATGCTTGCATCATCAGGTGAAGGATTTGGGGGATTTCTGAATAGAACTTTCCCAGAAAATGCAAAGTATTGACAAATGCAAAGCTTTTTGTATGAATGTTCGTCTATGAGAACTAGAGATCAGAATAAAAAAATGTGCTAAAGTCCAATGGCTGTTTGTGTTAAAAACTGCATTGGATAAATTAGATAAGGCAAATAAATTTAAAAAAAGAAGCCTTCAAAAAACATCATTAAGTATTGTTTATATTCAGCAAAGTAAGACATAATTACAACAATATTTGTATTATTATATACATAATAATGATGAATATTATATATACATAATAATATGATCAGGATGAAGTCTCCTTAAAAACATGAGTTCATCAGGTTCATTGTCACAGCAATAGCCTGCACACATATTGTGTTGCACTAATGAGTGGAGTAGGATGATGGCTCTCTATCGATGTGCAGGCCTATTGGTCAGAAACAAAGTGATACATCATCAATTTATGATGTTAGTAGTAACCATTAGTGCAACACAATATGTGTGAAAGCTGTGGCTGACAATGACCCTGATGGTGACCTATGTCAGTTGCAGTGTGTTAGTTATTTTAATACATTTTGTCATAAAACTAAAATAAACGCATTTGAATTATAAACATTGTGCCTTTGGTTGCTATTGAAGGAGACTTTATATTTCTGAGTCCATATTCCACCCATGCAATGAGCCTTGTTGTGTAGGGCTGAATTGTGTGTGAAGTGCTGTATTTTAGCTTGTGCTCATCATTATCAAAAGAGGAAAAAGAAAATAGTGTTTGCACTTTGACCTTAAGGAGATATTTCAATTTTGTCTGACATTTTTGCCACTATTTATAGCCTTATTGGAGTTCCTGAACAATTTGAACTTAAATCGATAAGTCGTGAAGTCTTTCACAAACGGATGCTGAGTAAGGAAGCATGATGCTGATGACACCAGGACACATCACATCACACCAGTGTGGTTGCACAGTATATTCAGTATAGCAGCATGAGGCAGCACAGTGCCTTAACAAACCCTTCTTAGGTGAGAAACTCCTTTTTTTGTGGAACACACCGATCCCTTTTAACATCTAGCTGTCTTTATTCAAATTTAATTATATGCTCTATTTTCGAGATTGACTGTCTTGCTACAACAACAACAGTGCGGAGTTAAGCAGGGCTTCAGGCATCCTGATACTGTGACTAAGACCAATAGAGAACAATGCCACTCATTCCCCAGGGATAATAGTGCACAGTTTATGGGTAACACTAGCATGTCTCCAATGTTGACAGTGTTGTTGTCTCGGGAAGAAAAGGGAAGTTTTAATCTGATGGCTTTGTTTACCTCTCATCCAAGACTAAGGATAAAAACTAATTAAGAACAGGGAGTAACAGACTCCTGTAGTGCCATTTTCACAGCTAATTATGCATGAATACTGCCTGCCTAAATAGTTGCTCCCTAGTCTTTGATGTTCTTTTCACTAAATTGCTATGGTTACTTCCGCTCATTAGGCTTTTAAGATTGTAAGCGTTGACAGGTTTTGTCTTCTTTTTTTTTCACTTCACATCCCAGAATGCCTCTGCTGGAGATATGAGGGGATGGAGACATTGTTAGCCAGTTAGTAAAGTATATGCTACAATCTTAAATATAGTCATATGACTTGTGTGTATATCCCAGGTTGCCATTCTTGGGTTTAATGCTGTGGATTTAGACCTGCGCCGCGGCCCTTAAAAACCATTAACCTTCCCATAAAAGTGCATATGGCTCTCTATAAACCCTAATGGGGAAGGGGACCAATACACAAGAGCCTCTGTGTGCTTTCAGGGGCACCACTTTTGAGAAATAAGGAAATGAGTCTCCATAAAAAGCCAAATAAAACTTCCTTTTTGATAAGATTATGGTGTTGGGGGGTTTCCCAGATTTGTGTGCACCTTGGGTTAAGTGCTGTCTCAATCAATATGTTCCCAGGAAATTAAAGTTTGTATACTTGTGCGTAGATTTTATGGCCCGTGGCAGTTTGAATTTTTGACCTTTAATTCTTTTTTATATCTCCTTGACCCTATTATTGTTCACACCACACTGTGTAAAATATTTATTTTTTTACATCTGTGAAGCTTTATGTCTTTATCAGTGTGGTTTTCCGAGTAATTAAGTAATTCTCCTCTATGATAATTTAGTGCTGCAACAAAACACAGCATGGGGAAACTAATCAGACGTGATGAGGAGGTTTTACTGTAGGATTTTAAAGAGTAAATATATAATATTATCCTTTCTTGTTAGTATTTAAAATAAATTAGATTTGATTTCCAGCAATAATAACTGATCTTCAAAAAGACATTATGTAGACTGTTTAATCACACTCAACAACAACCAGGGGGAAATTGAGAAACTAGTCCAGTTTTTAAATGGTTTCTATGCCTGCAGCATTTAAACATTTAATTGTTTTCTTTATGTAATCACATATATCAAAGATTTATTTTGCAATGGCTGTAAACTGACGATTGACCGCAGTAAAGCAGGACATGTTTGCTTATAAGTTTTTATGACACATGTTTGCCCGAGGTGCTCGTGTTCCTGCCATCAGGCCGCCTCTGTTTCCCAGGTTGTTTTAAAGGCATTGCAAGGTGAGAAACGGCTCTGTGGCAAGTAGTTTTATGGTGATCACCTTGAGTCTTTGCTCTGGCCAGGAGACCAGTGAGTGTAATGGATCTGCTGGGAGCCCTCAGAATGGATTTATGAAAGTGCAGGGCTGGAGGGAAGGATCAGTCACCTGCCTCTGTTTTCTACAGACCAAGAGACAGCAATGAATAACGTCAGAGAGCTAATCCAAGGCGACAAGGTTTTGACAAACAATACACTGTTTCTGGCAGTTGTTACTGATCCGCAAAGTTTACTTATCAGGCACTTCTAGGTACTTTTAGAAGTCTGAACCGTAAGACAGAGAAAATTTTAATTGGGAACAAGCACGGCTACTGCAGCACTGCCTGAGAAGTGATCTCTCTATGAAAGTTTGCAATCTCCTCTTTGAATAATTGCACACAGAGGCACACATACACGCACACAATTCAGCATGTCATGCAGCACGTGGCTGTGCACCGTAGGGGACCAGGACGTGTCGGTAAAGGTCCCCGCCATGTGCGCGGCGGTTAGGTTGGCAGGGCAAGCAGGGGAGCGTCCGGATCAAGTTTCCCCCTCCTGCTGTCTAATTATTGACCCATCTGGTATTGTCTTTTCAATTGTTTCAATTATGATGGCACTGGTGTAGCTCAGCACCCTGGCGTCAAGACATGCATAATTCATGTGCAACACCCTGGACTCCACTCAGAGCTGTGGGTTTGAGCTGAATGTCAATACCGCCCCATGCCCCCAGTGGAGCAAAGGGTTGTCTGTATTGACAGCAAGGCAGATAAGGAGAGCAAAAGCAAGTGCTGCCAAAGACAGTGGATAGTGATGCTATCATGGCGCGTATAGGTGAAAAGAGTGTGTGTGTGTGTGTGTGTGTGTGTGTGTGTGTGTGTATGTGTATTTGTGTGTGTGTGTGTGTGTGTGTGTGTGTGTGTGTGTGTGTGTGTGTGTGTATATATGTGTATATGTGTGTGTGTGTGTGTGCGTGTGCATATGTGTGTGTGTGTGTGTGTGTGCGTGTGTGTCATTGAGAACGAAGCTGTCCTCACAGTCTGTGTTTGCTGTCGCCTGATATGTGACCTCATTATTGTCACCCCCCAGACCTTAGAATCAATAGTGTTCAATTACTCATGAACCACGACACAGCAGTGTTTACTAGGAAATCAGAGCCAACCAAGGGTTAACTTTCTCATCAGGGATTTGACTTCAACACCCAAACCACTGATTCCATCATACAGAAGCGAGGAAAAAAGGTAAAAGTCAATCAGGAGAGGAAAAAAAAAGTTCAGGTACTGTGACTGTTCATTAAGAGGTGTGAAGATGAAAGAGAGAAGGGGTCACGATTGTGACACCCTGCTGTAATGGGGGTGCTGCTGGGAAGGCAGTACATGACATCTGTAAAATGTGTCATTACGAGATGCCACTGGCAATTGTTTACCCACAGATTGGAGCTCAGCAGATGATCAAAAGAATCTCATATTGTTCACAGTAGCAAGCTTATCCACCACTGTCTTTTGTTCTGACAGGACATTTTGTTATGACACATGAGACGTAGGAAGAATTCATGTTTATTCAGTCTGCATGGGCGCTCAAGAGCACCAACACCATCTGTATTGCTTTTAAAACATTTTTTTGAATTTTAAGGTTGTTATTTTTTGTATTTTTTTCCCCAAATGAATTGGAGGTTTCTTTGCATATCCGTTTTTCATTTCCATCAGCATGGTTGTGAAAGACTCACTGATTCAGTACTTATGGACCCATGTGACTCATTCAGTATTCATACAGTGACCTCTCAACAACAACTCACCTTCAATTGCAGAGGTGCTCTCACTCACACTGGCCTACTGGCCTTCAGCTCCCTCTCTGGTCCCCCTGCAGTCACACTGTATGTGCGCAGAATAAGCTGTCAGAGTTGTAACAAGACAGAGATTTCTCTCTGCTAAATGCATCTCTGAAGACCTCAGCCTGCACGACCTAAATGATGCCGCTGCCTTTAGGGGAAAACTCCACACTGGGAATATTAACCCCCGCACCTCATTCAAGGACATTTGTTTAAGTGAAAAATTCCATATTCTAGTGTTACATCAACAGACATCCGTATCGGTGATAATGGAAATTAGAATGCAAATTAAGGTATGTCAGCTATGTCAGCTTGTTTTAAAAGATATAACAGTTGTTGAGATTTTAACCAGTTTTTATTTTCTGTAACACACGGTTCTAGTTGGTACAGATTGACCAATTAGCCCTGTCTAAGTGCTGCCCTTTTTTGCTTCAGGGACATTTGAGGAAGTTTGGTACCAGCAGAACCTCAGTCAACTTTACGCTGTCATTTTATATATAGATATCCTATGTACGAGACTCATCTTGAAAAGAACAACAAATATTAAGATTATTGGACGATGTGGCTCAGGGACCTGTAAAAGTTCAACTCAACACCCCTGACTGTGTCACATAATTCACAGACACATTACATTGTATATACTGTAGTCACATCTTAAGTTGACCAGTGTTAGCAAAACACTAGACTACAAGCCAGCCTATCAACGTCAACCAGGTTAGGACAGGGACATTTTTTTAAGATTAAATATTGTTAGTCATATAAGATCAAGCCTAACATTCCTTTGTTATTATCTCTGTAAGGCTACATGCTGCCCCAAAGTAACTTTTGGTGTATATTTTTGGATATAGACCCATCATACAGCATCTCAGCAGTAAATATGCTGTTGTCCTTGCTGTCGCCATCATGAAACCATCTGACACAATCTAATAAACTGCAGCACCAAGATTAATTGATTAACATTCAGTTTTGCACACACACAGTGAAATTGTCCTCTGCATTTAACCCATCCTTTACACACCAGTGAACACATCATGCTAGGATGAACTGCAATAATACATTGTGTTAATTTAGAATGGGCAAACTGTTAAATCCCATCAGTTGTCACATTAGCTGCCCATAGTGCCTATTGGGCCTTTGTGGCTGCTGTTGTACCAGCATGTCCGGTACCTATTGTCATGAATAAAACCTCTCCTGCAGCTCTTATTTAATCTATTGGCTAGTTGAGGTATCACACAGACATGCTTGGGAGGCTCAACTCAAGGCAAAATTGTTCGGTGTAGTGTACTTTTGAGTTTGATTAAGTGAGTGGACACAGACTGGAACAATGCAATAGAAAGGAAATGAGTTAGAAAGGTTACATTTCACAGTCAGCCAAAATGCTGGTCCTTTAAATCATATTAAAAAAAGCTTTAGAAGTGCAACCATCTTGGATTTCTGTTCATTATAGCTAGTTAGACTCAAAAAGCCTCAAAAATTACTTTTAGTCGTTGCAAATTCCACATTTCACTCCAGAGTGCCAATCTTTGACTCGTTTAACATCTGTCAACTGAATCAGAGGAATCCTCTTCTTCTCCTTTGACATTGTTCTGTAGAATGTCAAGATCAGAGCTTTGTCTTTTGATTTGTACTCTAGTTTGATGTTGGCAAAAGCTGATAGGTGTGGATTTTTTTTTTTTTTTCAAAATTAAACTGTCAGTCTGTTTATTCTGTCTCAAGAGGTTTGTCCTGTTTGAATTTGAGGCAGAAGCTGAAGAATTGTAACAAGGAAGGCATATTTTTATCTTTCTCCATGTCTGAACATTTTTCTGTGATATTTAGAATTTGTCTCCAGCCAGGTTTTTTCATAGATATGTGAAAGACACATTCTTTAGTCAGTGTGACATTTACTGCATGGACTGTGTGTACATGGAAGAAGTGACAGGAAAACATCCTGCCGGTGACGGAGGCTTCTGAGTAGATCTACCAGTGAAGACTCTAATAAGCTTTACCCCAGTAGTTACTCATGACAGCAGGGCTCAGGCACACTACAGGAAGGCAAAAATAGTTAAAATATGGAGACAAGACAACCATTCCTCAAACCATTGTGCTCACTCCTGTGGAAACATTATTTTTCTGTTGATGTAGGACACAAAGCCAGACTGTTGTCACCCTCTCCTGGCATGGCGACACACGCACAGCTGCACACCCCGCCCCTCCGCTCATCCGCCTCCTGCTCCGAGGCCATCGATCGGGAGCTGTCATGCTCTCGGGGGGAGTTGTATGGGCTCCTCCCCTGGCACAGCGCTGCCCTTCCTAGGGAGAGTCGCGGAGCGGCAGGGGGGCTCGGGGAATGGAGGTTGCAGTGGGTTGTTGAGGTGGGAAGGGTAGTGCGGCGGTGGTGGTGGTGGGGGGTTTGTGTGGCGAGCAGCTGCTTTCCTATGGATCCCTTCATTAATATCCCAGGGCAGAAATTTGAGGGGCCGCTGCAGACTAATTAGCCCTGTCTGACCCTTGCGTCTCAGAGAAGGCGCTCCTTTCCAGTTCTTGCAGAAGCAATCCAAAGCCAAGTAACCCCCCACTGCCTACCCAACAACCATTCACCATCACTGTCAGACCTTTTTTTTAAAGAATATGCTCCAGCAATAGAAAAGACTTTGCCACCATTGTCTTCTCATCTCCAACATGTTAAACATTAGTGTCGCCTATTTTTTCACGGTGAAGCATCCGAAACTCTCACCACGCTGTAGTCAATGCGTACCTGTCTATTGTCCATCACTGTGTGTATGTTTGCGTAATGAGCGGTGTCCGTGACTCCCAGCGGGCAGCAGGGACAGTGTAGCACAATGGGAGCAGTGTGTGTGTTTGGTGCCAGGAGACAAGGAGCCATCCCTCATTAGTATCATCTGCTTTCCCAGATGGCAGGGTCAGAGTAAGAGGGAAGCTTGATGAAAGGACTCGTCCTGCAGGGTGACACTCACTCTGCCACGCAACACTCACTACGCCTCCCGAAGCCAAGTTCCCAGCTCTCACAGGTGATACCAGGGCTTTAGTGGGATTCACAGTCAGAGAGAAAGAGAGCTTCATGTTCTCAATCCCGCCATACAGCCGTGAACCCACGCTGCAACCTGATGAGTCGAACAGAGAGATACAGACAAGAAGTGAAAAAGTTAACTCGGGTGTGATATTTCAAGATGTTACTTGACAAAGCGAAAAGAAAGAAAGAATGCAATTAGTTTGACACCTGCTATTCCTAAACACAACTTTGCTACTCACCTAAAATATGTCACTCCAACATGTTCTAATGGTTTTTCAATGGCTCATTAGTGTGGAGAGTGGCTCCAACGCAAAGCTAGGAACCCTTGTGTCATGGCTCAACACTGTGAACGGAGGCAGTAGCTATCTCTGGCACGGCCTGCGTGGCAGCGGCAGCTTCTGCGAGACGGAAAGGATAATGAGTGCTTTCACATTTTACCTTGAAAACTCACCAAACGGCCCTTATACCAATTAAGAGCTTGTTTTTCACTGGAGTGGCCATTATCAAATCTGACCTTCCAATTATTTTTCTCATTTTCCTCGTGATTCTGTCACCCTGGTGTGCCTGGTCGGCCCTCGGAGCCTCAGAGGATGGACAAGGAATGGGTAATGGTTCTCCGAGCTGAGATCCAAAGCCCCGAGACAATGCCACCATAGTGCTACTATCTCCTCGTCTTGTTATCTTTATTTTTCTCACTAATGTCACTTGAAAAAAACACCACGTATCTTTTTACCCACTCTATGCTTAAGCTTGTTGAATTGATTTTTTTTTTTCTTTTTCCATTATTTTTGATATGCGGCTTAAAGATCTGGGGAATAAAAGCTCCAAGTGAAATGTAGAGTCCTCCTATTACTGTTAGAACCTGGTAAATAGCTTCATTTTTGTGCAGAATGAAGGACTAGTCATAGTCTTACTCCTGTACAGGAAGAGAACATGCCATCCGCTGGTTCAAGATCTGTAGAAATTATGTATTAGTCAACAGAAAATTAGCTGACTTCTATGATGATCACTAAATAATTGTTTTGGCCAAAAATATGCTTCTTTTATGCTTCTTAAATGTGACAGTGTGATGCTTGTCTTTGTCATACATGATAATAAACTGAATAGCTTTGGATTGATAAAACATGCCATTTGAAGGCATCGCCTTGGACTCTGAGAAATTACACAGGGAATATTTCACTATTTTCTTTCATTCTTTTTCAGTGATTCATTAATAAATTACAAAAATAATTGGCATATTAATTAGCAATGAAAACAATTGTTTGTTTCAGCCCTGAAGATCTGTGTTATTTTTCTACCTTGTTTTTGTGCCTGGAGTCCTGTTGGTGCTTACCTGATGGTGACGGTTGTTGAACAGCTGCAGCAGGGTCACAAATCCTCCTACCTGTCATTGGATACTCCTTCTCAGCCCCCACAGCTCATCATGAAAAAAAAAAAATCACTCACACACACAATGAATAACACATATGTCCCTCCATGTTGGTGAGGTGGTGGAGAGTAGGCAGTTGGGAGATAAAACTGTTGAAACAGGGTTAAAGACTAAAGGTTTAAGTGCAAACAGTATGGGGATTTCAGTTATTTTGCAAAGCTTTTGCTTCTAAAATATTAATTTTGATTCAATAACACACAGATCATAGCCAGATATTATGCTTAGAGTTTGATGCCAGCTTGTAACTGGAGCGTCGCCGGTTTGAATCCCGGTACTGACAGGTCTAGGACTGAAGTGCCCTTGAGCAAGGCACATAACCCCCCTGCACAGCTCCCCGGGCGCAGTAATGTGCTGCCCACTGCTCCTTGCATGGTGTGTTCACTTGTGTGTAAAAAAGGATGGGTTAAATGCAGAGGTTGAATTTCCCCATTGTGGGATTAATAAAGTAATCTTCTTCTTCTTTTCCTCTTTTGTTAACCCTTCTGCCAATTCTATAATAAGTTATTTGCTTTTTTATTCTAGAAAAAAAAATGTTTTCACAATCACCTGAATGCCCAGTTACCCAGTGACTTTGAACTGTAAATAATGAAATAGGCCGCAGATGTAAATGAGACGAATAGTGATTAAATGTCATCACAAAATGAGATTAAACTGGAATGAATGATATTCAAAGATTAACTGAATATGAAAAAATTCTGCATAAACCCTTGAAACAAAGCTGTGAGAATTCTATTGGAAATAACTATAAGCCAATGATGAGCAGGTTACCTTTCTAAAGCTGCAATTAAAACCAACCACAAAGCCTTTTACAAAGCTAAACTAACCACCCAATTCGCATTGAGACAAGACTTTGAAAGCCAGCTCTGTGAAATAAAACGCTAAATTTGAACTAAGATGAACATCTGACCCCTGGCTGTGTTTCTAATGCTTCTGAGGTTATCTCAAGTCCCACTACAAGAGAGGACATTGTTTAATTCATCATCCCTGGAACATTGTTTCTGTCAGACTGCAAGTAATGACTCCATTAGCATTTTCAGCAGAGCAGTGGGCACAACCTGGGACCAAATGCATAAAACTGAGATTCTACAAAATGGTACAGAGTAATTACTGAGTCCACAAAACAGCATGTAAGAAGATGGAAAACAGTCATTAGAAAAGACAACAAAGAAGTGAACATGGGGATTGGACTAGATTGAACAAAAACCAAGTATCATCTTTAATATTGTAAACATTCATGTTGAACAATATTAAAGTTTCACTCACTAAACCGTCAAGATAGTTTAGTATTACTGAGCATTTAAATGCAAAGACCAGAAGTACTTTGTGTATTGTGATTCACAAACAACCCACAGGGCCCTAAGCAACATTAAGCTTCAGTCTTAGCTGTGTGAGTGTAGGCTCACAGGGGTCCATATATGAAACTTTCACTTTTACATTCCGTGGTGCCTTGTTTAACATCATATAGAAAATGCTGGAATAAAAATATTGGTTAGTCTCAATTAATTTTTTTTCATTCACGACTAGTCCGACATTTCCAGTGGTTCCAGTTATACATATTCATATTTATCATGTTGTTTCAAGTCCATGGGTCCAATGTTCTCTCAGATTTAAATCGTTTTTTTCTCCAAAAGAAAATCAGCATTCTAAATTTTGCATTTGCAGCCTTAGAAAAAAAAAAAAAAAGATTTGATTTTATCACCTCTACCAATGTTTTCACTCCAGTGTTTTTGTAGTTCAGTATAATAAAACTCTAAAACTGGTTGTTTCTGTTTTCCTACTTGAACAGGTAAGAACACAGTCCAGGTGGAGACAAAGACAACTGTACCCTTTTAAGGGGTCATCCCAAACACATTTTTGAGCACTTTGTTTGTGTTGGTCACTTGATCTGACCCCAGTCTAATCCAAATATACCACGTATACTCCACGTTTGAGCTAAGGGGCTCCTCTAGCCAGATGTGCTTTGCAGTCTAGGATGTGGCTGAGGATGCAAATTGCAGCAACTTGCAAAGTAGTTGTTATTCTCCCATCTTAATATTCCTCCCATCTTTCTACCACCTTCTTCCTGTGATGACTTTCTTGCTCCCGCCCCCAGACATAGCTGACCAATAAGCAGAGTGAACAGTCTCATGCTGCTTGTAGTGATGAATTATTGTTTGCTCGGCTTTTTCTTTGTGTGAAAAGAGACCTTAAGTTTCCCATCATAAGGAATCCGAAGGCAGGTAATTGAATTAAAGATACAGTCAAGATATGCCAGCACTCTGGAATATGAAAGGACTAAATGTACTTTGGAAAAGAGTGTATCAGCAACTCATGAGACGAGCGCCCGCAGTTCTAATTGTGGTGTGTGGGATGAGGAGGAGATTAAATGAAAAGATCTGAGGGTACTGTCAGACATGTGCTTGAAGAACTTCCTGGTGATATTAATATTGATTTCTTTCAAAGTAAACAGAGCTGTCTCATTGTGCATGGCTGTTTAGGCTGACTGCAAGACAGTGAAGGAATTTTAGGACGGGCAATGAGTGTGTGTTTTTCATCGATCAGGAGGAGAATTTTAATAAGAACTGGACTCTGTGTGTTTGTTTATTTTACCATTTCTGCCATGTATTCTCAGTCACGCCATCACTTGAACTCACAGGTCTGTTGTTTGCACTGCACATAACCAAAGGAAGAAAATACAGAAGTTGGTAAAGCCATGTGATTGCACACAAAAAAAACTTCTTTATAGTATATATAGTTGAACAGGCAAAATTAAACAGCAGGTGAGGTCGCTCTGTTCAGTTTTAAAGAAAGTAATACACCAGCTCCTCTCTGTCAACCACTGCATGGGAACCATCTGCTGTAGGAAATGCACCAGACAAGAAAGAAGAGGCATTGATGGTACATGTGTTAGGACGACAAAATAATCATCCTAGTTGGAAGGAGGCCCATCACAGTCACAATCTATTTGCTTATTTTTGTTTCATTTTTGCATTTGACAAAACCCCAGTGCATTATTTTTCATTAACACTTGAAATATTTAAAGCTGAGGCGCACCAGATTCGGGCAGCTTTATAATCCTGTTGCATATGCAACAGAATTCCAATTCAGTGGAGTACATTATGAAACAGATGGTCCCTTAGCAACCAGACACTTTGATGTTTGATGATGTCTGGTCTCTGACTAGCGATGTCAGCTCGGTGAATCTACCTCATTCAGACGGAGCGTACCTTCTTTTTGATTGAGGAGGAAGTAACTCATCGCCACTGAATACATTATTATTATTAGTCTTACAGCACTGGCATTTATTTAAAGTCAGGGTTGCATCTTTCATGCACCTCCGGTCTTAATGTTAGAGATGTTCGGTTACAGCAACTTTGTGAGCCATTGTGACGATCCTGGTTTTACAAGAAAAAGCAGTTGAAATGACAAATAACACAGTGAAATAAAATGGCAAGTAAGAGATAGTAAAATGTGCAAATAAAAAGATCATGATGTACTGGATGAAGACTTTCAGGTATTTTGGTGTATAATTTGCACAGTATGATGTGAGGTTAGTGTCTGTTGAGAATATGTCAATATTTTTACATCCAACAAGAGTCTTTTCAGGCACATTTCATATAAGGGTTATTTAGTGTCTTATTTCGAAGAAATATAATAAAATAGCATAATGATACTCTGTATGGATTTTTGCAGAAGTCTATTCTATGTGTGATATCATCACAGTGGATATTCTGAGCCATTGAACTGGCCAGCGGCTACCAAGGATAAATCGTTCCAAGGTGAAATAGTCCTGGTGGCCCTCAGCTTGTCACGTATTTAGCAGTGACAACATTATCCCCTTTAGTAAACTGGCTGAATGGAAATCAACATTATTGCTGGTCAAAGCACTTCTCAAGAACTTTTATTTCATTTCCGTTGAGTTTTATTGTGTTATCGATGGAATTATATGAAAGCAATATCTCTCCCTGACTCCTTGTGGGGTCTTTGTGAAAGATGAGATTCTGGCATTAAACCCACCTGTTTCCCCTCAAGTTAGCGGGTGTGTGCTTTTGGTGCACGCACATGCATATATATCTATTTGTATATGTTAGTAGACATCAGAGCAGGCACGAGTGTGAAATTGACCTCAGCTACGGGGAGCTCAGTGTGGATTATTTGCCCCCAGAGAGATGGAGTGGCCACCTACATGTCAGCCCATATCAGTGGGTGTATTTAGTTGACAACAGAAATGAGCTGTTTAGATTCAGTCTCTGACTAACACATCCGTTTCAGCCTTACCTTCTCATTGTTTGGGATTGCTATTGTTAGAAGGGTTTATTTGTTTAGACTTTTTCATGTGTTTATTTTTGGATCGTATTTTTTTCCACCTCTCTCACAGGCTCATCTTTGATGCATTGTTTTTCAATTGCCTCCATTAATGAGACAATTGTTAGCTGCTAAAATTGCATCAAAAAGAGCAGGAGTGGAGAGTTTAAAGTGCGAATACTAATTAATTTGCCCATTCACTCCCACGGCATATGCTTATTCATAAAGAAAATCAAATCTGTATCGACACATAAAGAAACAAGCATGTCCATTTAGCACAATTGTCCTCGATACAAAATAGCTGTTCTTGCACCGCCAGACATGCAAAAGAAACAGATGCTTATTGACCTTGCCCTGTTTGCTTTTGTTTTCTCCCCTGTCTTGTTGCACCGGCTCAAGGTAGAACAGCTTTATCCGTCGCAGACAAAACTGACATCAAATGGATTTCTTTCATGTTCTGGCAGACAGCCTCAATCTGGATTGACAGATGGCGGATGGCTTGATTACACGTTTGAAGCACTTTCTAAGTGGAATTAAAGGAATAGCATCATCTGCAACTCCACCTCTTTATGCAAAAGGTCTCCAGTTTAGAGGCCTTTGAAGCCGGTCAGAATGATCAGTGAACTGCACTCACATATCCTCATTGTAACTTGTTGTTGATTTGTATTGCTATCGACATGCTCTCTATCATGCACCTTTCCTTTAGTGTAAAGTGCATTATGAATAAAATGTATTATTATTATTATTATTATTATTATTATTATTATTATTATTATTATTATTATATCATTTTTGGGTAATACTAGGAGCTTTTTAAATTGAAGTATCAGTGTATCAAAATTTAATTTAATTTTAAATTTAAAAAATTACATTAATTAAATTTTCACTTTTTTTCCTGAACCCTTGTTCAACTTTAAGTCGTTAACAGAAAAGCAGGCAACTGAGACCCCCTTCATCCATCAGGGGGATCCATACTTCCCGGACCACCTCCAATTGTGGTTACTACTTAATTTGCAAAAATCCCATTCCATGTGGCTCTTTGCTGTCCAAACTTCCTAAAATAAATCTGGATACAATCTGAATATGCCAAAAAACTGATTTGAGCCGGCAGTCTGAGCAAGGCCGTAGACACAGAGCTAAAATGCAACTTGGTATGCAGTTAGCACTGGCAAAGTTGCATTTTAAGCTCTCCAATACGCTACTCCAAAAAAATCCATGTGTGGTTACACATGTTGACCCAATCAGTTAGACTTTCAAAAAGCAACAATAATCCATTCTTATTGTCTGTTGTCGGTTTAATGGTTAATTATTAACATCCCTAAACAGGATAGTTTTTGCAAGCACCGCTGGGGTTTTGGAATTAATGTGAGATTTATGCAGTTAAGTCTGTGTGTTCAGTCACGGGAGAGCTCTGGAGGTGTGTATCTGATTCTGCTGTGTTGATTGCATGTGATATTTATCAACTGTTAATGAGGTGGTGTTGACCTTTCATTAATCCCTGAAATTAAACATTTTTCCTCAAGTGTTTGGTGGGGCCTTAACCAAATCACTGTAGTTTTAATACAAATTTTAAGAGAAACTGCTTTTATAGAATAGTTATACACCCCCCTCAACCCCCTCCCCACACACACACACACACACACACAAACTTCTTCACAACTTTGTTAGGTGAAGCAGAGTTTCGCCAACACTTCTAGAAAGCAATTTAATAATTCATCAAGTGTAATGTGCCTGCAGCTGGGTTATTCTCATTTAGAGAGCATTTGCTTTATATTTATTTGTGTGTATCTGCATACATATGTGTCTGTGTGTTCATATACTGCACAATACGGATGCATGTGATTTTAAAATTTACTATTACATTTCCATTTAGTTGCACATGATTTATGTATTCATTTGGGTGTGCATACATATTTCAGATGTAGGGGTTGCTCTCGGTGCTATATTGCACATGTCTTACTCATTTCAATTTAGTGGCTATTCAGAGTTAACAAGCTTTTTTACAGTATTGATTGAATTTCTTTTATTGCCCTTCAATGAACAAAGATGAAAGCAATATGGTTTTTGTCACATATGAGTTTTAAGTTAGCTGTCTCAGTCTAACTGCTTTGCATGTACATGTTTTTTTTTCCACCTTCTTCATTTCCTTTGCTGGGAATTTATCGAAAATTCTCCATCACAAGTTTTCAATAGTTCATCATTGTAAGGCACAGGCTTTCAATCATCACCAAGAGGAAAAGGCATTCAGCTAGCTATATCTCTGGTAGATTGCTGTGAAGATTATATGTTTTTCATCAGCAGCCGTCATGGAGCATATTAAGGCAGTATCCCAAAGGGGTGGAATCGCTTATTTCTCTGGTGCTATTTTGAACACAGTAGGATTGGACACGTGGCATGTTTCTGGTTAAAGAGGCGGATTACCCGCGGAGGTATTTCTGTGTTGATTTCTCCTCCATGAGAAGCCATTAGCCTCCGGGGGCAACGACGAGGTCTGCCCATTATTCAGGGACAAGGTGGTGGAAATGGAGAGGGATAAGACACAATGTGCTCAGGGCCAAGCCGCTCACTCCCCTGACCTGCTTCTCAGATGGCTTTTCCACACTCTCATAAAAGCCATTGCGCTGCATTTTAAAGAATAATAGAATCGCTGCCTCCTCCCAGAGAAACTATTTTAGCTTTGTAATTCCTTGGCACCGGGGCATTTCTTTGAAGGTGACTTCACAGCAAGTTTTCTTTTTACACCTCACAAATGCCTATAAGAAAAATCAAATGCTCCCTTAAACAAGGGCAGCGTGAGCATTGCTGCTTTTGTCGCTACATCAAGCTAAGAGTATGAGGTTGTGGAGGAAACGAATTGAGTCAATGCCTTTGAAACACGGAGGTCTGCGAGGGCCATGTAGAGGAGTTCTGCATCTCTGATTCTTTCATCACTGTCACGCCTTGATCTTTGTATCCCAGTATCCGGTGTGCTTCAGCACCTTTAATTCATGCTATGTTAACCAATCTTCACTCTACTGCGAGGTGCAGGAAACACATGTGCTTTGGGATTTTTCGCAGTGTTATCTTAGAATTGTTGTTGTATTTGCAGCTGGTAAGACAACATTTGATGCTAACAGAGTCTTCAGTGCACCAGGTTACATTAAACATTTAAGTAAACAATTTAAAGCAACACGTTGCTGTTTGACTTTGACTTAGTATACAAATTAGAGAGACTAAATGACTAAATGTAAAATTGTAAACTAATTTGCAGTCAACATATATGTTTTATATTATATATTGATTATTGCTGTATTGGTAGGGATGGGAAATGTTAAGCTTTAATTGCCATTATTGATTCTATTGAACGCAACAGTTTTATTCTATGTGTTTGAACACAGTCGTTTACATGAGAGAATATCTGCACAGCATTTACTTTTTTGCCGCTAATGTCATTATAACAGGATATTTATCTTCTAGAGTGTCAAATACACAGCATTATTGACATTGTAGCCCATGTTGTATACAAAGAAAGAAGAAATTATTTTCCGACATCGTCATTTTTCCTCGTCATGTTTTGCACCCTTACTTCCTCTCCACCATGATTCCTTGTTGCAGCTTTTCAGCAGCTTGATGCATAGGTTTGTCATTGCCTTGCAATGCGCAATTCTAAGAAAAACATGCCAGCATTAATAAAAGAAGTGATAAGCATGGATGGATACAATTTTGAAACACTTCTCAAGTGGAACGGCTGTCCATTCCCATCTCTAGTTACAGGGTGCTTTGTGTGTACAGTGTTGGGTCAAATCAGAAAATCTAATTTCCCACATGACTGTTTGACCACAGTTAGAACAGTGCATTGCCCACAGCCTCAGAAACCATGAGAGCCATTCCTGTTCCTGAAGAATAACACTTGTCTTGCCTGCTGCTGTCTGCTGACCTGAAGTGGCCGGCTCATCAGAATTTTGGGAGAGCTTCGGCACAGGAGAGCTGTACTGTTGTGAGAGCTGACACTTGGTTTTATTGTCACCACAGGACTATGTTGGGGACAGAGTGTCACAGAGCACTGACCATCAGCGGTAACAGGTAGAGGGTTTCCTGTGCAGTAGGTGCTGTTTTGTTGTTAAGACCTGACTGTTTTGATACTGTAGCTCCCACAGTCTCAAACACATTTACTCACAAACAGGCAAGCTGCTTCTTCCCTTTCTGGTAATTAATAATTGAGAAGTTAAAGGGATATAAAAAAGAAACGGGGACATATTTGAGAGTCGCACTGGTGCACCATCTCCAAAAATAGTCTCAAACGGTGAATAAATTGTTTTCCTCAGGGGTCATATGGAGCTTTTCTGTGCACGTCTCACACCTGAGTGAAACATCACATACCTGGTGGAATTTATTGTCAAGTGCAGGTTGGTTTGACCACTGAGATATGTTTTCTTATTTATTGAGAAATTATTGTGAAATCCGTGCCCCCTTAAGCTGCAGGCGCTCAGATAAGGAGCTTAGGCAAATATCACCTGCTGCTTTCCCTCCTTCTTTCTATTCTAAGTAGCACACTCACTGTGTTTATAACAGAAAACACACCACTCCTTTTTTCCACTCTAATACCAGGGGACCCTGAAATTGCTCTTATTAATCAGAGCAGTGATAATGAGCAGTGAATAATAACCATGGGTGGAGGCCTACCGAATGCAATGAGTTGGAAAAAAAGGAAAAAAAAAAAACGGCCCCACTCCCCTAGAGAGGTGTTTATTTGAGATTTGAGGATTTGAATGTTTCTGCGGTTGTCCCTAGAGACTCAGTGTGGGTATTTCTGCCACTGACCTTATCCCTCACAAGTGTAGTACCAGCTGCCAGTCCCCTCCTCCCACGGTCCTCCCCCCTTTTCTTCAGTAATGCAATTTCTTTATTCCTGTGCTGAAAAAAAATGAGTTTAAAGGTCTTTACAGTAAGACTTTCATGCCTTTAACCTTTCAGCTTTAAAAGGCCAGCATAAGTCTGAATTATAGAAGCCCTGAATGTGTGATAAAGAAATCACATGTCTGATAACTGTCCTATGTATAACTATACATTAAACAGTTTCTAGTTTAATACAGGATTAGTAGTGCTTAGTATAGGTTAGCATTATCAAATTAGGTAATATCTGATCAAAGAATATCGGTTGTAAAACGGGCCACATTTTGAATATTCTGCCTAATGCTCACAATTAACTACATAAAAGGCAACATTATGCATTTATTGAACTTAAAAAAACTTGTTATTTATAGTTGATTTTCTTGAACTTTAAATATGATCGATATGATAAACCAAAAAAAAAAATTAGATAAATAAAAAAATTCCCATTAAAGTTTGTTCTTTTGTCAGGATAGTCATCAGTGCAGAATTGACTTGTCAATTGACAAGTTCTGGGGCACAGTGTGAAATAATGGTTATTATTGAAAGTATTTATTTTCAAGCAGAAATTCATTAAACTTGAAACTTGAATGGAGTTCTCCCCCTTTTTTTCTTTTGAAAAAAGAAAAACCGTAAAAGAGACAATGCTGCCCACAATATGCTTTTACACTATTGGGAGTAAGAGGGCCAGAAAGACAGCCAGGCAGTGCTCTTGTTTAAACCATTGTTGCAGACCTTTGCCTTGGCTTGCCTCCAATCTCCTTCAGATGGGAGCTTCAGAGATGGTAATTGTTATAATAGCCACTTCGAGCAACAGAAGTACTGAACTATATTTTCTCATCAACTGCATATTCAGCTTTCTTCTACATCAATAGAAACCATACATGAAGAAATTCATCTGCAAAACTGAATGACTCTGCCATGACATCTATGACCTGATATGTAAACTGAATTATACGTTTCTTCTTGAAATAATGTATATGGTGTTAACTGGACTGCATTATATTCAGAGGTGTTTCTCACATCCTGGCTCCTCATTTATGTAAATCAATTTAAAAAACCTTAAAGTAATGCAGTCCAGTACAACACCACCACTAAATTTGACCTCATTCTAAAACATACATAACATTTAATCCAAACCTCTATTATAGTGTCAACAAGACAAACTATACACAGAACTTTGCATTTGATTGCAGACTGTAAAGGTGTACCTAATAAAGTGGACACTTAAAAATGCCTTTTATGCACAATAGTCGCCTCTGTGTGGCCAACAAGTTAAAACTGTGACATAACTGGTTGTGCTGTCTTCCACAGAAGCTTCTCCTATCATATTGTGGTTCATTGCCCTTTTGTTGAATATGTAAAGTGGCTTCGAAAATCCTAAATTGCTCTCAGCTATTTCTGTTTCTGATTCATTATAGCCAGTTTTGTTGTTTACTTTAGTCAACAGCATTTCTTGTTGGTTACAGTTGCCTCCTTCGTAATGCACCCCCAACGGTGTGAAGCAGGAAGAAAAACAAAAAACAAAGCTGCCGTCAAAGTTATATGTGGCAGCATATGTTCTTTTGTTACAGTCAGAACACACAGACACAATAGTGCAATATTTCCTACCTTTATTAGTGCTATTTTAATATATTTTATGGGTCATATTAGCATTTGTTTAATTTTGCATTTACCGCCATACTGTCTATGTTTAGCGTTCTAAATTTAATCCTGCAGTTGTGTCTTCGCTTGTCATTTTAATATTGTTTATTTTTGTTTATTTTGGCAGCAGCTTGTTATTGCTCCACCCATGGTATTGTTCTTTTAAATGCATTTCATCAGTGTGCGCTTTTTATCTCTTTGCTTCACTCACTGCAAAAAAACTAGAACTGAAAGTTTATTATAAATGTAGATATGTGTGATTCATATGCTCATTCTCATTTCTCATTCTCTCCTCCTCCAATAGTCTGGCCTGATCTGCTATCAGCTAAACAGCCTCATTCCAGTGACGGCAATGATGAGCTTCAGTAAACTGTAGTTTTTTTTTCTGTGGCGCTCTGTCTTTATCCCGGCAGCCTGTTTGTTTTTGATAGCACATGATTAAATTTAACTCAGGTTTGCACCAAGGCTCCCTCCTTTCACCTTTTTCCACCAAGAGCGGGAGTGCGTGAGGCTTTTTTAGATGCAAGTTGTGATTGATGAGCTTTTGATTGGAATCGCGAATGAGACACTTTCATTACTGTCTGTCGAAGTGCATCCTGTTAGGGGCAGTAAAGTCTATGGGTGTCTGTGAGTGTGTGAGTGTGTGTGTGTGTGTCTGTACGTGCCAAGCTTGTGTGAGTGTGAGAGAGAGAAAAAGAGAATGGCATCACTTGATGATGAGACCCACTTAATGATATTTCTCATTTGGTTTCAACCAAAGCCACGACTGCTCAGAGTCTGGGGATCTGCAGGCCCACACCGCTTCCTGTAAATGAGGTGCCTGATGACTGAGTTCTGACTAGTTTATCCACATAAATCTGCCCATTAATCCCCCCTTCACTCACATTAAATAAAATCATTAGTCAAAATTGTATGCACAGCAGGTGGATGGGTGGGTACTGGCTCTGTGTACTGGTGGTACTGCAAGCATGAACAGCAGATTGCATGAAGGGGAATGGGAAGTGGCAGAGAATATGGGCACATATATCTGTCTTTACATGTTGTTGCCTGTGCTGCGAAGCAATTCATTTCTGACTTAAAGTGGAAACTTTTCAACCTCTCTCCTCGAGCGTTTCCAAGTGGTATTATTTTTGGTGTTGCTGTTGCGAAGACAACCGGATCTTTCCATTTTTCCTCAGAGCTAACTAACGTTACCAACAACACAGGACACACAGCATTTGTTTCCAGACAAACTGCACAATTTTTTCTTCTCCATAGATTTTCGTATAAACAAGTCAGGCAGTGTGTGTGTATGTGTCATTAGCAACATGGTTACCACCAGTGGTCCATAGGAAGAAACAACTGTACCCCAATATCAGTGCTATGAGGAAGGAATAAAGTAAGAGAGTAAAACAAATGTTAGTATTAATAAGTAGGAATGTTTTGTTTCTAACTGATGTAGAAGAAAAACGTTTTATAACTTTCCTCTTCGCCTTCTTTGCCTCCCCGTCAACAGGGCTTTTTTTCTTCTGGTGGTTAGAGTTTCCACTTTTTTTCTGGTTGTTACTCTGTTTTACCATTTCCACTTCTAATGCTACTTTGTTAAGTTGCCTCTTAGCAAAAATGCTCTCTGATAAAAAATAATGCAGTCTCTGATAAAAAAAATAATGCAGTGTAGATGTCAGGGGCTTTTACTACGAAGGCTCAGAATGAAAGGAGAGAAGCAGTTATGCATTGCTGTTGAAACTGTGGGGGGGCAATAAAAGCAACTCAAGCCCTATCCTGTTCCTATTTTGTTCTGTGAATGTAGCATTCATTGTCCTGGGAGACTGTACACCAGTGGCAAATAGAGTTGCACAGTAAAAGCCAGGCTTATATGTAGCCAATCTAAACGCTGATGGTGATAAAATTCTATAGCCATTACATTGTATAATCCACATTAACTTCATATTGCAATTTAAAGCCAAAAACGTGCATATTGCTACTTTATCTTGACCCACAGGGACACTTTGAGAAGTGTAACTTGATTAGCCAAGTTGCATGATTAAAAGTAAGAGAGGAAATATTGTAATAGTTAGGTTACTCTTTCAGGTCTATTGTAATATGATTTATAATTATATTAAGCCATAATGCAAGGGTCCCTGGATATATCTCAGTTTGTGTAAATCATTTATTATCCCTCCTGCTGTGATCAATTAGGTTGTCAAGACAAGTTTTATGAGATGTGCTCACCTCATAATCACCACAACGGGAAACAGTTTGCATCTGCTCGCTCATCTATTCTGAGACCAGTTGCTAGTTAGCAATGACACAAATGCATTGTGGGAAAGCTATTGATTGTTTTCCACCTTTTTAATAGTAGTGGTGCCAGATTTATTTGCAAAATAGCACTCATCATTTCCTCATATTGAGGAAGCGTGACAGGCCATTTTGCTTCTGGCAGCGTCCCTATTTCATGTCACATTATTTCGTGTTTTGTTCGGGTCACCTTGGCACTAAACAGGGAAGCAGTGCCTGCAGCAGCTGTGATTAGAAAAATGTTTATCAGCAAATGATGTTTCTTCAACAGAAACAAACGGCACATCACGATTACTGCTCAATTAGTGGGAGCCAACTCATTTATTTCCAGGTTTAGCCTGAGGTTCTCTGCTTCGTCTAAGTCGCTTATTAAAAAAAGAGAACAAAAGGCTACAACTCGAGCTTGAGAAGACAATGAGTGTGTCCCAACTGCGTGTTATAAAGTAATACTATAAAGTGTCATCATACTTGGTGTGCTTATCTTCATTATGGCAGTTAGTATCCAATAAATTAACCTATAACCTATCTATTTATTCCAACAGGAAATGATGCAAAGACGTGCTGTCGGAGCAAACAAAACACTGAAACATTACCACAATATATTTATCTGTCCTGCAACAATTGGTGGATTTTACTAAGTAATTAAGTTAATTTGCTGATGTGAAAGTGCAAAAGTTGAATTGGCTCTATTTCATTCCCTTTTCCTCCCATTCCCCTTCTTCTGTGTCCATTAAAGGGGACCTTTTGTACTCATTTTCAGATTCATACTTGGATTTTCGGTTTCTACTTATACATGTTATGTTCTTTAATGTTAACATAATACTTCATTTTCTCATATTTCCCTTGCTGCACTCTGAGACACTAACTCTGTTTGAGATGGCCTGTTGTAGGGCCTGTCTCTTTAAGCCTCCTTCCTAAGAAAGCCCATTCTGCTCTTATTGGTTAGTGTTTCTGGATCTTCTTCATCTGTTTTAGCCTTGCTTCCGACAGGATTTGGCATAAGCCTAATCTACCAACTAGCCCCACTACCGCTCACTGCTGTAACGCTGGAGATCTTGCTACGAGCCGGGGGACAGCGGAGCCGCCAAGAGACCCCCAGCAGCTCGTCTATTGACCATAAAATCAGTGGATGTGTGTGGCTGAATGACATGAGGGCAAATAAGGCGTAAAAATAAATAATCTTGCAGAAAGCGAGAACTGGAGAAGCAAAGCAGCAGCACACTCAGTGACACACACTGACACACAGTTGGTAGACTGTGAGCTGAAACTACAGAGCAGCCAGAGCCAGAACATGCAGAGAACGGTGCAGAAGCAGAATTGAGCATTTAAGTCCCGAAGTAGAGATGGGCTAGTCTGGCTATTTTAACATCAGTCATCTTCTTGCTCGTTGCTTCCTCGAATTTCTGTCGCTCTACATACGTCATCTGGTAATAACTGATACGAATTGCTAAGAGCTACGTACAGATGCTTGTGATAGACATTCGTATCGCCCAATAAACGGCTCTGGAGGATCGTAAACCACGCCTCCTCTACAGAAAAATGAATTGGTGGCATCCAGACTATATCTCATTTGCGGTAGCTAGGCTACATTTCAGCAGGAATCTGAGCCGATATTTGGTTGGAATTAAAAACATCAGCAACCAAGAATCCAGGTTTCCTTGGCATTAATATGAAGCTACATGTAGCTGCATGACCACTTTAGCAATTACCTTCCTTTACTTTTTCTGATACCTCAATTAATTCTCAAAACATGGTTAATATTAGTATATGGTGTAAAAGTGTGGTGCAAATCATTTGCTACAAATACAGCACAGCTTCCAGTCACTGTGCAGTGCATTACGTACTTACAGAGAGTAAAAAAAGATTCTGATTCTCAATTGTACTGTGAAAAATGACTTATAGAGACTGTCTCTCCCTTAATTGTCACTCAGTTAATAATCGTCACAGTCTGATGTGACTCATCTCCGATGTGCAACTAATCTTTTGTTCAGAAGTGGAAAAAAACATGAGCAGTGTTATCTGTGCCTTTTCAGTGTAGGCAGTATTGGGAGCTGGTTTGAAGCTTGTGTGAGCAGCTTGGCACCCGCTTTTCATAGAGCTCCAATCAACAGAAGATTGCACATCGCAAAGGCACAATGCCCTCATTGCTAAATGATACCTGCAGCATGATTGGATCTGTTGATTTAGATTAGACTAATACTATGGGTCAGATTTCACACACACTTGCAGTAAAACACATTTCAGCACACACACCTAACTCCACCCTGCGCATTCCAGTGTAATTCAAGAGAAATAAAATGGAATAGTATGATAGACATTTTCATCTTGACATTTCCTTGGCTTTCCCTTGCCCTGTTTTAGGGATTAGTTCTTCTAAAATCTTCCTTCTCTTTGTGTTTTTGTACTCAAAAAGCTCAGTGCACTGTGCATGTGATGTGCATGAAGAAAGAGCATTCATTATTTACACTGAATTTGTGAAACTGGCATCCAGCCATGTTTCTCTGTATTGGAGACAGGTGCTTTTGGGGGTGTTTTCAGTGATTCATTTTGTCAAAGGGTGCAGTGTACGACCTGTGTCTGCGAAACACAAGCAGCTTCCCAGCGGTTGTATCATCCGTTCACTGAAAAATGAAAGCACATCTCTCCTGCTATCACTCCGCAACGACAGAGCATAAGGTAATCCCTGTTTATGAATGCTAGATCCTCTTGCGTCATGTGCATTGAAATGATTTCATTCTCCATTTTTTCCTCTATCTTTCTCCTGTGATGAATTGTATGACTTCAGGCTTTTATATCTGCCTCTTGTCATGTTGGAGTGATGCAATTAGGTTTGTATTCTCTGTGGTCCCTGTTCCTTTGCAGGAGAGGATTGCCTATAAAATACCTGTCTGTGCAAGCTTCTCCCATCGTCTAATGAGCTGACACCAGTGTTGGTCTGAGATAGGTGGCGTTTTTAGCAAAGCAGACATCTCAGAAACAAATTTCTTGCATCTCTTTCCCCCAAAATATAGCGTTAAGCAGTGTGTGAATGTTTCATTTGGGGTGGATGGATAACAGATAAAAACAAGACCACAAATACTTTTTTGCAGCTGCACCTATAAAGCTCAAATCCACTAAAGTCTCAACACAGCTCTTTTTCCCCTTCCCTGCTTCCTGCCTTAACAATGTGTGGAGTGGCTTCTAAACTAGCCTTATCAGTAGCATCCTGCCAGTGGAGGTCAGGGCCGAGGGGCAGAGTGTCAGAGTTTAACTAGCTCATGTCCTAATGGGTCTATTCTGCGACTTGACCTCGAGTTTTGGTGTGTTTAGCATTCCCTGCATGTTGGGGAACAAATCCACCTCCAGAGCCAAAAAGGCAGTGGCAGTAAAAAAGACGGAGTGCTCTGTCGGAGCGCTGCAGGGTCAGTGACTACATCAGGGTGCAGAGATTAGACACTTGCAGATTACTCTGTAAACAGCTGATGACATTGCTTCTGACAAGTAATGATGTGAAGACGGAGAGACAACTGTTTTCAAGTGTCTTCAGAAGTATTGAATTCACCTGTGCAGTGGCTTTGTGAAATGCTAGCTTTGGCTGTTGAAGTAAAGCCTTGTTTCTGTACTGATCTGTAGGAAAATAACGATATGACTTGAGTTGTCACACTCCACCTGAACTGGCAAGAAAAAGCATGTTCTTTTTTCTTTTACCAAGTGGTGATATATTGTATAACGAGACCAGCATTTGTGCCCCTGCTGAGTTTTCCCTATGACTCTAATTCTTCAGATCTACAGGAGGTTGGTACCCACTGTGAACTCTCTCATGCATGTGAACTTGTTCTCGCATGTGTCCTCTGCCTCCCTCTCCCCTCTTTCCTCTCTCTATCCATCTTTCTGGATTGATATTTTCCCCTTAACCTGTATGTGGCACCATTTTTCCCTTGCGCCATCTCATCACTCTATAGACGTGTTGCATTATGTGGTCAGATGAATCGTATGGCTCTTATTGTTGCGTCTGTACAATCTGAGTAATCAATCTCTTGCCTTTATATGCATGAATAGGTACAATTGCTTAAACTGAATTAACACTAATATTACCCATCCATCCATTATCTGTAATTGCTTATCATATTCAGGGTCCGAGGGGGAGTGGAGCCATTCCCAGCTGACATTGGGGGGTAGACACAGGATAACTCAAGCAGGTCGCCAGTCAATCACAGGGCTGACGAAGGGAGAAAAATAACCTAAACGCTCACATTCACACCTAGGGGCAATTAAGGGCATCAAGTTCTATGAGGCGAGATTTGATCAACCAGTGCAAATTTGTGTCTATTTGCATCCTTAGATGGATTTGTATGTAATTGGGCTGCTTGAAAATTCAGATTGTGTTTGGTGTGAACACACCATAAATCATTTAATTTAAGTAGAAACATTTTATCATTCATTCGTTATAAAGGTTTTTTTTCCTCCCCGAATAAGAAATAAACCCAGGACTCATATCTCCTAAGCTGTCTTCTTCTTGCTATCTGGCAACACAAGTTCCTGCTCCAAAACCCTCCCTTTGATAGTGTTGATTCCCCAAATCCTTTAAACGATATCATCCTGACCGGCCCTCTTACAACCCATTTCTCCTGGTCAGCACATTGCACTCTGTCCAGAGTGGAAGAAGCCATTCTGCCGCCTGTCACCACACAGACAGATTCTGTGCTGCTCTTGTCTGGATGATGGATCTGGAGTAGTCAAAGAGTGCTGACTCCTCACTGACCACCTCTCCCTCACCACCACATGTCGGCTCCTTAGCCCACCAGCAAGGGCCGCCATGATGGATAGGGCATCCATCGCTCAGTCTATCCCAGCCCCCATCCCTCAACCCCCCCTCCACCCTGCAGGGCCTTTGTCAGTCAGGCCTCTGGTGGCAGCTCACTGCTTGACACGGCAGGAAAAGACAGGCAGGTAAACACGCCAGCCATATTGTTCTCGGCTTACATGCTGTCATCATTCTGAGGTCATTTACAGTTTACCAGCTGGTTCAGAAAGAGGATTGTAGGCGCCTGGTGATGGATGCAGCTTTTCCTGCTCTTTTCTCATGCGTATCTTTCATTAACTTTCTGAAGATAAGACTCTTGAAAGGATTTCTATTAGTTTTATAATATGGCTCTGATTAATGTCATGTTTAGATAGCAGAAGGCTTAATGAATTCCATAGTGCATCTGGGGTCTTCTGCCCTTCTGGTGCCCTTAATTATTTAAACTGAGCTCAGTCCTAACATCAGTCCTATTAGGGCCAAGCTTTTCTTCTTCAGTGTCTTCTCCTTTCTAACCCTAACAAGCCCTGCAACACATCAAATGCACTCAGGATTTTTCTGTTTTGTCTTCCAACTTGAAACCCTTCTAGGTGATAAATTGATTTGGCTTGTTTCAGTTTCCATCAGGAAAGTCAGAAGAGGCAAAACACAAAGAGAGGCCCGGATGAAACAAACCTGGAGCAATTAAGTGCTGCCGGTGGCCTGATAAGCTTGTTGAAGTGGCTGATTTCCATTGAAATTGGAAACGACCAGAAGCTATCACCGTGTTTGTAACAACTAAGTAGATAATTTGTGTATTTTTCCTCACTGGCGAATGGTAAGAGGAGCTGTGATACAATAGCTGGTCTCTCTTAGCCTGTCTGTCTGTCAGTGTAAGCTACATTAACACTGGCATAGTTCACTGTTCTCTTACAGAGGACCTGTAATGAATCTCGGTCCTCGCCGACTCTTTATGAAGTTTCCATGTTTTTAAAGTACACCAGACTATACTACTAAATTACCCACCATATTATTGTAAGTCTCCTTCTGTCCCTTATGTTACCTTTACAGCGTGTTCTCGTATTTTTCCTTCCATGGCTTCAGAGAGCATTAGTTTTACTTGATGTGTGTTGCAGCTGTTCCTGAGGACAGGTGAGCCTGCACATGTGACATGGTTTTACACAAGTCTCTCTGAGCCACAACCAGACTGCAGTCCTGCTAGCATTTGATGGAAACCTGAAACAGAATTTGAATGAGTCGTGTTGCTGATCCCAAAAGTTACAACAGGAGAGATGCAGGATTTGCTTCATTGCAAGTTAACTTAATTACAATGCATGCTGCAGAAATATTTCAATGCATAAAATAAAGGATTTAACAGACTCTCTAGTTATGTTGCAGTATGGCCAATCAGACTGGTTATTGATTTTTTCCCCATATCTTTACCGATATTTTGACTTTGATAGAAGTTCCTGAACAATATTTTATTCAAAATACAGATTTTATCAACTCCATTTTGACAAAAAAGAAATTCCAATTTTCCAAGTAAACATACCTTTCAGCTCATTGACACGTTTAAGATGCATACTGCAGGGAAACCTCTCAAAATACAACAACACACATGTGAGCCTGTCTCTGCTCATAACGTAGTGGTTTTCCTGCATCTATCTAAGACAGCTTAACACCAGCATTATTAGATCTTGGTACAGGCATGCTGCATGCTTATTGGCTCGCTGATGCAATTTGCTTCTTTGTTATTGAAATTTGGCTTCAAATAACAATGCAATTTTTGATACTCGATAGTACTGAAGTAATTCAGTTGCTGCCTAAAAGTATAGAAAATTCAGCCCTCTTGCAGAAATATACCATACCACTAACATACAACCACAATGATGTGAGAGAACTATAGTAAGCACATGTATGTGTGGGTGTGTCTGTGTACATTTTCTGTTTTGTCTCAGTCGTACCAGTTGACCTTGGAAATGAATGGGCTGGTTTGCAGTGATCTACATCATCAACTGCAACCATCAATTTAGTTCAGCTGGGTCCTGTAATGACCAGTAGATGTTTAGGTGATAGATACTTAACTACAATTAAAGGATCAGGCTGAATCCTTTGCTAGATTAGACATTATAGCACCTTAATGCTTCATATACACACTTGAGATGTGCTATTTATAGAGATACGGTGATAGCACAAAGCAGAATGACCTTTTCACTTTAGCTGGAGCCCCCCGGGGTGTCTCTCGCCAGGAGATGTTATTCTGCAGAGGCGAGGTAATTCTCACTTGTAGCACATCCAGTCTCTTGGTTTAATACAGCCAGCCTGTCACATTGGCTGTTGATCACTCAGGAGTTCTTATCCCACTGAAACAATTAATGTGGAAGTTAAAGTGACACTTAATTGGTCTCTTACCAATTTATGGCAGTCAGCGTCAATTACCAGGCAAGAATCAAGACTGACTTGTGCTGTCTTTGATTTTTCAAAACCTGACAGAAGTGAAACAGCCAATTACTGCTACATTCGTCTTTTTCTAAGATTTTTCTGAAAAAATCAGGAAAGTGTTGCCACAGATAATGGAGATTTTGCAATACATTTAGAAAAGTTAAGGAGAAGAAATAAGCCCAAAATCTTGTAGTTATTAGAGAATAAATCTTGGTGTTTTCAGTTTGGGCTTTGTTGTAATAGTTTCAGTAGTCATGCTCATACTGTTAAAATATATAGTCATTTATCTGTTATAGTTCATAGCTTTGTAGATCAGCTGCAGCCACTGCTTCTCAGTGCACACCATAGATATGATGTATTAAATATAGACATAGTCTCTGTTACAACACCCATAGGTTTAGTGGGTCACTCAAAGTGAGCACGCCCTTAATTATACATAACCTTAAGCCTTAATATAAATAAAACAGAAGAGTTATATAAAAATGTGCCCACATACAGTTGTCACGAACTGGGAAATAGACCATAGAGACTAAAACTGGTTTTCGTACCAGGCAGTACATGTTTATTTTTTAACATTGGCTTTACTTTTCGGCCCCGGAGGTTGCCACTAGGTGCACACGTCAAAGTCCATTTCACAGTGAAATCAGTGTCAAAATTGTACATGCAGGAACATGGTGATGGAAAAAATCAGGCAGAGATTAGGAACAAGATGTTTTATCATAAGAATCAGGAACCGAACCTCTGTAATGTTTAAGTCACTGGTGACAAAATAAACCGTGACAATCTCTCAGTCCACTCCTTTTACATTTAGATTTGTCTTTTCTGGGTTACCAGGACAAAGTAAATCTAGCCTGAAGCTCTGCAAGAAGGAGGATGTACAAAAGAGATAATGATAGGCAGAGAGAGAGAGAGAGAGAGAGAGAGAGAGAGAGAACTCATCAGTATATACACAGTATATATACATATTTTAAAGATAACAATTTAATCTGCATATTTGATGAGAAAAACTTCCAGCTAAGTGCATAGACAAAATGTATTGATTTGAAGGATTGCCTTGCTGCATAGCATTGAAGAAAATATGAAGCTCGTATTTCATTACTTTCATTACTATTCATTGACTCCAGTTGTACATGAGATTTCAGTTGAGAATCTTTATTTTCTCAGAATAAAATATTCTCCACATTTGATATTGAGTGAATTATTCCCTTTTTAATACTATTCCACAAAGTGTTTTTATGGAAAAGTCACCCCATTTAATGGCAGATAAAACTGGGCCCTTCTAACCCATTCTATGAAAATCGAGTCGAGCTCTCCTTATACTATCCATAAAACATTTTTCTTTAAAAAAAAACCCACTGTACTTAGGGTAGACTTATAGTTCCCTTGGAGAGAAACTAAAATCCAACTTACTTTTATTAAAGAAAGCTGATGCAACAATAAAATAATACCCAACCAACTATTAATGCACCAGCTGAAAAGTCAAATCAAAAGCTTTCTGATGAAATTGGTATTCTACAAAAGCAATGTTTTCGGTTGTTTTTGAGATGCCCCAGTTATCCCAATCATAGAAGGTAAAGCTGGAAGTTGAAAAAGTCTATGAAGTGTGTAATGAGGTGACACCTGATATTCTCATGGGCCTGTGTTGCATCGGGCTGTAAGGTCTCCATCTGTCAGGGGCCACCAGTGGCTAATCTCCCCCTGCATACTAGGAACTGATCCCACTCACCTCCAACCTGAATTATTCATTATTCACACACAGACTTTAGCCCACACTGAACTCTATTTAGTCCGAGGAAAATGTCCTGTTCTGCAAGACAAACAGGAAGGCTTACTTAAGTGTGAGGTAGTGGCTGTCCCTGTCTCACTGCCCTTCTTTACTCCTCTTTGATAATTCACACCTTCTGCTGCTCCTTTGTGCTGTTCAGATGACTAAGTGGGGAAATGGGCTGTGGAAAATGATCATCAATGCAGCTGGCCGGCTGACAAGAAAGGAGCATTTTCTCTTCTGCTTTTCAAGAAAAGGAACATCCATTCAGTGCTTGCACAATTCATTGCGCTCTTTATTCACGACTTGCTTCCTTCTACAATTGTTTAGATTTCTAAAGATTTGATGTTTTTGGTCACTTATGCATGTTATTTTTATTCGCTCCTCAGGCTTTAATAGTTATCGTGTCTTATTCAGAGAAATGTACAATTCATTAATAGTTTCATGAGTCATGGCAAAAATACTAATTGTTTATTTACTCTGGCATATAAATCATGCATTCAGTTGCTCTGCTGGATTTCCCCCTTCAGCGCTTCATGAGAAATTCCATATGAATATACATCCTCTCCTTCATATTAAGAGCCAGATCCCATAGCTGGTGATTGGACAATGGCGTTGAGAGCGTTACGGAAACACAGTTTACTTTTCAGTTATACTGCTGCTGCCATTCGTTACCAGAAACAAAAGGAGCAATTTAAAATGATAATGAAGCGTTTATTGTCTTATGGGGATGGGAAATGTGGCGTGTGGCACGCGCTGGCTCGTAAATCTCTGGATGTCACCCGCGGCGTGTAGATGGATCTCCTCTCCTGTGGTTGTCTCCAGCCCCATAGAGCGCAGCTTCGGCAGACTAATGAACATGGAGAGCCTTGAGAATGGTAAACAAGTGCCTGATTAATTGGCCCTCCGCTTCCATTATTTTAGCACTGGAATACAAAATGTCCTACATTGGAATGTTCTGATCAGTTTTCTTTTTGTATTATATACTGTATCCGCTGTACTGGAAATCAGGGTGGCCTGTCTGTGAAGAATAGCATGTCCTGGTACATTCTGTCCTACTCAAAGAAAAAATGCACACAAACTATTGCTGCTTAATTAGATTACAAGAACAGGCTGGGCATTTTAAACTGTATGAAACTTACCCCATTTAGAAAAAACAGGCAATCTCAGAAAACAGGCAAATGATTGTAGTCCATTTATCAGGAGTCCTTTAATCAGTGCCAGACTCTTTTTTTTTTCCAAAAGCAGCACTTGTTACTAAATTAAGGAATGAAGAAATATTTAAACCCTGAGATGTCGACTGCAATTATTCAGTAAATCAGTCAGACACAGCAACTTTGAAACAGTTGACAGAGTGATGAAAAGATGAACCACATCAGATGTCTTTGGCTGTCAGAAAACTCAGTGCATCATAATTTATTAAATTATCTTTTGATTTTTGTCTCATGAAAAATGTTATGCAACCATCTTTTTGCCAAAAAATAATCCAAACTTTTCTTTGCGCTGCTCCCTTGCCTGGCCACAAACACACAGTCAGCAGCTGGAAAACTTGCATATTCCACCCAGACTCCCTTGCTTCCTTATCAGTAATTTGAATGACTTTGCATACAGTGACAGGTTTCAGGAGATCAGGTTGGAGAGGTGAAGATAGCGAGTCTCTGCAAAGGACCCGCTGTTCCAAATCCTGCTTTAGTTTACTGAAATTTTAAAAAGGCCCAAAGAGCTCGAGCTCTTGGCTGCCGCTCCCCACACTGCTTGCTGAATCATTGAAGGGCCATTGGATTATCAATGCATGAGAAAGTCCTCAGTACCAGCACTTTAGAGAAAAAAAAATCCCATTCAACATCCAAACAAGTGCGACTCCACTGAATGTGTCTCCAAGAATACGAGTGTACTTCTGTGTGCTCTAAGGGTGCTTCTGTGTCACAGTGATCTGACGGCTCCTGTCAGCAGGAAGCCAACAGCACATAGACATTACTCCAGCGTCATTCTCTCGTCATTGTCATGTTGTTGTTTCCTACATACATTGATTAATAGAACTCATTCTGCAGACCGATGAGGTGAATTGCCTCCAACTTTCATTAGCTGCTCCCTCTGCTGCAACAGGTGGTCAGAGTTGACCTTTCTGCACCCCCTAATAAATGTTATGTCTTCATCCCTGATTGAAAGAGAATGTGAGCCCCTTCAGATGGATCATTTTTCAGCTGAACGGCTTGACACTCAGAAAGAAAGTGAGTTATACTCTTTCATATGGACATGACAACTCAGAATCTTTTTTTTCTCCATTTAACAAAAGCAGCTGGAACATTGTAAATAGTTAACAGGTTGTCAGTGGTACAAAGGATTGATGTTGAAAGAAAGAATGATCAAAATGCAGGCTTGCGTTCAAACCTCTCGTATTCATTTTGCCAAGAATATTTTGGCACAGAGGAGACATTGTGTTTCACATGTGCTGCTCCCCCTTAACATTATTATCCACTGCAACAAAAACCCACACAATGTAACAAAAAAAAGACACTTTTTCTTTAATTTTCCATGTCCATGATTTGTTTGAGTAGGCTGTAAATGTCATGCTACATCATGCTTCTGATTTGACACCTCATCATGTTTTTGCATGAATTCTATGCTGTTGTTGCTCTTTTTTTCACATACTATCCCTTTATTAGAGGTGATTTTTATAATAGCCATTTCAATGTGTGAAAGTTAGTAAAGCAAATCTTCAACTCCTGTTGTTTGCAAAGAGTGTTCTGCTTTTGATTATCAGTTGTCTCGTCCATTCAGAGTTGCAAAGGAAGAACACACATTTTAGATTTAACAAGAAGCTTTTCACCACAGCGATTCCACTGTGGCGTGAAGTCTGCATTTTTATCTCTTACACCTCTCGCTGCAAAAGCACCGCTACATCAAAATCACAGCAGACAGGCTATGTATATCAAATGTATCCAGCAGACCCTAATGATAAAATCATAAATCTCCTCAGGCTTGTAGATAGCCTAGTTAGACAGCAGTTTGAATTCATTTTGTCTTGGGACCCATCCTTCTTCAACCTACCTTGCCGTGTCTCTATTATACAGAAGACATCCGCGTTCACAGTGAGTTAAACATATTGTAAAACAGTGATTATTTTGTGAATTCTTGGTGGTTGAGAGATCTTCTGGGTATACTACAGCTCTCAACAAAGCCAACAGAACAAGCATTTCTTGAATATGTACGGTTGTTCTGATGGGATTACTTATCATTTGTAGAACCACAGAAATAATATTCTCAGGGGATCTTTCTTTTCAAGATCAGAACCAACATCTGAACGTGACACTGAATGGAAAAAAAATGGAAAGGTGGAGTCTGACTGTTAATGCAGCACTTTTGTACCAAGTATCTTGCATAGGACTTCTTGGAAAACACAGATTCTGCTGATCATCTCTGATGGAGGGAGAACAGAAGGTTCGGTTTCTCACTCTTTTTCCGAGAGTTTGAGAGCAATGTTTGTAATGCAAATAAGGACACTTCAAAGAATACCTTATTAGCATTTTCAATGGAAGAAATGTCCTATTGTGCGGAAAATTTGATGATTTGATTGTTTCTCTTTATTGTATGTTAGAATTAATTTTGGCAGAGACGCACAGTATTTGACTTTAACTGAATGTTAAATATATGACCTTGTTAACTCTTATCTCATGCTTTTGCTCTTGCACAAGAATAAGTGCAGGAGGGATAATCAGCCATGTCTGATTTGGAAGCACAGAGATTGATTGGTGTTGTGTTTTATTCAGTGTTTTTCCACCCCGGGCCATGTCTCTCCCTTTTTGCTGTAGGATTCAGCAGCCCAGGCTTAGTATCATTATTTAGTTCTATATTAAGATTATTGATTACACTGTAACTGAGGTAGTGAGGCTGAGGCTACTCACAGGCTGCTGGTATTATTACTTGGTTTTTCTGCCGGGCGTAGATGACGGGTGAGCAAATGACAATCCTCAGTGGTACTCCAGTTTTGACATTTGTGTGACAATATTGTATACAAATATACAGTAATTTCACACAGTTGTTTTCCCTCTCAAACCACCACGAATGAGCCAAATAACTCAAACATTTGGTGTAATTGCTGAAACCTGTATGGAATATTGTGCATTGACAGCGAAGGCTTGTCCGCCTGTGCTGAACAGATGCCGATAGTCCCTGCAGCCCTGTTGATTATGGCTGGTATCATAGTAATTTAGTTGCTGTCACACTGTTGTGTCTGTGCTGAACTTCGCGGCCTGCCTGGAGCCCGCCTCTGTCAGATAGCCCTGGGTTAGGGGGTGACAGCTGACAGAAAGGACAGTTCAGCCTCAGCGGCACATCAAAGGGCACCAATTAGACCCTTCTGAAACATTAATGATTGCTATTGTTTTCCGGGAAAAAGCCAGAAAAAATGCTTCAAATCCTTCCACTATATTTTATCTTCCCCATACTTAACCTGCTGATGCTTCCAGGAGCAACCTGGCTAAACATGTCATCCTAAACATTTCTGCTGCTCCTCTCTTTGTCTCTAAAACAGGTGCCTGTGAGTGAGTCACCCCTCTCCAACGCTTCTAAAAGGGGGGGGGGGGGTAATGGCAGTTAAGAGCTTCACAAACATATGCAATGCAATTACGCTCAATTATGGGTGATCAACATTTGCATAATCTTTATCCCAGCTACTCCTTAAGAACCAATCAGATGTCGTTTTTTTTTCCAAATGAAAGTCACATGAATAATTTATGCCACTAAAATATATCTATTTTGTGGGTCTCAGCGATCTCAGTGGCTATTCAGCCTCCTCAGTCATCTATCATTTATGATAGAGAGAGTTAGGAAGGCTTCCTGATTGAGCTAATGAATGCAAATGCAGTGCGAGACTAGCATGGGTCAGTGGCCACACTCCCTCCTCCCCATACCTGTTTTCTTCACTATCAATTCTCTCCAAGCCCATAAACAAATGTGGCATGTCATTTACTGTGGCTGTGAAACGATTAATTTTCATAAAGAAGGGAAGAAATGGCCATCTCTGAGGTACTTGGGGCACCTGGTTGTGTTTTGACAGTGATGATAAGCGTACATGGCAGCTCAATTACGTTCTCAACACTCGTTTTCTGTTTTATTTAGGTGATGGGAATCCTCTCCGTGAGCGATTCTTGTGGTTAAATACATGGAAAGCGGCTTTTATGGTAGCACCTGTGCTATTGCTATTGCTTTTTTTCATTTGCCACCCTAGTGGGCCACATGATCCTGTGGTTTGTGCCCACATAAAGAACATCTATAATAAATGGAAGGCAAATTCACACCCTGCACTGCAGGGCGCCTCATGCATATATGCCTTCATATGTCTGTTTATGTAGTTGCAATAGTTAACGGAGGAGATGACGATGAGTCACGACTGAGAAATATTTAATATTTATAACACAATTAACAATAAGTCTTTTTAGAGCTTCAAAGTAGTTTAATGCATTTCTGCTGTGTATCACTGAGTCATGCTGTTTGGATTATGCAGTATTAATAGAGCATTGAACTTCTCCATAAAACTTCTACTTCCTTTTCACCAGGCTATTCTCATTCACTTTTCGAATACCTATGAAATATACCTATGAAATGTAATGCACTACAATTCATATAATACTCATGTAATTGCGAGCCATGGGGCAGGACATGGGGACAGGTGATGTGCTATAAAGAGCAATAAAGTCCATGAAGAGAGGAGGTCAGGGTGGATGAAAAGGTCAAACTGAAAGTAGACTTTCATTCAGGAGCCTATTGTTTGCGTCATGTGTTACGTAACTTATGTAGATGGATAACATTAGTTATATAACAAACCCCAACAAACCTAGTTATTTTAAATATTTTCTAAAGTATTTTTTTGTTTCCTAAACAAGTTCTGCACTATAGCAGCTTGTGGCAGTTACTGCTTATGTTTCTGGACATTTGTTGCATAACTCATTAAAATGGTGTCCTACCTTTTGTAAGACAGCATTAAATGTTTGATATAAAGTCTGTGCTGCCCCCTGTTTATTGTCTGCAAGAGATGTATCCACAGTTGCTTTGCCTTTATATTTTACACTTTTTAAAACTTAATTTCTATATTGTCATTATTTGTTTTGTCCTTTTATAAAGCAAATAAGTTGGCAGCTGAGACTAAACCAGTAAATGGTACTCTTCTTTTTGTATCAAAACCTTCTGGACATTTGGTTGGTGTTTTCTGTGTCTTTGCTGTTCCTGCATCATATAATGTGATACAGTAGTTTGCTAGTACACTGACTGTGTCCAATACCATGTATTTATTGGTTGTGTCATTCGAAACAATACAGTTTGTGTAAATTTTTTGTTGTTGTGGTTTTTTAAACCTTGTACTTTGTTTGGTATTATATTGACCCTTGTATCAAATAACACAGAGGCTGAATCTATAAGCTTAGAACCACAGACTGACCCAGCTCTTGTTGTGAGCTTGCATCTCACATTGTAGATGTTGGAATTTGATCAGTGAGATAAGACTTGGTCCTGACTATTACATCTCCCACTGCTGTCATCACGGTAATATGCCTTGTGTCTGTTTGATATGATCATCATGGTCTTTGAGGTATACTGTCCTTCATCCAGCTTTTTGTCTTAGATCAAAGGAATGGTCTGAGAATCAAAAGCTTTGTTTGGTACAGAAAACACACATCCAGAGGCTTCTAATGGACAGTGTCTTTTCAGTGGTTTTATTGTTCCTGCTTATAATGGGAAGGACACATAATGGACAAGTCGTGGACATTATTCCTTCACTCTGCACTGCAGTGCTTTTATGCACCATATTCATATATTTTAGCCAACACTGAAACACCCATTTCTAAATACAAAGACTGAGTGACATTATCTGCTGGCAGTGGTTATATGCTTTTTTTTTCATCCCGAGCTTCCACAGCTTTGACAGCACAAAGCCCCACTCCACATAAAAAAACACACACACACACACACACACACACTACCACCTCCTTTTCCACACGTCCAAATGTGAAACTCTACCAGGGTTGCCAACTATTGCCAACATGGCCCTACTTTTTTTTCTTCCCTCAGCAGGCAGCCATCACAGCCTGCTCTGACAGCCCCGCTTTTGATATTTATATTTCCTCAGAATTTTAATTACTTTGTGCTTCATCTTTCATTGTTAGTGTGCCCATGGCCACTTGCAGTTGTGTTGTTTTACAACGCAGCTCTCAGATATTGACTTTTTCATTGGGCACATGCGTCCCTGTCTAAGTGTTTTCCTCAGGGCATTAGCATGTTGTGTTCACCTGGCTAACAGAACAAGGCATGGTGTACTTTAGTTATAACATGCACAGCTTGCTCTTTGCTCTTTTCTGTTTTTGCTCATTTCCTGCCTCCCCAGCTGGCATGCATATAGAGGCTGCTATAACTATGTGATGTGTGTGTAGAGCTGAAAATAAGATTTTTACATCTAGTTGTATTTATTCCTTCAATTTTGTTGTTTATTTGTCAGGGTTTGACTTAGGACTTTGGATATGCATTACTGCTTTAAGAATGGGATAATCCACAATTCATTGAATGCAAAGAGGCAATCCAGCGTGAAGCAGAGTGTGGTTCTTTTAGTGTGTCATACAGTATTGCATCTTTGAGTGCAGTATTTAATCCTTTAACGCATGTCTCAGGATGGATTATCCTGCTTACACCCTGGACACTTGGCCAAAAACCAAAAATAAGCACCCTCACTTATTTTTTTTCTAGAACATTTTTCAGCTCAGAGGGTTATGAAACAAAAGTTCCCCTTTCCAAATTTCCAAATGATTTCTAATGAGTTTTTGTTTCCCTTTTTCAGAATACATTTTTATTTGCATCACACCCACAACATTATCACAGTGTGGATTTTAGGGCAGAGCTGTAGGAGGAGGAAAGAAACGGACAACATGCATCATGCAACCAACATAATAACGGTTCCTGTACAATACAAAGTGCATTACAATACAAAATGCATCTCACACATCTGCACCCAGTATCCCTGGGTTACCACTGTGAATAGGTAGATGAGCTTCATATATGTGTGTTAAATGGAGAGGTCATGAACCCTTCAGTCCAATTTATCTTGTTGCTATGGTTGCACATGATCGTTTGTAGGTGTGTGATATTAATAGAGTGATTCACCTTAAGCTAAACCCAGCGATAAGTGGTCACAACCTGAAGACAATCAAAACAGTATGAGCTAACAGTATGAGCTGGATTTCCTTTTCCTCTAACTGACCCCAGAGCAGCAGTGACACCTCTGTTTTTCTCTGAGATGTTGGCTGAGATAACAGTTTTTGATGTTTTGTTTTTTACTCTGGTCAACTCAGCATGACAGAACGGTATCTTGGTGAACCTTTATCAGTGAGGTAGTATTCTTGGTAGTGATAATTCTTTCTTTGTGTTTTGAATCTTTTTTAGATGGCTGTTCTATTGCCTAAATGTATAAGCTGCAGTATATTAGGCAGAGGCAATGCAGACAGAACAAATGGTGGTAAAATATATAAAAAAATTAAATAAAATAAGTCACCCTTCTTTAGTTTTAATACTCAATTGACAAGGCATGCAACACTTTAACATCATATATTAGTATGCATATAATAATGTCATAAAAGAAACCAGTGCAATAGAACCATGGAAACACAATACCTTAAACAAAACGTTGGCAAGGTATAAAAGGAAGCTTCTATTTTAGTTTTGTTTTGATTACTTAACTTGACTGTCTATACACAGTTTAGTTTGTTGAATTCCGCTCTGTGTTTTCAATAATTGCAGCAAACTGTAATCACAACATCCAATTTATGATTTTTGTGGGGTGCGCGTGTGCTGATGTGATCAATCTTTACACTTTAGCAATGGGAGAAAAACAACCTGAGATGAACCAACACTTTAGGAGCGCATCAATCCCTGTTTTCAACACTTTATTATTCCAGTTTACACCCTTAGATTGTCACTTTCTGACACAGGTTTTTGATCTCTGCAAATATTAATGGTTAAAATTTAGTCTACAGTTTTCTCACAAAATCTGAACTCATTTTTTGTGGCATTCTAGCCTGTCTTATCCATAATCCTCAGTGAGAATGTTTTTTTTTTTAAATCAGAGTTGCACAGATAAGATAAAGTATATTTTCACTTTAAGATAAATACTGTCTCCCAAGAGACTAATGCTCGGCTTTACTGGATGCAACCAGCTGTAAATAATGCAAACTGCACTGTGTAATATATAGTGAGACAGCATTAAAAAAGTATTAGTGGAAATAGTGAGTGGCATTTTTCATTTGAGCACATTTGCTTTGCCTTAATTTTATAATGTAAAATAGAGGATTGTTTTTCTTTCATGTCTCTACTCAATGCATGCATGTGCTTTAAGCCACCTTTAAAACAGTATTTATCTAATCATATGCACAGTTTAGAAATCTAATATGTTTTTCAGTCAGTCGTGGTGTGATGGTTTGTTTTTAGATACTAAATTTACAGACAACCCTGTGGGTGGACATAAAGGGCACTCAGGTTTGGCGTGCATAGTATCAGGTCTGTCATGTCAGAGTGTATTGTTTGTGGCAGCTCAGAGACAGACTCTCACTACACTTCCCCTCATGGCCGAACTCAATCCTTTCCTCAGTCCCCGGTGAAACGTTCCTCCTGTAAGCTCAGGCTGCCCCCCATGGGGAAGCTATCAGGAGAGCACTCAGGTTTTCCACGGGGCTGCGCTTTGTTTCTATACTGGTTTCTATCTGCTTGTTTATGTTGCATGTGACCTGTGAAATTATGTAAAGTTATGTAAATGCTAATGGAGATTTTCCCTTTTCTTTTTTGTTTTATTTAACTTAGTGCTATTCAAACTGGAATTCTATCCAGGAAACGTAAATGTTCTATACAACCCTGTCATCAGGTCATGATGAATATAGACGTTTGGTGCAGAAGACACCAGCAGGCATCCTGACCATGTTTTCTCAGCAAGGTTATCAGGATGATAGAGTGATTAGAGTTTTAATCAGTTTTTTAATTTTGTTTAGTTTTGACTTTATCATTTGAGTTTAGTTCTAATTAGATTTCAGAGTGCATTTGTTTGTATTACTTGTTTCAGTTTTTCAGAAAGTTTAAGTCATGGTGTTACATATTTAGCAGTTTGAGTTATCAGTCAGATATAATGTCTCAGAGGTATATAGCTACACATACAGCTGTTCATAAAAAAATACATAGACATGGTCGTAATGTTGAAATACTTTTAGTTTAACCTTTTAATCAATATTTATAATCTTTCTTGAAGAATATATATTTTATTTTGTGTTAGTTTATGACAATAACTCTGGTTTACAGTGTCCAGCAAGGATTTTAGGGAAGATAGATAGATAGATAGATAGATAGATATACTTTATTTATCCCAAGCTGGGAAATTACAGCGTAGCAGCAGCATTACACACAGAGACAATGACAACACAATTAAATAAAAAGAACAACCTAGGCATACTTCAAGCAATAAAATATAAAATACAATAAAATACAATAAAAAATAAAGTGTCTAAAGAAGGAGTAGAATAGAATTCCAGTGCAGAATAAATATGAATATACAGTGTAAAAATGTAGGTGCTATGAAACAAATAAGGTGCAATGAACAGTGTGCATAAAAAACACATAAAGTGCATAGACAGTATGTAATGAACCAGACTATTATTTGTTATTGTACAGTGTGATGGCATGAAGAAAGCTGAAGAAAACAAGATGTCTACCCCATGGTCATTATTTTGGCAAAGCTTCCTGCAGAAAGCAGCACTCTGAGTTTCAGCCTTAGCATCAGGAGTATAAGTGAAGCCACTTTCTCTTTCCCTGACAACTTAAGCAGAAACATTAAAGATTCATTAACTACTGTCAACTTGCAGCTTATTTTAGAGTGGCACTCTGATGTCTCTCAATACAGCTTCATCCTGAAATGAATTCATATCCTGCTTTGTTCGTCAGTGTCATGGATTGAAATGTATACCGTGCAGCAATATCATACTGAGAACCACATGCAATGCACTCGGCAACGTGATAAAACGCTAATCAACCAGAATGTATTCTGTACATCAAGTCAATTTACACTGTTCACACACATTGTGAAATTCAATATACCACGTAATTGTTAAAATCAATGATTATTCAGTGTTTTTTAATTTTTATATACATTCATATGATTTTCAATCTACTGGCTTACTGCACTAGAGCAGTCACATACCTGAGCATTTTGATAAGAGGATCTTTTTGATACGAGCTGCGTTCAGATACAAAACGCTCCTGTTGTTGCATCTCCATAATCTCATGTCCTTCAAAAGTGATTTAGGAATTCAGAGCATGCATAAGCCCCTGTTTTTAATCACAGATGAGAACTTTCTTTTTGATTCATGCAGCCAGCTACAGTCAAGATCTTCTCATTATTCAGACAAATGAGGATTTGGATTCAGAGAGCTGTTTTTTCTTTTTTTTTTTTTACTGGCAGTGTTACCAATCTCCAGCCTGTTTACCTTCGGTGTAGATAAAGCTTTTTGATCCTCTTTTACAAAGCTTTGACATGCCTTTTCTTCTGCCTTTGTCCCTCCAAAGGTAATGAATGAAAGTTTATGTTTTATTATGTTTTAAATCAGAATTAGCAGATTCAAAATTAAAATGTACTTGAAATGTACGGCAGTTCAGATGTTCAGAAGTTCATGTTCACACAAGAAAGAAAAATCCTTTTCTACAGCTAAAGGAGAGAAAAAAATAAAAAGAACTTAGTTTTATTCCATTTTAGTTTCATTAAATGCTTTGTTTTCTAATGTTAGTACATCCAGTCAGCTGCACTTCTCTCCTCTGTTTCTATGGAGATCACAGACCTCCCCAGCACCTCACCCAGAGACCACTAAGACACACAAAAAAGGAAACATGGAAAGACTTTTGTGGCCAAACGTCTCATCAGCTGTTCCGTGTCATCCGAGTCATTTTGCATCGGAGGCCTCTCGGGTGTGCGGGAGAACACACTTTGCATTATTTAGATGGGCAATCACTCAGAAATCCCACTGTGTTTGGCCCAGCAGAGGAGCACGGGTCTAAAAATATCACCTCAGCAATGTGTGATTTTCTGTGTCATATCAATGGGACCTCCAGGTATGTACATTCGTCTCGGAAGCCATATTTCAATGTGAAGGTGGCAAAAGGATAAATGTCTGTGTGTTGTGTGCAAGAGGATTCGTGCTGTAGGTTTCCTCAGGAGATGCCCTAGATTCCCCACGCTACTGCAGTCATTTGTTTGACGGACAGAAAGACAATTATCCATGAAAGAATCGTCAAAATCGCTGATGCTGATGGACGCAATCATTTGTGCTGGGTCAGCATTATCATGTGATCGTCACCTTCATTCACTGTCTTTTATGATGGAGAATAAAGATGAAAAATAGCGTCCTAAATATGTAAGCACAAGATAATTTTGGAAAAGTATGCACCGCAGCTAAATGTCAGGGGCTGCATATTCACTCAAGAATTTATTATCCTCATCAGCATCATCATCACAAAACCATTTTCCTGGCATATTTGAATGCACTTGTGTCGCAAGTACTAATAACTTGGCAGAGGAAGTCGCACAAGTCGACCAGAATTCATGTTTTCCAGTGTCATCTGTAATTCATTAACATAGAAACACTTTAATCCAAACCCCGCAGGAATTACAGCTGTTGGATCTGGATGAGTTCAGATGAATAGCTGCTAATATTATATTTCAACACAAACAAAATCATTTGCTTGTATTTTTATGCCTCTTTGGTCAATCATTGAAATGATTGATTGGGCATTTTTAAAAAAAATAAAAATAAAATAAATCTAAAACAGATTGTACGTCAAAATAAGGACAAACTAATGAATGGCTGCCATATTTTTAATTAGAATTTCTTCCCATGTTTCCAGTATGAGTGGCATGTATGAGCCGAGCTCATTCAAGCAGAAGTGTGCGTGGGCTTTGGAAGAGGCATGTACCCCCATCTGAGTTGTGTTTTTTCCATGGATAACAAGCTCCACAGCCGTGAGGACCACATCTCCAGACACTGTGGAGGCTTTCAAAGAGCAACCATCTCCTTTCCCCCCCTGAGCCCAATCTGGCCTTAGTCGTCAAGACATGTTTCAGCAACGTACCCTCTGGCATGTCCCCTGCTGTCTCAGCCCCCCTGCTATCTTGATGGAGCCGTAGCCGCTGTCCTCTACTTGAATGTCTGAAAATAAGGAGGGAAAATGCAAAAGGAATGACTGTGTATGCAAGAAGGAGTGGAAAAGAAACATAAAATGAGCAGCAGTCAGAGAGAGAGTTGAAGTAAACAACATCATTATCACTCCCTTGGCTCTGGCCTTGTGAACTGGTCCAAAGCGTTTTTGCAGATGGCTGTTATGGTTGCTGCTGTAGTGTTTAGACAAGGTAATTACGGCGCACAGCTACAAACTTAGTCAAGCAGTCTCCCACCGAGTGTGCGGTCTTGATGAGGCCAGAAGTAGAAGGAGATGGCAGTATTCTTCGACGTTGTAGTTTACAATCATGTTTAATGCCTCAGCAGCATGATGGTTCAAATTAACATGTTTCAGTGCACGGCCATCATCAGCAATGCCGGTGACGGCTGTGCACTGAGACACGTATTTTTCTTCTTCTGCCTTTTTTTCTGCTTTCTTACAGTATCTTTATCCGTCATTTATCATCAGCACAAGTCTCTAGAGACATATTCAGTACATTTTCTCACAAACAAATAGCAAGGGGTGTGTCTACATAGCTTTCAGCTACAGAGAGACATGATTTTAAATATTCCAGACAGAAGAGGAGCTGAAGAAGGCAAAACTTTAGGCAAAAATGACAATCCTCACTGTGGCTTGAGTGCAGAGCAGTGAGGAGCGATGGTCTGGGAGCAAAAAGAGCTTTTCTGTTTTTGAATGTAATTTAATCTCCCCACACAGCAACCATGGAAAATGACCAGATAAAATAAATATAGTGTTATAATCTTAATATGTACAGTAGACTATGGTATGAATGTAGTCTCTCTGACGTCACCCATAGGTTCCAGAAGGGCCAAAATTAAGCTCAATGGTGTGGCTTCTGTCACTTAAAGCAGCCCAAGCCTTAATTATGCATAACCTTTAGCGTTAATATGATGTAAGAGTTTATTAGTTCTATGAAAATGAATTCCCTGTGCAGTTGTTATGAAATTAGCTGTACCAAACATGTTTATTTCAGCTGTGAAGTTTGACCTTTTAACATGGGTGCCAGTGAGGATTGACTCACTTTTGGAGCCAGTCTCTAGTGGCCATTTGAGGAAGGGCAGCCTTTTGCACGTGCACCATGTCTTCATTTTTCAGCTCCGGAGGTGTCTGCGTGACAGTACAATAATTGGCCTGATATTGTTTTACATCTGTAATAATGTAGCTTATTTTCTCACCAGGGAAAGAGGCAACAGATTGCTGACATATCACTCAGGGCCAGACTAAGATATTCTTCTGTCCATGGGTCACAATTACCATTCTAACACTGCTCTAGCGCCTTGGCGTGGGTGGGCCAGTTTAATGAGACTTTTTAATTAACACAGGCATTTCATGGCTACGCACAACATTTCGGGTGCACTGTTCAGGGTGCTTCTTGGTGCCTCTTTCTTACCCCTCGGCCGCCAGGCAGATGGTCAGTTATTAGCAGTAATTAAAACTCCATCATTGATCATGGTTTGTAATTGTGTTTAATTTGAAATGTATTAATGATTAAAAGCTCCAGCTGCACGGTGCGCATGTTAATGGGCATGGGGACCAACACAGGATACAAAGTGTCAGTAGAAACATCTCATAGGGCTCACCCTCTCTGTTACCAGCAGACTCTTTCAATTACATGTGCAGGTAGTCCTGCACGTGGCATTACCTCTGTTTTAGAGACGACAATTCGCATTAGCCAGAGCTTGTTTCATCACTCCTCATTTGTTTATTTGTGTAGCTGATTTGGAATTAAGGTGGTAAACACATTGTAAACAAAGCTAATATCATTTGGAGGCAAACTGCATGCAATGACATTTTCTGGATCTAATGAAGACAAAATGGTGTCTTTGTTGTGGAGGGGTTCTTGAGGGAGCTGCGAGACCTTACAGAGAATAAAGTAGGTCAGCCGGCTGACATAGGGTGCCTGTGGACATGTTCTTTATGCTGCTACTGCTTTGCACACAGCAGCCTTGCACAGAGGAAGGAACCATAGTTAACAGTGGTAACAGCTTGTCATTAGAGGAAAACAGCCTGGAGGTATTTATTTGATCATCTGAGTGGTTCTTGTCCATCACACTGTGGAGTAAAACAGAGGAAGACTATGTGCTGGGTCTGACGGTGCAGTGTGTAGTTGTGTATGATTGTATCTGTGTAGTGGCGTGCTTCTTGGCTTCTAACCTGATGCAATACTATGCAGAAGATGAATATGATTTCCATCTGATTTTAGATCATGTACAATAGTTCAAACCTAGAACAGTAGAACAAAGTGATCACAGGATCTTGATCTGCCAACTCTTCTTAAGTTCTAGTTCTGATTTTCACATCAGTATTGTGGTTATTTGTGGCCCAGAGGCTGTTGTTTATTTTTATTGCACAATTTTTTTTATCAATACTTTGGCAAAACATCAGCAGTGCAATGGCTAAGATTAGTCAAGAAGGTCCTGCTCTTTTCTTCTTCTTTTTTAAGACAACAAAATATGCCTGATTTGTGCTTTTGATGGCTGTTTGCAACACACTCTGCACAGCAGAATGAAAATAGAATAAGTAGAAAAGTAGAATAAGATACGTAAGCAACAATAGACTAAATAATAGAAGTGGACATGACCTGAAAAGTGAAGCCAATGCAGAGTTGCCTGAAACCTGCATTCTTTCTAATAGCCAGCAGGTGGTGACTCCTCTGGCTGGAATAGAAATCCAATTGTATAGAAGTCTGTGAGAAAATGACCGTACCTTTCCCACCGTGATACTCAACATATGGCACTGGGGCCAAATCTGCAATCGCTGCATCCTTATTGATATCACAGTTAGCATGTAAACTATGTATGCACATTGCTAACTAAGCTATCTAGATAATTCTAGCGTCAGCTGTTCATTTAGTATTTGCCATGCTAACAGTACATGGTTACCTGTGTAACCTCCACAAGTCCACCCTTTGCTCCAAATATGGTCACTTCTGGCTCCAGAAAAAACCAAGATGGTGGTGGCCAAACGCGAGGCTTCAAAATGTGTAGTCCACAAACCAATGGGTACTGTCATGGTGGTTACATCAACTTATCATTCACAGTCTATGTAAGAGTCTGTTAGCAAAGTAATTTTAACTACCTTACCTTACTGGACCCCATCATTATTTCTTGCATGTTGAGAAGTTTAAGCAGCAAGTTGAAAGACTGAAAATTCCCCAACAAAATGTGTCTCTTGGCCACTGCCAGCAGGAGGAATCAAGAACAGGGCTGATTCTAAGAAGAGACAGATTGACAGCTACAGTTAATGACAGGAAATCTCTCCCACTGCTCAGGCTCTTGTTTATTGATTTGTTGTCAAGAATTTTATAAAGGAATCTGCAAAATCCTAGTGTTACTGTTGACCGCATGCTATGAGTGACAGTCAATTAAAATAGGAATGGGATCCTTGGAGCGACACTATCCAGATGAAGGCTCTGTGTGCCAAGAGCAGCAGTCTCCAGAGTTAACAACAAAACGGATACTTGGACTCTGTCTGAAACTGTTAAAAGGAAAGAGCTTAATTCCTCAGCTGCTGAAATGTGGGAGATTTGTGTATTTGTTCTCTTAATTTTCTATTACATTAATGCCCAAGCCTAGACTAATTTTCCACCAGAGGATTGTTTCGTAATTTTATCTTGTTAATTATTGCATGGTAAACACTGATTAGTCTACTTAATATTATATTATTGCACTACGTGCTCCAGCTGAAGTCTAGATTTAGATTGACATTAATCTTTGACTGTGATGTAAGGTCATACATAAATCAAAGCTGTTGGGAAGTAATTATCTTGTTTTCAGGAGTATTTCAGGGTTTTTTTCCCCCCAGTTTTCTTGAAAGACACAGAGCTCTGTCTGGGACAGGTTGTTTATATGCTAACACCAAGTGTCAACATGCACTTAAAGTACTCAGCATTGGAGTTTGGTGGAGGAAGCAAAGTATCCTTTCACCCTTGTGGATTTCTGCAGAGAGGGAAGGCAAACGTAATGCAAGCCTTTTTCTCGTCTTCTGATATCTCTAACAGCCACATGTTTGTATTGAAAATTATTCAGAATTTTTTTTTTCCTCTCTCAAAACACTTGCTTCTGAAAAGCAGCAATCCCCTTTACAGCCTAGTTCTCCACCGTGCAGCACTAGTGCTTTTGTATGTCGATAAGAGTTTGTGAGTGCATGCGTCTTTGATCTGCCCTACCGGAGAAGATGTTGACGGTTTAGCTGGGAGATGCCGGTGTTTACTGTTCAGCTTAGATATCGCCCCCACCCTGCGTACTCCACATTGAGCGGCTCTGTGTGCTGCTATACTGTGGTTAGCCCTTTTCAAGCATGCCTCCAAATTCTGTCGACTAGCTTGTTCTCTTTAAAGGGAGGGCTTTAAACACAGGCAGGCACACCACAGGAATAAAATGATTCAGTGTGAAAGTAAAGTAATACCCCTTGGTAATTGAAAAGTGATGAGCCTTTACCAGTGGGCTCTGCCAGGATGCCGGTCAGCGAACTCTGAAAGCAGACACATACATGGAAGTCCTCGTTTCACAGAAAAAAAATCCATATGTTGTTTTGTTTAGCTTCACATGCTTAATGTAAAGTAATGACACATATTTATGATTCTGGTTAGAGTAATTTGACACGCCAGTTAATGTACAATAATCCACATTACAGAGCATTCAGAGACACATTTCTAAGAACAACAGGGGCTCACAAAGACCTCTGTGGAGGCTTCAGGGGATACATTCATGGCTGCTTGATTTGATTGCCGTCTATAGTCTACTGCTATTTGAATATGACAAGCATTCCACCCAGTTACTCTCAGGGGTTATACTGTATTGATCTCCATTGATGATTTCCTTGTGTTCCCTCTGATTTGCACCATGTGACCTTTGGACGACTCAGGAACACACAAAGACAAAGGGCACGTCACAGCAAATGGGATATAGATTATTTGCAAATGTGCAGAGCATAGCATGGATTATTGTTGTGCATGATGTTTGTTAAAGTTCTCATGCCTATTTTTGAGGGGAAGATTACTGACCACCAGTTAATGTGACCTTCACAAGGATTACTGAATGAGAGGATCAATTCAAACAGTTTGACAAGTCAGTTGGCTTATCATGATTCATATAGCCTTGTGCCGACAGCGAGATATGTGGGATCTGAAAAGCTCTCATTACAGTCATGTCAAGGTCTCTTTGAACTTACCAACAAGTAAATAATGTTTGATACGATGTAGTCGCCATCGTTCACCTTGACCCTTTAACTGCTGTCATCAATTAGTGGGCTGAGTGCTACCCTCCGTGTTGGATACTCCATTTCCCCTGCCTTTTGAGTTTTACAGATAAGGAGAGAGAGAGAGGATGCAGCAAACTTCCTTTGCGCTCATTTTTGCTGTGCCCGTGATAATCATTGCAAAGAAGCCTCAGTAGTTAAAAAGTGTGCCCATCTGGTGAGGAAACTGGGACAAAGTGTACTTTAGAGGGAACAGAGGATAACTCTCCTGGCCTTTAGGGCTGGAGCTGGGGAGAGCCAAGTGCTCTGAAATAGTTAGGTAAAGATGCTTATTTCTTCATTCTTTTTTATTTATTTTTAGATATTCCTCAGGGACGTTGCATTTGTGTGGTTGCAAAGGTCATCAGTTTAAGTTTCCCTTTCACTTGTTAATAAACGCTCGCACTGTAAAGAAAGCCGTACATATCTCCGGTCAAGATGCAGAGACCCTACTTGAGAGGCTGTGGAGGGTCCCGGTGGATGTCAACAGTGTTCAATACTAATGATGTACTGGCATCAGGAGAAGAGTCCACAAATTGGCTTTTCAACTTCCAGCCCAGCCCCTCTTGCAAAGCTTTTCCCTGCCCAATCTCCCAGGATTTGGGCTATCCCAGCTCAACCGTTCAGAGCATCATTAGTCTCCCATCTCTTATCTAGAGATGGGATCAATAAATCTATGGATCCAGTCCTGACTGGACTCTGGTGTCCACCAGCCTCCTATTTTTCCTCTTGTCAATCCACGAGAACACTTATCTGCTGGAACACGCTGATGCATTGTGTGACGCCTTGGCGAATGTTCATTAAGTTGTTTTTCAATGAGAAGCAGGGATCAATAGCAGACCATGGTGATTCATGCATACCCACCCCTATGCATCTGTGCTGATCTCTCCTAAGGATTAGCATGCCGGAAGACATAGATAATATGAAGGAGTCAATTAGTGGCTCATGAAATATAAATTATTATGCAGGTAAAAGCTAGAATTGCTCTTGGATTTTTTTTCCAATTGCAATTAAAAGTTTCTCATTCAAAACCCTGAATAGCACTATAGTAATAATCTTGCACTTACAATTTTAAAGTGTTGGTATCAATGAATAATGTATCCTCATCCTCACTCATTATAAATGGGATGAGCCTTTGGAACTGACGGATCTCTTCTTTGTTGTGACTGGCTTGTTATAAGCTCCTAAACAATATTCAGCGTTTGCTGCTATCAAGTGTCTAAACAGAAATATAGTGGACAGCTAATTCACAGTCTTGGCAGGCATAACAGGCCTGTCTCCTCAAATGTTATGAACGCAGCACACACCCATGGGGTTTGAACCGAAATACCCACATACTGAATTGTTTCCTTTTATTTTTTTTATTTCAAAATCACATTTGAAACGTTACCAAGGTGAACCAATCAATACTTCTCCAACTCCGTACAGAACTAAGTTCAGGGCTGTTGGTTTGAGGATATAACCTTCTGAGAATCCACAATTGACAAAAATGTCTGTTATGTCTTTTTTTTTTTTTTTTGTCAAATAATTAAAACGTAGGCAACAAGTACTCTGTTCACGCTGACTCACCCTATCATGCATCCATTGCCAGGAGGAATGTAGTTTTGTCATAAAAACAAACACCATTACAGCCTCCTTACATCAGCCTCAAGATGCACTTTCTTTAACCTCCCTCTTTTTCCTCTGCTAGAACACTGTAAACATCCTGGTAGATGTTTGTCTCTCTCTAGCTGTGACCAGCAGGTAGAATAAACCTCCCTTTAAGTTGTTCCATATGTGTCATTGACATAATACATAATGGCATTTATGGCAATTTAAGTTTGGCTTGCTTCATAAAGCACATATTTGCTATCATTAAAAAATAGAAAAATTGTATTTTTCCATATCTATGGGCATAATTGCGATAGTAAATAAAACGAGCAGTAAAGTATATTACTACATTGTGAGTCTGCTTAATTGTTGCAATTCAGGACAGATCAGTACAATTATTACACTAATACACTAATTTATATTGCTATTTTTTGCACTAATTTATATTGCTTTTATGGCAGCGCATGAGAGATAATGTGATACATCATCGTTGACTGTTAGTGATGCTGAGTAATTGTAGGTAAGAAAACACCAAAAATATCCTAAAGTGTTTCATGCTGGGATTAGATAAGGAGTTTCTTAGAAAAAGAGCAGTTTATTATTATTTATGTCTTTATCTGATATAATTTCACTCTGAAGTACACACATGGTGTACATGGTTGGGAATAACGTCATTATGGTGCCATGCCAGTTGCTATATGCGTATTTTTCAGAGAGGCTTTACTCCATCTGTCAAATGGTATGAATCTAGGACATACTGTTCGTCTCCCAGTCTGAGGTGTATTCTATGTCACTGTGAGGTGGAGAGTTTGAATCAGGCCATGAACCTTTGGCATATGTCATCCCACTGTCTTTCTCCATATTTCCTGTCCCTTGTCACTGTCAGCTAGCCAAGGCAAAATGCCATAAAAATAATATCCAAAAAAAAGTGCAGAAATTCAGTAATATTATTGAGGTCTGTCACATCAAATGTATGTATTATTTGTTTCTCTGGATATGCTCTGTACTTGTTGACTTCCATACAGTATTTGTATCATTTTGTTCATGTTAAGGTCATGAACAAGAGGTTTCTTGGAGAATTTTCAGTAACTATAAATTGCTCCCTTTACAATTACAAAACAACAATTTGCAGCCACTTGCAGCATCAAATTGTTACATTTTTTAGTAAAATTATTAGATCAACTCTTTAGATAACTATATATATATATATATATGTGTATATATGTGTGTGTATATGTATATATGTGTATGTATATACATATATATATATATATATATATGTGTGTGTGTGTATATATATATGTATGTATATATGTGTATATACATATATATGTATATTTGTGTATATATATACATATATATGTATATATGTGTATATATATGTATATATGTGTATATATATACATATATATGCATATATGTGTGTGTGTGTATATACATATATATGTATATATGTGTGTGTATATATATGTATGTGTATATATATATATGTATGTGTGTATACACACATATATATATATATAACAATTTGCAGCCACTTGCAGCATCAAATTGTAAAATGTTTGAGTAAAATTATTAGATCAACTCTTTAGATAACTATATATATATATATATATATATATATATATATATATATATTATCAAAGCTTGATTTAGAGGTAAAATAGTACATATTAAATGCAGTTGGTAATTTTCTGCCGCATTGGGATCTGCCAATCAAAACAATAATAAATGGCAGAGTTTTGTTATGTTGTGATCATTTTATTTTGTAGAAGTTGCTTATGAGCACAAAATGTTGCTGGACTCTGCACCTTACTTAACCCTGGTGCTGGATGCTGGTGTGATGGGCCAGGAAAGTGGTGATGTATGGGAAAAGTCAGGCTGCTGGAACAGATGGGCCTTCACTACAGTCGTGGACCAGCGAGGGTGGAGATCCACAGATTGCTCTTTGTTGCTACATTGGCGTGGCACTTCCTAATCTAGTGTAACTGATGACAGAGGACGTCTTCCTCAGCTGCTCTCTCCCGGGGGCTTATCATTCTCTGCTTCCTTGTATCAATCACCTCAGAGTCGGGCCATTGGTCATGCTACATAGCCTTAGCTATACCTCCCATGGTGTCGCAACTGTACGTCATTATACTGTATGTGGTCTGCATCCATCTCTACATGGTGAGTGTAAAACTATGAGATTCCATGCTGAATAGGCTGCAAGACAAAATGGGAAGCAAAAGAACAGCAGGCGCAAGTTAAAAAAAAATTCTAGTTAATATTGCTTTCACTTGTAACCCTTCTAAACAATGAAGATGAAGGACAAGTCATTGTCTGATCAGCTCTGCTGCGGTCGTGTTTTCTATTCATGCGCTAATTTGTACATCCCATTTACCTCTGGCTCAGTTTAGCAGGAACAGGAAATGATCGACCTCCCATTGCTCGCCCTGTGGGACACTGCTGACCACAGCACTCAGCTCTAACCAGCATTACAAAGGCATCATTACAAACAACATATGTGTGACTGATGGAGACCAACTGCCTTTGCTCAAAAGAAACATCGACAGAGAGCATCTTTGAAGCAACATTGTAGTCATGTGACCGTGGCGGAGGCTCTTGGGGCAAGCTGAAATGCTCTTAAGTGAAAGGGATGAATGGGTGGGGGGGGTGATTGAATGCTGTCAGAGAAATGGGGATAGATTGGTAGTGTGATTTAATGCTCTGTCAATTTATGGATCTGGCTTTAATGGAAAAGCTTGAATTTGTTTTTATCTCACAGTCAGAGTAACCACACAGATAGCTGTTTTTAACTGTGATTACACTTATGTGTCGATGACATCTTTATGTGTTGCAGAGCAAAGGGAGGGACTGCAATATAGAGTCTAACCTTTGAATGAGAACCACCTTGCCTTTCGCAGGTGGCTGTTTAAGATTTATGAGGTCTCTCACGAATCTTGTTCATCATGAGTAGATATTGACTCTCAGCGTGCCAGCAGAACGAGTGGTGCTTTTGGACTGCGGCTTGAGAGATGTCATTTTGTAAATAATTTGTGGTGCCTGACATCTGATGAAATGTATTATTAGGCCTGTCTCCAGCGACAGAAAGTAAGGTGTTCATTTTCAGTGTTTGTCTTTATCGACTATATCATCTTCATACTATGAAATACAACTTCATATTGAAGCAAAAATGCTCAGCTCATTCATATATATGGGCTTTTTATCTGAACCGGCTTGCACCTGCTACTACAAAAAAACACAATGCCATTAGAAAAATTAATATTTTGTCTCAGTGCAGTGTCCTGGCCTCAATCAATGAGGTCTTTTTCTGGAATCACTCAGCGTATTGGAAATGTCAAATCCATCTTTGTGGCCTCTGTAATGAGTAGAGGGGTGCTGGCTTAAAGTCATTCATTTTGTTTTATTGACCATTGGATTCCATAAGGAAAATCACACACTGAGGCCTCAGTCACACGTTAATGAAAACAGGTTGAACCTTGAATATATTGCTAGAGGTCCTCCCAGAGTCATAGCCATAGAGCATATTTAAACATGGCTGAGCTCAATCACATCAACAGCGATGTCATGCACCAGGCCCATGAAGTTGGTTTTGCACAGAGATGATTTGAATGTGTCCTCCCTGCATTTTTCCTCTTTGATTCCTGCTCTGGTGTAACCATTCATGTGGCTCAACGTCTGCTGGGACCTGAATCCTTTCTCCCTCATGCTATGGGAAAGTCAGATAGCCCAAATATTGGATATAAGGAAACTGAGTACAATTGAATGGCGCTGTAGTATATCTGCTATCTATCCTAAAGGGATTCTATAAGAAGGTAATATAGGTAGCTATAATCTGGTGGAAACAGATAACAATAACACTGTTGTTTTGAAGTGTAGATATCAATGCAGTTAAACCAGTTCCTTTGATGTCCCTAATATACTTGTGGAGTCTACCACTTATTTAATAGAAAAGCTCGATTATCAGTAATTCACATGTGGGCCTTCTCTCCACAGAGGCATGATTAAAGGTAAATATACTTAAGTGCCCCCTGGGCCAAGGACTTCAGTGGACCAAGGGGTACGCTTTCTAAAGCTCACTGTTGGACCAGCATATGGTTTCGGCATGTGGAGAATGGAAAAGCTGTGCACACAATGAAAGAGTCGGGTAATTCCATTTGCAATTGGACGTAACACTTTGCAACAAGATACATGGGCAGAGAGGGGATTGAGTGTGTATTCAGCAATAATCGTGGAGAGGGGGAGGGCAAGAGGACTCAAGCTGTGCAATTACCAGAAGAAAGAAACAACACAGGCTCTTCACATCTGCACAGAACAGCACAGTTATTTCTTAATTTCCTAATTCAGCACAACAAGGGGACTCAATGTGCCCTGAAAGAAGACTCTCCTTCTGGATGAATCATTGCCGTATGTGCTCGTCACTCTGTGATGCTTCCAGCTGCATGCTGGTTTGACATGCTGTATGTTCAGCGTGTTGACTGAGTTCTGCTTCATTTAGTGCAAAACACACTTTTGTTTGAGAGATGTTTTTGTAGCTTTAACTGCTCAGCCAACTACAAGTAAGGTACACAACTGTGTTGTCATTTGCCTCTTCAAGTGACCCTGTTTTCTGTAGCCTGAAGCGATACCCAGGCTGTCCCTAAGATTTGATTTTGCCACAAAGGAGTCCAGTCAGGAGCCTGGGACCTGGAGGGGATGCAGGCAGCGAGGCCTAATGATGAGAGGAGGGGATTTGGGGCCAACCGTATCAACCACACCTCTTCCATAGCACACACATACACACACCTCCTGTGTTGCAGCACGGTGACAGTGGGAAGGCCCTGGAGTGTCAACCCAGTTGTCTATGAAGTCTGTCTACAGAGCCATGGATACTGTATACAGGTCAACATGGCGGCTGCAGTCTCAATCATGACGCATGCTCTTCTTCAAGCAAAACTTAATCTGAGTAGATGACTGTGATCAGAATATTAGACATGAGATGCATCCAAAAGCATTCACCATTCATTTCACATTGTCGTCCACAATATTAAACGTGAAACTTATTGAACATTTGTTGATACCAGAGTAAAAAGACAAGTATCACAGGGTCAAATGACATCATATCATTGGGGTACAACGCATGCAGTAAAATCTGGTCTGCACTTATTGAAAGGCTCACAAGGTGGCGCATGATCATGGAACACTTTGGTTCTGTGAGTCTAAATGCACCCAATGAGCTCCTGAGCCCAAACCATCCCTTTATTTCTACCACTGTCTGCTGTAAGCCTCCAACATCAAAACTCCAGTACACTTCAGGTGTTGTACCCTAATGACATAATGCTATGTTGCTACCAACAATCAGAAATTCACACTGAAACAACCAAGATTGACAAATAGCACTACCGGTAAGAGAAAAATAACATTGCATATAACACAATAACTTAAAATGAGCTCTATCACAGTGTAGAGAGCTCAAATTGCCAATTTAGTTTTTGTTCAAAAAAGGATATGGTGAGTAAAATGCCATAACTCAACATATTTCTTTGTTTATTTTGCAGAGAGAGGTGTGTAATTCCAATGCCTTGGTCTTTGCTTACCTTAGATTTAGTATAACATTAGAGAGAGAAACATTTTTTTCACGCTGGTTTATTTAGTCAGGTGATAGTGAAGCTTAGGCTGAAGATGGTTTCATATGAAACACTTTAGTGATAAAACAGACACAGCAACATGAGTAATCCATATGTTAATCTTGAGTCTATTCATATTGCATCTAATAGCATTCATTGGGCCTTTCACCAGCCTTCTCATGGTTTAGATATTACCTGTGGGGGCTGAATGTGTCAGTTTTTTTTTTTTTTCATCTTTTTTTTGACTAAGCTCTTATGTTCAAAAATGAAGATGACATTATCCGTGTTGAGTAAATACCTAAATTCCAATAGTTCTGATGCTAAGAATATATTAAAATATCTCCGTGATGGAATTAGGACTACTTTTCCTCTGTGTAGGGTTTGTACTAGTTAACAGAGAAGAGCAGGCGAGAATTCTTTGTTTCACATCACTGTCAGTCTTATTCCTCCGGGCAGCTTGACAGCATCTTAGTGTCAGGATTTCGAGAGTCCCTGGCTTTTAACCATCTTAGCTGACAATACCTCCATTTCTTGACAGCTTAAATTCATCCATTCCGTTTCCATGTGACAACAGGAATTTTCTCCTGCCTTCCCCTTCACTCTTCACTTTCCTTCCCTTTTCTTCTTTCACGTGGTTATGCTTTTCTGTATCCCACAATCAATTATCTTTAATGGCATTTGATGGGCAAAATGAGGCACGTCAGAAAATGTTGAGTCACTTCCAGTTTTTAGTGTCATTTCATTTAATTCCCACTGCAAACTGGAAAGAGTTCAGGTTTCTACTGTCACCAAGACGGGACGAGGCAGGATTTGGAGGATGGCAGGCGTGGAAGCATTATTGCGATTAAAGTCTTTACAGAAGCTGTCCTGCCTATCTGTGGACTACAGTCTCAATATAGGCTCTGGCTGTTCATATTGTGTTTGCACAAAAGGGCTTGCTTGGCACCAGAACAAATGGCCACTGTTGGTAATGTGCAATGGTGAGAAAAATATTCTGCTGCTGCCTCTTTTCACCTCAGTGTGGTTCAGCTGCTGACACTTTCCTGTCCATCATTAAAAGCTAAGCGCCTTCCTCTTTTTCCCGCTGGCTCTGCAGGTGTGTAATTTTCATTGATGGTACAGGAATAGTATTTTGAATATAGCCTACAAAATGGAATTCCAGTTGGTGTCAATATTGCTTTTCTGGTGCAGAAGAGAGAGTGCGAGCTTCCCTGCAGATCCACGTCTAATTGGCTCGCACCATAGTTTGTCGAGTTCTGTCCTGTGGCTGTTCTTCAGTGCCCATTCACACCTTTCCCCAGCATCCCCACAGGTGGAGTGTGAAATCCATTTGTTTCAAGGCAGGAACCAAAGCGCTCTCTACCCTGTGACAGACCATTTTGTCTGCAGCTCCAGACAGTTCCTATTGAGCTAAACAGGTATAACTCAACGGTATAAGTCAGGCGGCTAATAGCGAGTCATTAGAAGAACTTCAACCTGACCCCAAAGTGAGTGTTTCTGCCTTGGCGCGATGGCCACCCATTGTTCCTACGTTGTTCCAGTGATAAGCAGACAATTAGTGCTTCGACCAAGCATCAGCAGGGGTCATGAATCATGAAGTTGCATCATGTCAACCTGGTTCAACCTGGGTAGTACAAAATTAACCCCTTAAGAAGCCCGTTTAATAGCAGCATTTCAACTGTGTGCTCTAGCTTTCTAGGAGTTTCACCACTGGAAGTGACATAAATAGGTCTTTACCCAACAGTGAAGAAGGGGCACTTAAGCGGTGTTCTGTTCTTATGGCATGGTTAATGACTGACCTTTTGAAACTGTGCACGGGGATAGTCCTGAGAAATGAGTCTGCCATCCAGAACCACTGATAACCTGCAAGCTGACCTTGACTGCAGGTAAACACCAGGTTTGTTTGTGACTCTTTGCAATGGCCACAACCATTAGCATGTTCGGAAGGCATTCGGGATCGGCCATTCCTCAGAGGCTCCGTGTGAAGATTTAGTGCCTTGTGCCACAAAGTTTACTTCCTGACTGAGTATGGGCCTAATGAGAGCGAGGAATTCAAAATGCTAAATCACCACAGTTAGGGCACCACCTGTCTCTCGTGTGCCCTGGTAATTATCTTGCATCACTACATTCTCATTTCTGCCCACCGAGATGACATTAGCATAGAACAGGAATGGCTCTGCATAAGCTAGACGAGGCACTTGGCTGATTGCATGCCTGTCCTGACCCCCATGTCCAACACACAACTAGCGGAAGCTCTCCAGATCATAATGAACCCATAGGATGTTTTCTGGCTTCTCACAAATAAACAAAGGGCTCAAATGTTAGACTTTGTATAAATTAGCATTAATGACTTCATTATGTTTCTGGACACTGTTCTGTTCTCACAATCAGCACTTCATTAAGTGGTGTCGGACACTTAATTGAAGTTCCTGTTCTGTTTAAAAGGTAGTTTGACAAGTTGCACAAGTGAACACCTGGCCCCATTTAGAGCAGACGTAACGGGTGAATGTTTATGAGCACCATGTGTCAACTTAATCTGCTTGAACCAAGGTAAAGTCTTTTAGCTGCATTTTAAACATGTCTTATAATCTTTAAATATATTTTTTTGATCCTCACTGCAGCATTGTGTGGGTGTGTGTAAGTGTGTGTGTTAATGCTATGCTTCAATGTGTTGTTGCATCCCAGGTATCCTAAAAGTAGCCTAAGGCACAACGAGTTGCTTGAGGACTGGCTAAGATTGCAGATTCGATTTTGATCTGTCTTTGAAATACAAGCTATTTAAACTTGTTCTATCAACTTGCAAGTTGTGTAAAATAAGCTTTGGTGCTGTATCACTACTTTCTACCGTTACATCATATATGTCTACACATGTATCGTGTTTGTCTTGTCTTGTCTGAGTGTCTTTCTCTGCTTTAGAATAGAAAAGTGGTTGAAAAAAAACATAAAGTAGATAGGCTTAGGGATTATCATTGAAGATATTTCAGTTCTCTTTGCATCAGCTGTCAACATTAGGAAGTTGTCAATCTCAAAACACTATGAAACAAATCACCTTGTGATGGTGAGACAGCAGAGGAGTGAGGCGCAGATGAGACAGCTGATTATAGAAACACCTGTGATCAGAATACATTATTAGACAGGCTTTATAAATAGTGTAGTAGATGAGTGGCGGTACAGTACAGTACATCATGTGTATTAAGTGAAATGATTTGGGGTTGGAAAGTATGCTTTATAGCCTTGTTAAAAATATGTATTTTAATGCACGGTTGGGTTTTGTACCTTGTTTTTTTCTGTGACGTTTGAATAAGAATAACAGCAAAAAATTCTGTTTTATTAAATTAACTTCAAGAACACTAAGGAAGATTGACTCTATAAATTAACTAAATAAAAAGGACTACTCTAGACATTACTGGACAAGATTTTGCCCATTCTTAGAAATTGAACCTAAATGCTGCACAAAATCAAAGACAAATTAACATTTTGTCATTCACCAATGCAATAGTACCAGACCCAGCAGAACATTAAACTGAAAAGCTGAGTGTATAGTCTGTATTGTAGCATCCAGAAGCTTGCGGCATCACCTGCTACGTGAACATAGATGGTAGTATGTTAACAATAACAAAAAAGGCACATGTAAACACCCCTTAGCAAATACATGGACAGAGATTCGCAGTAATGAGCCAGGGGTTACACCACCTGATGGTCACAAGCGCTGCGACTTCCTTCTTCTTTCCTCCCAGCACTTTTCCTGGGGTGTCTGCTCACACGAATTGCCTGAAAGCCAGCGATTGCCACATTTTTGTCCACAAATATGTCCCTGCAGACATGTTTTTGAAGCATATAATGCTGCATTCATGAGACCACAACATGGATGACAGTATCGGGAAAAGAGATCTGTGGACATTGTGTTGCAGTTTCTGGTCTTGGTTTCAAAGGCCACAAATATAATATAAGAGTTTCGCAACACTATGAACATATTGGTATGTTTGGCTGCTGCAGCAGATTGTTCAGTAGTAAAAAAAAAGAGAGAGAGAGAACAACAAGAAACAGACACTGTTGCTATGGTATTGGTAGCGCTACGACAGCACCGAGCCGATTAATATGTGTCTATTACTGTTTATCCAGTGTTGGCTATGAATGAATTACTTGGACAGTTTTCCGGCCTCTTTAGTCTTTTCTGGCCTGAGTTCTGTCAGATGTGCCTTAGGGACTTGGACCTAATAGCCTTTATCGATTCAGGCAATAGCCATATGAAAACCGCCTTTTCCCAGGTCTCATTTTAATGTGGCTTTTGCACCTATGCCCACCAAACTCTCAATTGGTTTCTGCATCTTTATGGAGCTGTAGGGGCGAGTTAGTTAATGATATCACCACAGTGTGAAGATTAGAACTCAATTATCTGCCTGTGCCATGGACCTGGGTTCTGGCCCAACATATTAATCATATTTCTTGATAGAGTTGCAGTAAAGTGGAAAAGAAGCTCACATCCATGAAAAAGAACTATGCAGGGAAGAATATATAGTAGAGAAGAAAAAGTTTTTCCTTTTTACAGTATTTTTCTTTTACTTTTCTACACTGTTATATTTAGAATATTTTCTCAATGCAAAAGAGGATAAAAAAAATGCAATGTTGCTTACATACTGTCATTCATTAGTTCTTCAGTCATGTCCTTTGCAGTTTAAGCTCCAGGATCAAAAGCTTTCAATTATTGTAAGTCTCCTCAAAAACCTGTGTGAACTAATTGAGCCCTGTAGTCCAGATATAAAGTTTCATTTTAATATTCAAAGCACTAAACTGTCCTGAGGCTCCTCATATTGTTCATTCACGTTAAAGTTATGCTTTGAAAAGCGTCTGAGAATAGAAATGCACTACTTTTCAAAGCAAGCTTTAAAATCACTTGCTCAGGCAGACTAAATGGTAACATTTGTGTAGTGCTGAATACCAGGGGATTCAGTCATTGTGGACATTTTCCGGGAACATCACAAAAAGAATTATGGTTTTAACCAGTCATTTACAGTTGGACTAGTTTTTACTTCCCAAAAATATATGTTCTTCAACAAAGATCAATCTCTGCTAGGAGTGAAGAAATAATTTCCTGGTTTCCATACAAATCAACCTGTTATGAGAATTCTGATAATGAAATGCCATTTCCTTGATATAAGTGCAGCAACAAGACTTTTTTAGTTTCCTTCAAGATATTGGCTCTCATTTTTTTTTTTTAAATATCCACATCCATATACCCTTCTGTTTGATGAAGTGGAATATGGTGTTTTGATTGGTTATCCCTCGTTTCTTTAACATAATGATTTAGCAGCTGGCTAGTTAGCTAGCTAGCTCTATGCTTAACATGATCTATTCTGGTTACAGAGAATATTTGAACAAAGTTGTCACTCTTCTAGCCATAGCAATGTGTTTTTTTTTTACATTGTGACAAGATTATGTGGACGTAGAATTAAGTTATTTTTTTTTCATTTAGCAGCTAAATGAAAAATTAGCTAGCTAGCTCTGCCATGCTTTTATGCTACACTGGTTTCAGAAAACAGGCAGCCAGCAGCAACAAAATAGTGAATTTAATAATGTAGTTGTCAATGCTGCATTGCGGCTTTTGTCAAACTGAAGTGGACATGATAGACGCGACCCCACAAAATATTCTCAGTACTTTTGCACAATATTGTATAAAGTGGCGAATTAAGATGTGTTTTGCTTTTAATACTAATTGACATATTGATATACCTCGGTCAAAACAAACAAAAACATATATAGCCGTTTTTGTGACCATTTTAATATTTCTTATTCCAACTCTGAAGAGTTATTTGTTTAGCATTCACCTTGTTTTCTCAATAATCATGAAAGATCATGTAGAAAACCTTTCCATCCTTTGAAGGTCAATATCTGAAGCGGTCCACAGTCAGAGCCAGCCTAATAGAGGTGTGTTTCATCAGACAGCTCCTGTGCTTCCTGCGAGGCACATACAAGATGCACTTTTGATGTGGTTTTCTTTTGAGAAAAATACAAGACTGGTGATAGTAATGACATCGCCTGCAGTCCGCTCCAGACGCTGATTGAAGAGTCTATTTTGGCTTCAGGAGTTCTGTCAGTGGGACGCACACTCCTGGAGCAGGTCACTGTGATCTTTCTGGCACCCACTGGAGCTCACAAACAGGCCCCCCTCCCATTCCTCCACCACATGTCCTGGTAGAGGGATGTGAGTCCCCAAGGGAAGCTTCTTCCCAGCCAGATGCCAGGCAACGCTGCCTCCTACTGCTGCAGCACCTTCATTAACATACTGACAGAGTTGACAAGAATAAGGGAGCTTTATAAAGCAATCATCATACTCTAGACACTAACAGAATTGCTTCTGTTGAGCCTCAATACTTTCAGTATAACATTTCTTTTTCTGATGTTTTCTTTCTAATGTGTCCGCCCTGCTTTCCTTCCTCTCTGGCTGTGATGAGATCAGACCAGAAAATCAATAAAGAAAACATTGTGGTTTGACATTGACATGAAACACCCGAACTCATGCGCGTCAGTAAACGTGGCAGTTGTCAAAAGAGCTTTGCTTGATAAAGTTGCTGTTTTTATTTGCTTTTTGGAAGAAATAGTCTTGTTTGGCCTATCATACTGGCTGGATCAGTGACATATCATCAATGGTGTTTATATTAAATAGGGATTGATTCTAATTCAGTCGTAATAAAATAAATACAGTGCTTTCAAAACACTGTTACACTGCCAAGGACAATGACAGTTATATTATGCTTTACTGTACATGCTGCTGTCAACATCCAGGGCATGACATTAACCATAACATTCATGTCTGCAATGTTTATCTGTATTTACAGATGCTTGTAGCCCTGCCAGTTTGTTAAATCACACAACAGGAACCAAAATGCTCTCACTGATTAGCATTTTTGTCTTGTTCTAACAGGTGTGCAGTGTACTGCAGTGTTACCAACAAAGAAAGTAAAAGCTTCCCGCCCACACAACAGGGTGACTTTCAGCCCCACATTGCTTTGAAGTCAGATTCAAAGCATAAAACACAGAGGTTGGAAGAAGATAAGGGAGTGATTTCCCCTATTTTTTCAACCATCCTTTCTCTTTTTGAGCGAGTGCAAGTTCAGTCTCTTTGTGGTCAGCTCAAGTTCATTTTTCATCACAAAGCCTGTCTTGCCTCTCTCATATCCCAGTGCAAAAAATATGGATTTGTACTAGCGGCATAGCGTGCAGTTTGATTCAGGATTTGGTAGCTGTTAATACAATTGTGCCTTTTTTCGAACAGAATTCACAGGTAACTTTTTCCGCATCAGGTGATATAGATGTGGACGCTACACACTTGCTTTAATGATTGTCCAGCTTGAATTCTGTGTGACCATCCAGCACTGGCGTGGTGGTGGTTTATATTCAGCTGAGTGGCTGAGTGCCTCTGTGTCAGGAGGTGAGGACAGTAAGAGGTTTGTCAGGAGGAGCACCTGTAAATAATTTAACTAGTCGGGGAGTAAAGGGTCACGGCTCCTGCCTACATTGGAAGATTTGAAGGCACTGTTGGGAATGCGGGCAGGCTGCATAAACTTATATACTTCTCAGATACCTAGAGCCTGAGAATAACTTCTCACTGACACAAACCCACACTTCAATTTGTGTTTTTATTTCCCCTATAACCCATAGAATCTCAAGATATTCAGGACTAAACTGATCGATCAGGTTGACATTTAAGTTTGTGTCTTAAAGCACACAGATGTGCCATCATAAGAGAAAAGCTCTTACAAATGGAATCATTTTGTATACAGCATCCAGTTTTCTAATGATGTCTCCATTAACCAAGTAATTACTTCGATGTACAGATTTAATAAACACACTGCTGGTTTGTTGAGTGTCGCACAAAGCCTTTTGAAGGCTATTATTAGAGAGCTATGGTCTACATTAGTGGCATCTGTTATTCCCATGCTCTCTTGCTACTATCTGTGCAGGCTAATAAATCACATAGCAGTCTACAGCATCGTGCCACAGGCGGGGGTATAACAATACCAGTGTTGATACAGACACACCTATGTAGCTAGCTCCAGCTCCCTATGATCTCTTTCATTTCACTCCAAACCCCTACCCTGCAGCACTCAGGCTTACACAGAGGACACTATCAAAGCATCAGCCACGAAAAAAAAGGAGACGAGCGCAAGCACATATATTTAGGAAATGCTGCAGTGTTCAGAGCTGTGGCAAATTGGTATTGTTACAGTTCCTCATTTTAGTCTGCTCTGCTTCACTGTGCCATTGCATTACCCTGGTGGACTTTGATGATGGAAAAGAAAGGATGAGGCTAGGATTAGTTTAATGCTACTAATTAACAAAAGACAGAGGAGAGGAACATAGTATCTGGTGCTGGATGTCATGCAGCCCTTCAGCACCTCAGCTGCTGTTAATTACCTCTGGCGTTTCACTATCTCTCCCAGGAATGGACAGGGCTTGCATCTCTTGAGCCGCTGCCTGCATGGTCATTAGAAAGAATAGATTTAGCCCGAACAACTGGAAGCACGTGCTGTTTTTCCAGTTGGCTGTCAGGATTAAGGTGTCAGTCCCCATGTGACCTGTTTGATAGTGGGGGAAAATCTGTAATGGTTATTATTTCAATTTTTTAATGTTAATGATTTTTCTTTGACATTTCAGATTTTTTTTTCATTCTGACTGAGAAACTCTACACGTTATGCATTTTTCCGAGTTCACTATTTTAGTGCCAGGCATGACAATTAGTCCGTCTCTTATCAACGTCCCTCACATTTATTAAATGGATGATCTATCAAACGCTTGATATCCAATTAAGATAGTCATTTAATGGGACTTACCAGATGAATAGCGTTAAGAAGTCAGACTTTCCACTGTACAACAAGTGGAAACAGCCGGAGCAGACTTTTGTATTGTCCAGTCCAGCTCTGCAGTTGTTCTACTATGTTGGAGGCTTTAATGCTGCTTTTCATCTCCTGCTGTTGAGCAAATGGAACTATTCACCAATAAACATTTCCTCCATTTTTGCTGAAAAATAACACTACTGACTCCAAAGGCAAAAGACAACTGCTTATATAGACCACCAAAAAATAAAAAACACTCCCGGAGAAAGTTTCTGCACAAATATTCTTCTTTTTTGCAGCGTTGACAACAACCAGATGTAAATTAGTAACTGCTAAAAGCTAAAGTCAAGACTTTAAAATAGATCCCCTGTGTTAATTGGTGGCTGAGGCATTTGCATCTGTTTCCTACCCTTATTTGTTGTGCCAACAACAGGAACATCTGACTTTAAATAATTAGCGCAAACAACTCTTATCGCCACCTTCAGAAGTTTTCTTTGAGGGTGTAAAACACTCAGTGTTTCACCATGCCAGTGTTTCACCACTTTGACTCATATTTCTGCGGCAATGAATTCTCTGCATGCTGACCTCTAGAGAATACTGTGTGGCCAGAGGGCCTAATCCAGTTACAATGTGTGCACCAACCATACTTTATCACAGGCAACAGTATCTACCTCTCCTCAGGCTGTGGGACCACACTCTTGAGAAAAGATACCTCCGAGCTCTACTGTAGTCTTGGATCACGTTGTCCTAATCCATTCCAAGGCGTAACAACTACATCCTAGGAAAACAAAAGTTGCCCTTGGCCAGGGATGAGGGGTAGCTCCCACCTGTCTACTTGGTATGGCCTTTGTTCTTGCATGTTTCTAGAAGTGAGAACTTAATAAACATAAGGTGCCATTTCTCCTTGAATGGATTAACTACTGAATTCATGTTGTTATTCATTTTAGCAAGGCTTTTATATGTCACATTTTTTTTAAGCCAAGACAAAAAAAAAGCATTCACTACCATGCCAACAAGTTACAGTTGCGGATCAGATAAACTTAGAAACATCCAGAGTTTAAGTTTTCTTTTTTATATTGGAGTAAAACCCCCACAAAGCCAAAATGCTGTAGGACTTGGCTGCACGGTGTGTGATGATTTAATCCACCCTCAAAACACAGACCGGTGGCATTAAGTAACGTTACCACTGCTCATCTATTACATCATAGCGTCAATGACTGTAAGTTAAAGTAATGACATCTATAGTAATTCAACTCAATTCAACCAGCTCACGAAAGATACTAGATACTACCATGGTCAAACCAATTTGTTTCATTCAAATAACTTTCCATTGTTTCATGAGTGATTAACCACAGTAAGAAATATTTGAATAATATGTCTGCTCATTTAGTTGGATCAATCCTCGAGTATTTTATGAGATATTGACAACAAAGCCATCCAGTTAATTTTTAAATGTTGCTTTTTTTGGTCAAGTGACAGCAAGGCATCCATTTAAGATCTACCATATTGTTCGCATTATCATGTGAGTTTAAAAACTGCACTTTCCCAGCGTTTTAAGGCTGGGGGACTGTTTACCCCCTCCCCCACTGCGCCATCATCTGGCCCTTCAAAAATGACTAGACACTGACTGTTTTTATAAACAGTGTCATCTGCCACTGCCATATTTAATAATCTGAGACAGGGAATGAAAAATAAATAGGATCTGAAATGTTAAAAAAATACATAATAGTAAATGAGAAAGCCTGTCAGATGAATCTGCAGCTACAATTCAAGAAAGTACGTCTGACCAGCAGTGTGGGTGGATAACTTCTAAGCTGATATGATTCATGACCTCGGAAATGGCTTTTTATATATTTTTAATAAAACATATTGTGCCAAGTCGTGCTGTTCTTGTTCATTTTATAACTTTTAATAAATACATTGCCCCAAACCACATCTCACAAAATAGAGAGCGATCTATTTTTAAGTGCATTATGCAGCACCAATAATAATTATATAAATATAAATTACCATAATGCCATAGGTCCTGTATTTCTGAACTGTTAGTTACATTCTCATTGAATACACTTTAACATATTGATTGTTGCTATTGAATGTTTTAGCCAGTGTAACACAGAGAGCTGAGTGCAAGGATTCCCCAGTCCGTATTTAAAACCAAGGCTGGTTTCAGGTGACAGGAAACGATTGGAAATTAAGGCCGAAAAAGTCTGATTAGTCCTCCATCTGTGTTGAGTTTAACGCTTATCACAGTGGACGGTGATCTCTGTGCAGGCCAGACATGGTGGGGTAGATGGTACTCAATCACATGGGTTCATTTTAGGATTTGTTTTTCCTCCTTCGGGCATCTGGTGCCAATTTTCAGAAGAGTTTGGACCAAAATGTAGCTGGAATGTGGATCATCATTCAGTGCACTTATCTGGCCCGCTGCGACCTACGAAAAACAACCTGTACAGTAAATACTGAAATATTTTCCTCCTGAGCTTGTTTAAAACATTGCTGCAGTGTTCACTGCAGTTCATACCGTCCGCTAACACACAGCCTTAATAAACAGTTTCCTCCAGATTCTTCTTCCGTGTCACTAATTTCTGTCCTTCTCTTCTTTTTTTTGTTCATGCTGTCCCCAATTTGGCCCAATCAACTGTGTCTGGCAACCCCATACAGGTAAGTCATACACTAGCTGCAGTGTTTTTATCTGTTGCTCCGTTTTTGATTTCACATGAAAATTATCTGAGGAACAGCTCATATCCTCTAGCTGTCTTTAGTAGGTTGAAGCAATCACTTCTGTTGCCTCCTTGTGGCTCCTTTTTATCGATTGAGTGTCTGTATGATTCCCTGCACTGCACTCAGAAATTACCTGTGCTAGAAGATACAGATAAATTAAAGGCCAGGCTTTTTAAAGTAATGCAATTGCGGCGGAAAAGAGCTGCTCGGAATCTAAAAGAGTCATCTTCTCATCTCTTTTCTGTCCTCTCCTCTCCTCTCCTCTCCTCTCCTCTCCTCTCCTCTCCTCTCCTCTCCTCTTCTATCCTCTCCTCTCCTCTCCTTTCTGCTCCAGCAAAGTTTTGTAATTAGATTGTCATAGCACAGCTCTTGGGCTTGCTGCTGTTTTATATTCAGATGACTCAAATGATTTGTCTCATGATTTCATTGTCACTGTTTACTTGACTTTGACTATGTTGATGTGACAGTGTTGTGGCTCAGGAGGTAAGAAAGGCTTAGGGGAAGTGCAAATCAGAGAAAAATAAACAGTGTGTACATGAGAGTGCTCCTGATGAATAATTAGTCCCTTTTTGTGTTCTTGGAAGATAATCCAATTAGAGTAACCAATAATGATTAACTCACTGTATATTAATCAGTTGCTGACACAATGACACTCCAATCCTTTAATTGATTGCCAGTGGGACACATAACATATCACTGTGATTTGAAGTGTTGTGCAAGAGCACAAACTCTTTTTGTGAGAGTCAACTTTTGTTATTTTATGTGTGCTCAAGTAAATGTCCTTACTTGTACAACCATGCTCATGTCATATTATTTTAAAAGAGCATCAGAAGCAAACAAACAACCCTCAGGGGATGGCCGCAAATAGAAGTTATCGGATGTAAATATCGTGGGAATTAATGTTTTGGCCATCCTGCTGTCCAAAACCCAAACTTCCAGTTCCATTCCCACATTTAATTGCTGCCGACAGTACTTACAGAAAAGTCCTGTGTAAAGTGGTCTGGCTGCAGTACAAGCGTGTTTGCTAAAGCCTGGCCAGATCTGTGCTGTGGTCCAGAGGAGTGGGCCAAAACCAACAGATGGGTAGAGCAGAGGAAACGCTGCTGCAGTGTTTGTCCCGAGCACCACGCCGAGCGGGTGTCCCTCCTTAGAGACTGACCACTTGGCCCCACGTCCACTGGGCCGGTGCCAGGAGAGACAGAGAGAGGGAGAATAATGGGGGAAGTAAGATGGGAGGGGACCTCAGATCTCAGATAAGTCATGCAACCCTGTGCACCTTTCTAACTGTCAATGCAAAAACATGCAGAGGTATGCAGACACACATTCAGTCAAACAAGCGTCAGATTTTGCCCAGCCGCATTTGCACTGAGGCAGCCTCTGAGACCACTCCGTCCTAGCTTGCGTCATTCTTGGTCCACCTACCGCGGCCTACTGTTAGCCAAAGTCTGCAGGTCGATGTTGAGCCAGGGGCACGCTGGCCTCTCAATGTGTGGGTGGAAGTAGTGCGAGGGGAGTGCTAATGCTTAATATGAGCTGCCTCCCTTCTCCCTGTAAACAGGATATAATATCTGCTCTTCATTAATGATGCAGGGCCCAGCCCCACGCAGCAGAATGCATTAGAGCTTTAATCAGCAGATATGATTGCTTTGTACTCCGTCTGACTGCACTAGGGGGCCTCGTGGGGGTTTGGTGGCGGTTTATGACAACTAGCTGTCGACAGAAGAAAAGAGAAATGAAAAGAAATAAAAAGGTTTAATGATATTCAATCCGACAGCGCCTTGGAATGGTTTTAAAGGGATGCAGAGAATATAATCTTGTTATTTTTTCCCCCCATAACTTCTGGATTTGAAGGCAAGGGTGTGAAGAATTGCTTAGTCAGGACTAGCATTTGTTTATTCCCTTCAGTGGTAGGTGTTCTACTAGTTTGGCCTGAGAAACTTCAGATTCATTCAAAAAAGCAATAAAAACATGACAGAAAGAGTGAGAGGACTTCTAGCGATGCCTTCAAAACTTCTTCCCAACTTGTCCAAGTGGCTCTGCTTGATTTTCAAACCATATTTAATTTCTCTTCTTTTTCTTTTTCATGCCAAAATAATCAAACGCAAATATTTCTCATCAGCTCCCTGGGAGCAGCCTTGTCACTAATTAGAGACGGTTTCTGGGATGTTGAGAATCCAACAAGGGACTGGGTTTTTTTTTTCCCTTTTGGGACTCATCTGGTTCCCACTGTTATTCTTGTATGGCATGCGCACTGGATGAAGACTTTGATGTGTTTTTTTTTTGTTTTTTTTTGCCAAAATGTGCACCAGCTGTCTTTGCTGCATATATTATACAGTATCTATATCGTTACGTTGTCTCCAGCATTTCAAACATTACTATCCCTTGTTTGGAGGTTTGACAGGAGTTTCCAGATCTTGTTATATGTGAGAAGGTGATAAAATGCATTGTGTAAAGAAACACTGGCCCTGAGGCACTATTTTGTCTCTCGCATATCACGATCCAACACCGTGTCTGTGTTTTTTTTAGATTGTGTAAGACTTACTGTATTTGCACCTATTTGGCAGGTGGTTTGGGAGTCCTCTCAAAAAGAAATATTACATTTTTCAAGTAAAGAAATATGCAATTTCACAAAAAATGGCACCATTATTATCATCTTATCTGTGTACAAAACATTGGAAAACTTTAGAGCAATTAATAAACAAACCGCACCCCAAAGGATTTAAGAAAAAACTTGCTAAAGACGTTCACTGGGAACAAACTGCATCCTTTAAATCTGGGAAGGGTAATTTGGTGCTCTTCACATTGATTTTACCTTCATTCGGCTTAGGTGGTGCCAAAAATGGCTTGGGTGCTGTGCCTAAGCCTTATAATAGAAGGGAAACCCTGCCTTATTTTTTAATTGTCTGCTTCTAATTGTCTTCTTGGTAACTACAAAGGTTTCTGTCACAAGCTTCCTAGTGTTCACCCAAGTCTTCTGTGAAACAAGGAAATCAATGTTATGCTAGCTTTAAGTGGGTCTATTTTGAATTGTAATTTATTCTGATACCAGTAGTAGTAGAGTGTTCATTCTGTGACTCTAACACACATCTTGATATAATTGGGTTGTGCAAACAAACCACCAACTATTTCATAAAATGCTCTCATTCTGCCTGTTTATTTCACTTGACTTATATGTTTTTTTCCCATGATATTTGCTCTAGAGTGTATATTACCAAAAAAGGCAGGAAATGATATGACGTGTGCATTCTCCTAGCCCTCCAGTGAGCACACACATTACCCTTGCTCTGCTAAAGTGCTCCACACTATCATGCTAGTGTTTTTATTGAGCTGTGGTTACATAAGTCTCTGTCGTTTGCAGTACTTTTTGGACTGACTTTCAATGGTAGCTTTGGCTTGTTTGAATGAATGTGCCATCTGCTGAATGTGCGGGGATACTCTCATCGTCGTCATTCTTGAATCCCAGTCAAAGGACTGGTTATGTAGGCGTTTGGCCATACTCATGTCCTGGAGTGAAGAAAAAAAAAAATGAAACAGTAAATTGAATCAGAATCTGCAGTATCTGGTCAGACTGGGGTCTAAAGCTCCAGTCCAAGGTGAAGGATCAGAGCTGCCAGGTGTTAAGCTTATTCACCTCATGTCTGACTTAACACAGATCCACCTCTCCTTAACCCTATCACTCCATCTGCGCCTTCCAACATACTGTATTATACACCCGCCTCTTCTTTTAAACCATTAAGTAGAAAGCCCACTTCTATGAGTTCAATGGATTTATGTATTGTATAATTCTGAGCATCGTCATGTTTTGATGTTTTTGTACAGTTTTAGGTTAGAAAGGAATAGAAAATTATCAAGTGCTGTTTGTTTGTTTTTGGACTCTGTGAAGTATGTCTTAAAAACTCAGTTATTTCAAGTGGTAATAGAAAGTGAAGCACCTCAAACAATCCCATCATGACTAAGTAAGGGAAAAAAATTGCAGCTTAAAATGCCTTCAGTTATTTTAATCAAAGGAGGATATGTAAAGTTACTGCTAGTTTAGACTTGTTTTTTCAATCAAAACAATCCCACAAATGGCACAATCAAATGTAGAATAATAATAATAATAATAAGAAGAAGAAGAATGTTTTTTTTATTAAAGCTTGAGTGTATGTTAAGACACCACTGCAAACTCTGGAAAACCCCTTTAGTTTGACTCTGTTATAGTGTAAAATCAAATTCTGAAGAGTTATCATAAAAGGCATTTTATAACAGAGGGAATCTCACAAACATTCATCATCTGCAAAGGGACTTAGTATCAGCTGGAGATATAATTGTGTCCAGAGGGTGTGATTGTGTATTTGTTTAATGCTGAGGTATTAGATGGCTCACAGTGTATAATTTCAATCATCTCGGTAAACGGAGACGATCTGTTATCCATCTGCCGCTCCATCAGGACTTCTCACCTACTGAAGATAACAATGTTTACCATAACCATACTTCAGCACTGACAGCCTCTGCTGTTACTAAGGTGTTGCAGGTACAGTGCTGTATTTTAAGAACTCTGGTACATTAGATGTAATTTCCTTACCCCTCCATTATATCATTAGAATTAAAGACATTTACCAAAAAGAAGCCCTTGTTCCCACAACATGGCTCGTGCTTTGCATTCATCCCACCGCTATCTGAGACGTTTGGGATAAGGTACAGGATGTCCTGGGCAGGTCCTCTGTTGAAAATTATCCAGAGTGGCTGTTTTAAATCACTGCACAGGTCTTAATCCATGTCAAGAAGCTGTAGGTCAAGACACTGATGTACCCTTCGCTATTGTGTAGGACATGCTTCTTATTGAGATATCACCCACAGGTGAGGTAATAGCCCCTCAAGGCTCCCCTCTTAAACCTCCTTGCTGTCAAGCCCATGGCTTTAATAGCACTTCTCGACAAGATTCATAAAACACCAATGAAGTTTTTTTTCATCGGAGCCATTATTTAGTTGTGTCTTGACCTTACTGTGCTTGTCCCTTTGAGGTGGACACTGCAGGTATGAGCTGTAGGCTAAAAGACATGTGCGGTAATGACTCCTACTGTATTAAATTAATTTCAGTCATACACTTAGTGCGTTGACTTAGCTCAGTGATGTCAGTTAGCCCTTTGCAGAGGTGGCAATTTGCCTGGCAACATAAAACTGTGTTTGTTTAAGAGCTCATCAGGGATTATTGGCTGTTATTATGTCAGTGGAAATCATCAGCCTGCTGTGGGAAAATTGCCTTAAATGGATTTTGTGCATTAGCCATCACAAGGGATTTATGTCGCTGATATTTGATAGGTATGGTCAACATAATTTTCACCAAAGGGTTGTTCTGTCTTATAAGAGAGCCGCCTGCAAGAGTTTAGATAACAGTTAACATGGAAATCCCTCACTTACCCATGCTCCCCTATCTCTCTTGTTTTCTTCGTGTCTCAGCAGTCTTGTTGCAGGCAGGGATGGGCTGATACTGTTTGTTGTCATGAAAGGATCTTATTAGTTGTGACAGCTTGGGTCTGTCTGTGTATGTGATGGTGATTTGGCCCGGGGAGGTTACAGTGTCTGCTGACTGGCCATGCCTTTCATTATTGTAGCACCACCAGCCTCTTTGTTAGATGTTGGTCCAGCCTGAATGTGATGTGACACCCGCTTTCTAGTGAGGAACCTAGGCACGTGAGCTCCAATGGGCTCTATAACCCCCCCTCCCCTGAAAAAGGTATGACACTTGCCTCCTACACATTATCCTGTATGGTGCAAGTGTGGCTCAAGCTGTGTTCTGCCACAGGTAGAAGTCAGATGCTGTTGAAGGCTGTATCACTGAGATACAGTTCATTGTATGTGCCTGTGGCATCTACTCACACCCTGCCAATCAAACTGAAGCAAACATGTTCCTAAGTAGTGCTTCAACTGCATGGGTCACTAATAACAGGCTTTTATGAGTAGGTGCAGGTTGAGGTACTACCATGCCCTCCTTGTAACTCACCTGCAGAGGCCCAGCAGGAGGCTGACTCCTTCCGTCATGGCGTCGGAACTTTGACTGACAGGGAGATGTACTGATGTGGCAGTTCAGGCAGAATAAACAAGTGCAGCTAACTGAACACTTGAAACCATACAGGGCTTTCCTGCCCTCGGGACATGGCGGTTTCCACATACAGACGAATGAATGTCAATCATACAATTTAAAAATCCCCGGCATCAAAAGATGCCTTTGGAGCCGCCTTCCTGTTTACTGTAATGCAAGTAACACAAGAGCTCACTATCTCTGCCTTTCTACGATGCACAAACATGCACAGAGTGTATTGTACAGTGCAGTATTTTATTTATTTCTGTTTATGAGACTCCTCTGTCTTGCTGAATGCTAAACGTAGATAAGCTAATTTTCCTGAGCCGATTATCAGCTTCAGAAACAAGTGGGCAGACTACAGCGAACATTCAAACAGAGAATAAATTGAAAGAGCAGAAGAGAGGGGAAGAGGACTGTTTAGTTCCCCTCCTACGTAGCTGGAAATGGATCTCAGCAGTGGCATTTCTCTCCGGCTCAGTCCTGCGATCCCCCCAGCTTTCAGAGACGCTGCCGTTTGCCACACTAAATGCCCAGTAATTCATTTGTCCTGTAACTCAATAGGAACACAGCAGATATGATGGCTTTTAGAGAATTTCATTGTAAACAAAAGGAAAGTCCTCTCTTTTCTGGGATTTGGGTGGTAACCTCAGCTGCTTGGATCAACAGTCAGTTCTTCTTCTGCATGCTTTATGCTACTGGTTAGGTCCTTTGTTTATGAATAAGAACCATTAGACTGTTGTTGTTGAGCTAATGTTTTTATAGCTTGTGTATACAGTACAATCTCTAGTGTGTGGAGTTGAAGACTTGTAAGGGAGCGCAGGAATATTTCCTCTAACTCACCTTATTAGATTAGGCATGACTGAAATGTTAGACTTTACACAGGCTGTTTTCACAGTCTGTAAAGAGGCTTCAGTGCTCCTGGACTTGTGTCAACTTATCTGCCATTAAGCCCATCTCTTCGCTGCTCTTCCTGAACTTTGTGATGGAGTTTTTTCTCATGAGGTAAGCATTGTAATAGATATTGTCTGGAGGTTACCGCGACCTTCAACTAGTTTTGCAGAGTAGGTATTCAAATCTATGCAGCATGGACACAAATATGACTCTAAATGGCTACGCTCGCCTGTTTTCCTGTCATAGCAAGGGTACGCCTGACGATGACTTCATTCAGGGGACATTTACATTAGTAAATAGCACAAAACTGACAGGCTCTACTATAAATGAGCGAGTATGCTGTCCTATCAAACAGCGAGATGGCTACTGGTAGGGAAATGGGACGTGTTAGGGGCATATGAACTGTATATGCCTGCTGACAATGATGAATGTTGGCTCCAAAATACAGTATAAGTGATTTCCTCCGCTTTATTTATTTATATATTCGCTGAAATTGGGGCCGTTTTTGACCAATCTGATTAGGAGGCTACCATATGGGGAAAGGAGAGGAGGAGGAGGAGTAGGAGGAGGAGGAGGAGGGAAAGCTGCAGCGAAGGACACTCACCCCATGTGATAGGTCTTTTACAAATGGATATTGGCTTCCATCAGAGTGCCTCTAACAGCTCTGGTAAAGTGTAAACAGTGACCCTCTGCACCACCTGGCAAACTCCTCCAGAGTTATTACACAGGAAATGTAGAGCGAGCAGACACTGTGTTAAACTGCTCCGGATCACAGTGAACAGAATGACAACTAAATGCACAAAGGCAATCACAGATAAACATTATCACACACATCTATATATCTATAACATTATATGTGATCAGTGCTGTCGTCAAGAACAAGTTAATTGAGTCCAAGTCAAGTCCCAGACCTGGTCTTATCCAGTCTGTATGTGGCAAATCAAGTCCTCTTCAAGACCGTAATAGGCAATAGAGTCTAATATATATGTTAAGGTGTTATGATGGACAGAAAATAGTCTGCAACCCTGATTCCAAAAAAGATGGCATGCTGTGCAAAATGTAAATAAATCCTGTCTTTGTACTGTATTTAATTGAATTTAGGTTGTAAAAGATTTGCAAATCATTGCATTCTGTTTATTACATTTTTCAAATGTGTTTGGAAATCAGGGTTGTATGTATAAACAAGATTGATCCATCTTCTAACATCAATCTAATTTAAAGCATCCAATCAGGCAATGTTTTACACAAATGATTCCAGATCAGCCGCCAGGAACAATTTTAATGACTCTCAATAGCCAAGCGCAAGACAAAAAAGTGGTCTTGAGACTGAGATCGGACTTGAGTACTACAGCCCTGCATGTGATCATTAATTATAGTTAAAATATTAAGATGCATCATATAATGCATCATTTTTGATTGATCCAACTTTTGATTGTAGAGTTGTTGCTCACTGATTGGTAGGTTGGTGATTCAAACCCCAAACATGGCAGTCTACATGTTGAAGTAGCCTTGGGCAAGATACTGTACCCCAAATTGCTCCCACCAGTGTGTGTGAATGTTGCCTTAACGCTTGCACCGGTTTATAAATGTATGTACCATTTGCCCTCCTGTGGTGTGAGCTATATTTAAACTGTGACTGCAGGTTGTCCCAGTGGTTTCTTCCAGTTGTTGTCATGCAGGCAGCAGCAATAGGAACAGCATACATTTTAGGAGCCATCGTACAAAACCTGTAAAGATGCCTCTTTACTTCATAAAAGTGTTTTATAGGCCCTGATGTTTTAATGGTGTTTACAAGGTTTGGATTAACGCAAGCTTTCTGTCAGAGACACATGACCGGTTCTTCTAAGCCTTTGCTGTCTGGCACTTAAGTTTCTTCAAACCTGTTTTATGCCTTGATAAAAACATGCCAATTATTCACATATTGCGCAGTTTGAGAGAGAGTTTGCAGCCAAGATGGAGCAGCAAGGAAGCTGTTATGGCAAGGTGGGGGTGTGATGAATTAAAATATGTTCTTCCACAATACATTCTCATTTGTGTTCCACGGAGGCGTGTTATTTGCTCGTTAAACTGACGGCAAAAAGGTTTCAGTCTCTCCTTGGAATCACACACTGCATGATGTGTGTATTATTTGTAAAAACGCAATTATTAGCAATTATTTATTATTTGTTTGTTTGTTTGTTTTGGCTAACATGCTTAGCTTCAGGTTAATAGAAAACAAATCACAAATACTAACTTTGAATGTAAAACATTTTAGGGAAATTCACATATTTATTGATAAAAGCTAAAGTGATCCAAGGATTATGAAAGGAGGGGGGTTATTCTTTACAAATTTTAATTTTTCAAATGGTTAGTTCACCCCAAAATCAAAACACTGCAAAAAAAAACATTTTGTGGTGAACTATCCTTTTAAAAAGAAGAAAAAAATGAACTCAATTAATCACATTTTAAGGCAGTAGGAGTTTGTAATCCACAGTCTGTGTGTGGAAAGCGAAGGCAATTTCCTGTCAGTTTAAATAGCAGTTGTCAAAGATGAATGAATAATCTTGATAAATTATCTCTGTATTGAGCCAAAGTACTTGTGGTTATCATTTTATCCATATCCATGCAGCCCTATGATGTGTTCATTTCTAGTCTGTTTGAAACCAAACTAACCGCTTGCTGACCCTGCATTTTCTGATGCTTACTTGCATTGGAGTGCATGCACTTGAACAAACTCATAAAAACCAGCACCCTCAATTGACCATTCACATGGAAGAAAAACACTGCTAAAAATGGTGAAGTGCTCAGCAATTGACAGCACCAACATAATATTTTTTACCAAGCTGAATGTCCTCTGAAGTCCACCTGATGTTTACCTTAATGACACCTACAGACAATGATTTCATGTCCACTGTCTTTATGTTCAATTGCCAAGCCCTTTACTTTTCAGGATATTAATTCCAGCTTTCTTGATTTATTCCAACCAGCGGTGGTTAGGTTTTCAATGCTGTTGTTTTGCATGTGAAAGTCAATATATCCCCTCTATTTTGAAATAATCTAAATAATATAGATATTTATGAAGCCTGGACAGAGTTGCTGTGTCTGTTTTTGGAAACAAAAAAGTAAAAAATACACATGCTGTTCTTAACCTTTCCCACCTGTCTTGCTCCCTGTTCTCCCGCTGTGCTGTATTAATGTGTCTGTGTGTGACGTGCGTCACCAGTGGCCTATTCATCCTTTAACACAAGCCGACACTGGGCCCTGTGTTTATAGACATCCAAAACACTGTCAGTCACTGCGATGATGTGTTGTGCTGCACTGAGAGGCTGCCGTGGAGCGTATCCATCCTAGGTATGGGCTTCATACCTGGGATGGATACGCTCCATAGGCCCAGTCCATTAACACATCCAGCGCTGACCCATAAATCACTGTCCAAGGCCTCCTCAGACAGCCCCAGCCTGTTGGAACACTCTGGCCTCCTGCACCATTCACAAATGAAGCATTGCAGATAAATCAGGTTCTTCTAAACAACTTTCTTTTTTCCTTACCTCTCCTTAAATTTATTTGTTCGCCTCATCTCTTGATCCAGATTTGCATTTTCCCACCATACATTATTGAAGTGTACTACTTAAAAAGTTTATTTCTGTGTTTCGCTAAAACAAGTGTGATAATCAGCATGACATGAAGACCATCATCTCTATGCTCACATGCATACTGATATTTAATGATATATCCATTAAATAGGACATTTAATTTGGGTATTCTAAATACGGCCTTTTTCCGAATATGTAGCATTTTCTAACCAAGACGTGAGATCAGTCAATATTATTCTGGTTTTAGGAGCATTCTTTGGACATGTATACAGCACATCCATAATATGGGTCTCAATTGTGGGTTTAACCACATGGCCTCTTGCCTGTTTACAGTCAGCTCTGTGCATTGCTGGGGTTGTTGTACACAATCCAACAAGCCAACAGTTTGCAAAGCTTGGCTAGAGATGCATGCCCACAAGAAAAGCCCACATTCTTGGTTGGAAGAAGATATGGACATGTTAAAAAATATCACAGCGTTGACATTTTCATGTTGACACAGTCAAAAAAGTCTGCAAAATTCTGTTTTGATGCAAAGAAGCTAAATGGCACAAGCAGATCTGGCCCTTCATCTTGTTTCATGAGACTTTAATTAGAGTTTGCACAGCTGCATGTAAACAGGAATATTAGTTGAATATTAGCCATGCGAAAAGCTTAATAGAAAATTGTTCATTTCATTATAATAGCAAAAAGGGACTATTTTGTACATGTAACTGTAGACATCGAGGTCACAACTGACAACATGAAGTGACTCCAACATCTCTGCTTTGGCCTGTGCAAGGAAAGCAGGATGCAGTTAATTACTGCAGCAGGTTCACAGTGGTGTCAGCATGTCTCTTGAAGTGCTACACACACGGTTCTCAGACGCTGAAGCTGCCGAACCCTCTCACACTCATGAAGTGAAGTCAGCCAGCCGTCCCCAAAAGTCTGCTCTGCCTGTCAAAGAAATGGAGTGGTTGTGGTCCGCGTGATGAAGCTTTATCCTTTCCCCTCCCCAAATTAACTCATTAATGATTGATTCAGATTGAACATGTATGAAGAAACCATTTTTCTATTCACGGAATCTCATTTGTCCTGTTTTATGGAGTGATGCTTTTGACAGGAAGTAGCAATATGGGAAAAACCCAATCGTCCAGGAAAGATAGGCTTTTTTATTAATGTCTTTCTCTCCATCTGCCTCACAATTCTCTAACACAAAGAATCCATTTAAGGTTTTCTATGACACAATTCGATGATGGGTACTGATTAAAACTATTCTTGTACTTAAATTGAAATGCAAGATGAGCCATTTTATGTGATTATCATTTTTACATGCGCACCGGTCTGTGAACCCCAACTGCGGCGACATTCTTAAGCTTTCATTCACCTCATTGTTAGTCCTGCTAAAGTGTAATTTTTTTTCTTGCACGCCTCACACCCTTGGCATGGAATATGGGACAGTGAATGTCAGCACCAAGAATGTGAAGTACTTCATAGCAAAGGATGGTACTTTTCGTCAGTCCCTTCTGGAGCAGCGTGAATGCCAGCAGGAAGAACATTGGATGAAGAAGAAAAAGAGAAACAAGAAAAAGTGAGCGCAGGCATGGAGGGAAAGATGGAGTGGAGGAGCGGCGGGGGGAAGGATGATATAAAAACTGAAAGAAAAGATGCCAGCTCATTAAACATGTACAGTTGAGAGACAGGGAGTGAAGAAAGGGGTAAGAAAGAGGGAAAGAAAAGTTTTTTTCTCTCCTGGGCTTAGAAGCAGCCAGCCTGGGCCTGGCTGTACCCTGCTGGCCTCATGCAGAGCAACAACCCTCTGTTCTGTCAACACGAGTACACAGTATGTCATCATTGATGAACCCTCTGTGAAAACGAATACAGTCTAGTTCACAGGAAAAAGAGATAATGCGATGGGGGCAAGATCAGAAAAGAAAAGGCCCGGCTTTAGAGCGTCTTCATGCAGTGGCACTGATTACTTTTCTCCTCTCATGTGTTTCTAAAACATACATTAACAAGAAATGCTGTCGCATGTGGATGTGGTCTTTAATGGAGAGGACCCCATTATTTCTCCCCACAGAGGCAATGGGAGATAATATCAGCTATTACATTTTCTCAGAAGTCATAGAGGCCTCTGCACAAAGAAAAGTGCCTCCTTTTTTTGCAGGCTGTGGGTGTGTCTGTGCTGTGCAGCGCCGGTCCTCACATCAGTAGTAATAGCAGATGGAAGAGCTCCATAAAAAGATTTGGTTTATAGGGAAGCAAGGGGAGGATTTAAAATAGTTTAGTAATTCTTTTAGTTTTTTTAATAGTAATTTTCTCTGTCTTTCATTTATCCCCCTTCATTCGAAATGTATCAGTGCAGCATTAGTGTTATGTGTTCTCTGATAGTTCGCAAGGACAAGTTAATCATTATAATTTTGAGGATTTGGGCTTGATGGGTCTGACAGTCTGAAGGCTGTTTAATAGCTTACTCAGAGAATGGAACAGGATCTTTTCGAAGCAAAATGTGTTCTCATAAGTCTGTGAAATAACTGCCCTGATAGGACTCTAAGTGCATTACCAAGACATTATCAGTTGGCAGGTGTCCGAAGCAACCGTCTGATGATATGATCCACCATGTTGCCCCATACTCAACGCTGTGCTCAGTGAGGCAAACATTACATCACTCTACTGCACAGATCACTGTTGCATTCTCATCAGACCAGTGTTACAAGGATCAAATGTTGTCAGCAGCAATTAGTGGCATTGATTGATTTAAGGAATTGATGTCATTAGTTATCCTCAAAGCACCTTCCCCTTTGCAGTGACTGGATTAGTGGATGCCTGTCCATACTGGAAGTAGTGACATTATGTATAAACAGAAAACTTGTGTGTATGTTAGTGATCAGGCATGGATAGTTAACTTTTTAACTCAGATTTTATGCATGTGGTGTGTTGTTTATGCTATGACAGTTTTCCAAAAATAAGATTTTAAAAATCGCAATATATTGAATTGTAACCCCTGTATCACGATACATATCACATCACCAGTTTCCCTCTTTTTACATATGTGTCAGGTAAATTAGAGACTCAAAGGTATCTGGAGTTGTACATTGTCTTAGTCTGTGAACTTTTCATGTGATGGACAAAGGTGTTTCTCCGCCTTTTACCAAATTCACATTGAGGTAGACTCTAGTCCTCCTGTGACCCGTGATGAGTTTGAGCTGCTGCCATGTTGGCTGCCTGCTGTCATCTATATCTGCATTCCTGGCGCTGGCCTCTCCCTCCTCTGGTGCTGTTTCTGTGGTTATCATAATGAAGGAATGAGCAGAAGATAGGATTCCCTGTATCCTTGTTTAAGCATGATATGCGGGTGAATGGGCTGAAGAATGTGTGTTTGAATGAGTTTTGACATTCACTTTGCTGCATGTCCAAACTGGTAGAACAGTGCATTATTCACTCATAATGCACCCTTTGTGTAATGCTAATGCCTTCTACCTGTTCCAAATGCCAATGACATTTTAGCACACTTGTCACCGCATAACCCAATTTAATGCCAGTCTACTTGCCTAGTGGTGGTCAAAATGTTGTTGCTGTATGGCAAAAGTTGTTCATTTCATTACTGTGTATGTTTGTCTGCAGTTTTTGTGTGTGTGTGTGTATCTGGGAGGAAAACTCTGAAAAACTTTAAAGTAAATATCTGTAAACATTCCTTGGTAAACCCTTCTGGAGAAGTAAACATCCTTTACTATACAGCATCCTCATGTGAATTTCTGTGACACATCTTTTTGGCGTGTCCTGTATAATTTATCTCTCTGCATTCCTTGATGTTAGTCAGAGTAGCGACTTCAGTAGTTTTCATTCCACCCTGGACAGTTTCCAAATGAGAAATGTTAACCGTGGGACATAAAGTTTCACTCCTCACTGATCGTTAGGGTCAATGACGGCGATGCACGGGGCAGCAAACAGATGCTTGGTCAAGAGAAGTAGCCGAGGATTTAGTGGCCCGAAAACCACTAGGATATCACATTGTGAGGAGAAGACTTGCTCTCACATTATCAGCATTCACATTACAGGCTCATTAACAAGAATAATGGAGCTCAATAAAAGCAATCAGGCTCTGAAATAAACTACAATTAAACAACCTTATTTTTCCCCATTAGAGGAAGAGCACCCCTCTGGGCTGAAGAAGAAGGACATTGCTTCAGTGTTTTCCCATCTGCTGCAGACAGACATTATTACTGTGCACTCGTGACAGTCGCGTACTGTAAACATCAGACGAAGACAAACAGGACAAAGAGGATTTTTGAGTGTTCCTGTTGTTTGAAGGCTTCATAATGCTTCTGCCGTGCTAAACAAACACATCCCAAAGCTTTTAATGTCTAGTTACACTGCACAAACACATTGTGTACTGTTGTCTTACTGCAGAGTATCATTCCCTCCATAAATCCAGCCAAAGCCCCAGCATGAAGTGCGGACTGTAGTGCGCAAACATGTCGCAGGGCTTTGCTTTCGGAGCTGCAGCGCCAGGAAAGGCCTGTCTGCTTAGGGGCTATAATTTAATTGAGGGATTAGCATTACTGTGCAGGGTATAATATACTTCTTTCAGCACCTGCCATTTAACCTTGCTGGTGGTGAGCAGGACTTGCAGGAACAGAGAGAGGGGTTAGCTTTAATCGTCAACATGCTGGAGCCCTGAACGGCGGCTGGGGGTTTCGAGCCCCCCTTATTGATTCCAACAGATGGCAGAACCAGAGAGAGAGTTTTTCCGCTGACTCGATGCCCAGATGAACAGCAGTGGAGAGCTTGCCATGGCTTCATTAAATATTCACTCACAGCGACAACACACCAAACATTAAGCACACACAGACAAGACACAAAAGAACCACAATAAAAGTGCCACTGTGCAGATATCCGAGCATAGCATAGAGCCATATCCAAGGAGACATTTAGCCCATTCCCATGCCTTCTGAAATATTGAAAGGTCAGTAACAATGGTTTCTATAGCTCAGTAAACTTGATAATACAAGTCGGAATTATATTAAATATTCATTCTGAACTTATTGGTTCATTTTTTCTTCTTTGAAAATACTGTCATACTTCTTCTTGGGAAGGATCATACATTTGCCATCACATCTCCAACAGTTATAATTATCAATCAGTCTTTTCAATCGCGCTGCTTCAGAGAAACTGTAATTTAGCACTTCATAAAGCAGCAATGGAACAAGTTGTGATGAGTCTTGGGAGGATTTATCGTCGTGTAGTCTTGGCTGGGAGACTGCCGTTATGCATGCAAAACACTCCCTATGAACTCGGACCACCTGAGGATTTGTTTATGTTGGCAATTAACTGGAGGAAAGATGATTGTTGGGCAGGTCAGGGGAAATAATTACAGGGCTTAGGCAATGTCAGGCGTCACATTAGGCCACATCAAGACCTGTCTCTGCTGTCCAGAATTAAATATAAAAACATGCAAATGAGGCTTCAATGCTTCGCAGGGATGCACTTCCTGTAGCACTGCAATAACAAGCTCATTGAGATGCAGTGCCACTAGTATGTGATAGCTGCTATTTATTCTTAGCAAATGCTTATTTTAATATGTGCTGAGATATCGGAACCTGCTTATTCAGTGGCGACAACACAGTGTTAAAGCATAAGGAGGTTGAAATTGCTGTAATTATATAAAACTGTATGAGATTTCTTAGAGTTCACCACTATGGGTTGGCACTTTGATGCCTGCTGTGTCCATGCATGTTAAGTATTTATTCACTTACAGTATAATAAACCACTTTATGAGAGGCCATCCACCAAATTGCATATTAGATTTTGTGAGTATTCATAGTGTGGGCTTCCCCACAGATGAATATTAACACTCCAATTGTACTTCACATTTAAGAACAGCATGTCCTTGAACCTGATTTCACTGATCTTACGGGGACAAGAAGTCGAAATTTTACGGGTTGCGTTTTGTAATGTCTTTTATTTGGCAGATGCGGTTAAACAGAGCTTGGAGCTAATTTAATTGTGCATATCTGTTCATGCTTGATTTTCAGTGTGTGCTCGAGAGAAGGAAAGGAGGAGTGGGAGAGAGAGCTTTAGGAGACGCAAGCTTTGTAAACACATACAGCTGTATCCTCTTAAAGCAGGCCCCGTGGCTGCCCCCTCTTCTTCTCTGTGTGTGTAAGCTATCATGTACTTCTGTCATGATAGGGGGCAATGAAACTCAGGGCTCAAACGGCAGTTATTAGTTATGTTTCCTCTCTCTTTTTCTGTCCCCCTTTCCCTCACTGTTCCCTATTTACTTTGTTTGTTTGAGGGATAATCATTGTGGTCATTGCTGGATATGATTACTTTCTGTTTTGGTTTCTGTTTTCTGTGTAAGTGTATCGTGTTTCTTCTTAAATTCATAGTGCTGAGGGGGCGAAGAATAGACCAGAGCCCACAAATCAATCTGTTTTATTGAAATGCCCGGTCAATGGTTATTCTTTGATGCTCATTATTTTGAGTTTTGTCTCTCTGTGTTTATTCAAAGCCAGGACTTTGTCATGCTGAACTGGATTCTGTACAAGCAGGTCTTAGCGTGGAGCTCGTCTCTATCTCGTTCTCTTTGTTTGGATGTCTCCCTCTCTAGGATCACCAGACTGTGCAGCATAAATCTGATTGGCAATGCATCACTGCAGCAATGTGTTTTTCTTTCACACAGAGATACTAAGTGTAAACTGCTAACAGAGACACTCTGAAATGGCAAATGTGAAGAAAGAGATGGAAAGAGATGTTAGAGTTTGTGGGGATTCTTTGAAAACAGTTGCTCCATTCACTGTAGGCAAATATCGGATTTTAACTTTTTTTTCTAAGCTCCCTCCATGACTGAGAGGAAATCAGCTCAAAGACCTCAAAGGTCAGAACTGTAAGTGCTGTTTCCACTGTGCCATAGCTGAACAAATTTTGCAAGCCTCTAGCTAGTCATTTCTTAAGCTGTTTTAAGCAATTCTGACGAGTAAAAGACTCCAAAAACAGGAACTTGGCAACAAAGCTTTTATTACATAATATATTTATCAAGTTCCTACTAACATGTCAAGTTCTTATCACTAACATGTCAGCAAAAATGTCTTATTTTTAACAGCCCATTGTCTTGTCACCATGTGATTCAAAGTTAAATCCCAAATATCGTTTTCTGGAGCTTTATATAGAAAATTTACAGAAATAGCCTTGAGAACACCCTTGACTAATTCGTTCTTACATTGAGAGGGAACCCTTTCAATTATATTCATATCTATTTCAACATGATTTTAACCATTTTTTCTCTTCTGTGACTTTGTAGTTTATTTACTTATGGTGCCTTGCAAAACTTGTGTTTGTTTTTGGGTTGCTTTTTTTCAATAGAGTCCAGTAAATGCATTTTATAGAGCCCAGAATCAAAAAATTGCCATAAATGGCTTTACAATCTGCACAACATATGCCAGCCTCTATTTTTAGACCCTCATTTGTGTGTGACTATAGCTGATCTTGTCTTGCAGAGATGTCCTCTGTGAAGGCTACTCTGAGCTTGTCCACTACACTCTCACTGTATTCTCCTGGGCAATGACGCTCCCAACTGAACCCAACGGAGCTACTTTTTCGCATGGGATACAGTTGTCTAACATTTCTTTTTTTTCTTTTTTTATCCTGGCTTAAATAGAGAGATGGTGTCCTCTTTTTCAATGCTTCATTTGTCCTAATGCTCTTTTAAATGGGCTCGGGCTATAGAGATGGACAAGTATTCTTGTGGAACTGCAATGTGCGATAAGTAGCCTCTCATTTGACCGCCCTTGCAGGCCAATTATAAAGCTGTAACAGGGCAACACCTCCTCAGCCTTTCTGTTATTAAACCTCTCTGGTCTCTCTCCCTCAGTTTCTCTTTTTGTCTCTGTCATTTTGCCTCCTGTCCTTACCCCCCCCCTCTCTCTCTCCCCCTGCGGCACAGAGTAGAGAGGGCAGGCGTGGTGATGGCCAGCCCTAGTGTCCTTTAGTGTCCGATAACAGAGCCTTCCCATCAGCTGCCTGCCTCCGCCAAGCAAGGCCTGGCTAATGGATTTGGCTGGCAGGCATACATCCCTTCATCCCAATTCAGCCACCCTGCGCTCTCTCCCACACCTCTCAATTATTCAGTCTCCACTTCTATGCAAATGGTTTCCTATTGAGGAAAAACCTGCCATCACTTTCATCTGGTTGTTATGTGTGCTGATGCGTGGGACTCCGGAGACTTGTCGGCTGTGACATATGGTATAGCTGGTGAGATGGAGCATGCTGCCTGCTTGCCGATCCCTCATCTCCTTCTAGGCGAAGCTCCATCAGACCTGAACCATTAGAGGCTGATCTATCGAAGTGCCGCTCACAAGTGGTAACACTCTCTAGCAGTTCCCTAGCAACCGCCGCAAGCGCTGGTCTCTTTCACTGTAATGCTCAGTTGCTTAGCTACAGAGACTGACAAAACTACACATGGCTGATCTCCCCATGGAGTCAAGGGCCAAAAATCCAGTGGTATCATTCAGAAGCTGGATCAATGAATAGATGCGCACAGGAATAGATATCACAACAAGCCATTCTCTAGCTGTCTGTGAAATTTCATATTACAGACATGATACTGTCTGTAGCCAACTCTCACATCTCCATGTTACAGTGTATACAACCAACACCTTACATTTTAATTGAAATCATGATATAGGTGGTGGAAAGCTAGCATGCACCCGAAAGCATCTATGTGTTGCTCCTTGGAGTCAGAGGGTGTATGAAGGGCAGTGGGTGCAGAGAAAGACGATGGGGGTGAAGGTTTGGGAGGACTGTGTAATTAAGGCACATAAAACAGCCAGCCTCGCCGGCAGCAGGAAGGTGTGCTGCTGATTTAGCCCTTCCCCTCCATGCTGGCCACCTGTTAAAGGATTTATTTCCCAGGTCAGTGGTTGGCGCCTGCCATCATCAGGCAACCTGCTTCTTCTCTTGGCACAGTGGGAAGCCTGCAGAAGGAAGGGGGAGGAAAGGAGGGTTACATACTGTATGGCGAGAAAACCTAAAGCAATAACCTTTGTTTTCCCCGTTTCTCATTTGGGGCTGCGACTTCCAGAAATGGCTGGGGAAACAAAGGAAAACAAACAGGTTTTGTCCTGAGATACATCTTCAGAGGTGTTGAAAGTTCTTGGAAATGTATCGTTTCCCACGAGTGTGTGGAGACCAATGTGCAAGTGAAACTTCCTCCTTAAGTCATCAGGGAGACATTGTGCCCTTCCAGTAGCCTACCTCAGCAATGTCACACCCCACCTTAGCAGATGCTTTAAGAAAACACCAGCAAGCGCATTTACCCCCATTTCACACTCTCATATTTCATTTTCACGTCCACTGAGGTTACCTTTCCATTTTCTTCTCCACTGCAGATACTGCAAGGTGAAAATGGTATGTTATCTGTTTATTTATGAGAACTGCAGTAAGGGGCAATGTGTTTACCATAGCCACAGATCTGTGTGTATTTTGAAGACGTCTCAGAGGTAATTTCATGAATCTGTAGTTAGGTTTATGCTAACAAGGCCTGGTTAGGCACACCCCCAGATGGCAGCATGTCTCTGCCCCCCTGAGAGGCAGGCACCGCTGGGCACCACCAGGCAGTGGCAGGGCCTGCTACAGCCAAAAATAATTAAGCACGCTGTCACAGGCTTTTTGCTGTATTCGCACAAAATTTTCATCCAAGTCTCAACATGGGAGAAGGCCCCTGCCTCCAGTCTTCTTTTCGACTCACACATGCACATACACAAGCTCCCACACACACATACACACTGCAGCACTCACTGTTTACACATGATGTCACTGCCATAGCAGAAGAAGTAGTCTTTGATCAAGAGTCTCAGAGGAACTGTACTTTGTAAACAACCAATAAGATAAGATTCTCATAGGGCTGTAATTGCTCATTTGTTATTGTAAACTTTATCTGATGCTGCATAATAATAGAAATGATGTTCATACTTGCTCAACCTGCAAGTGCAGAACAACCAGTACATGTTAATGTGCAATATACATGGTGACATATGTACAATTGCATCTTTGCAGCTACACATACAACTCTAAATGAATGATTACGCTGTATTTCACAGCAGCCCACATGTGTATGATTCCCATTATTAGCTCTGTGTTGGCAGACCGTGATTTCTGTACTGTTTCTATGACAACATGATAATCAGTGGAGGTAGATCATGCAGTTTAATGGTAAGCAGGTATACATTGACATGTACTATTTTTCTTGATGTACACATCGGTATTATTAACTGTGATTGGGAACATGGCTGTAAGGAAAGAGCCACTCCCTCTGCAGCTGCAATAAAGGCTGCCTCAAGCCAGCAGATTTATCTTCATTGTTTAGGTTGCGTTTTTTTTAAAAGCAATACAGTGTCACACATATTCCGTGTTACTATCAATGCGCCTTAGGCCACCTTCCATAGTATTCCGATGAAGCATGTGCTATAGGATCTCTGTAACACCATCTGCGTGTGTCTTTAGAGGTCTGCTATATGTGGAGATCTACAAAAGGTCATCCATGCTTTATCTCCTCCAGACTTGAAAACTGGAACGGCCTTTTTTCTGGTCTAAGCAGCCAACACATCCAACGTATAATGCTGCTGCCATATTTTTAACCACATCACACCAATCCTTGCTGCCCTTCACTGGTTACCTGCAAATTTTAGGACTGATTTCAGGAATTTACTGCTCTCAAGCAGGCAAACACAGAGTGCTCTCTTGAAAATCTTCAACTTTAAATCTCAGGCCTATTTCTGAACTGATCGCAGTTGTTACAGTTGTTTAAATAATTCCATCTGCCCAGGAGGTTATGTTTTCGGTGTGGTTTGTCACATTTAGTATATGGATATAGCAGTAAACAAATAATGGGTCTGGTCAGCATTGTCTCATACGGATATGATTTTCTTTTAGCCTTTGTTTTTTCTTAAATTAGTAAGTAAAAAGGTAATTGAAAGGTGCATATAAATAAACATTATTAGCACATTTATTATATCATATTATTATTATTAAATTTATTATTATTATTATTATTATACTGAGCTTCCCTTTACGTCTAATCCCAGTGGGTCCTCATCATTCATGCCAAAAATGAACAGGTAATTTGTGCTGTTCGATACACTGCAATAAAACATTATGAAGTAAAGATAGTGTGTAAATGGTGTGGCTGAGTGTGTGTGGGTAGACAGATGCTTCGACAGCCTGAGCTTTGGGATATGCTTCAGATATCCCACAGACAATTTGCACTGCCAGTAACTCTTAGAGTTTAATGAAGTTATAAATGTATCCATATCTTCCTTGCATCATCCTTACCTCACTTTACTGAGTTATGTAATTGTCTGCTATGGGGCTTTGGAGTGTGAAACTCATCTGTTTCTATCATTTAGCCCGAAGTGTACAGGCAGCCTGGAATTGCTGTCCATCCTTTAGATTCTCTCTGTCTCTCCAGTCAGGTGTGGAGAACTATTTTCAGCTCTGTCTGAGCGGCAGCACTGATGTGTGCAATGTTTTTCACCTGCTCTTCATCATTTCATTTCATATCCTGAGCGGGTTTACTTTGAAGAAGTGCTATCTGGCTGATGTGTCTGTGTGTTTTTGGCTGCTTTGGGGTGGATTTAAAAGGTTGTTTTTATTTTTTGCCTGTGTGCTAAAAGAGAATCCTCTCGGCTTTTACAAGCCTTCTGTTCCGCACGGTCTGACTGCCCAGACGCACCTGAATGGAAAACAGCGTTTGTTCCACTGCTCTCTGATACCTGAAAAATAAAGGTTTTTATAAACTTCTATCGTACTGTTTGGAAGCAAAAGTTTTTGATAACACCAATCTCAATTGATTTTCCCTTGAAGCAGCGCCTGCTGTTTATAAATATATAAACTGGAGTATTTTGTTAGTTCTATGCATCTCTCTTTTCATTTTTCTGTACATTGGCTCCTTATGTTGGGCTTATAACTGAAATCAGATGGTGAGGCATATTTTAAAAGTCACTGTGGTAGTAGTGGGCATCTGCTGGATCTGGCAGAATGAAGCCCTGCTTGTGTGCTTCAAGGCCTCAGGCTAAATGATTTCTCTTAACTGGGGTGAAGCTGGTTGCTGATTGCTCAGCTCACCTTGTGAAACTTGGAGGTAAAAAACATTTCCCCTTAGTCCTACTGTGTCTTCCATCCCGCACAAAGGTCCCACGGTAATTTCTCTTGCTCTCCAGTGTATGCGTCAGCTAAAAGAGCCAGCCTGTGCCATTTTATTGCACACAACTAACAACTTCTCATACCCCTGACCTGCCTGTGTAGAGACCACACATTGAAGCTCTTCTGCCCTGTCAATCTAGCATAGTACCCCAAATTATCTCATTAAGCCCACATTTTTGTGAAAGTAAGATAAATGTTCATGCAGCATGTGGCTCTGATTGCCAAAATACTCTGAAGAACAAGAGACTGTTGTGCGGAAGGCTGGACTGCTATGAATTATGGGGGATGGGGGAGGGAACAGGGATAGGCCCCCGTCCATCATGCCGCTGCTCTCGAGGCCAACACTGCTCACAGTACTTGTGTTTGACCCAGCTAAATGGGGCCTCCTGTGTTTGTTGAACATATGAAAACATCAGCCTGTGTCATCCAAAGCTCACCCTGAAGTGCACTGTGCCATTAGTAGCGTTAATGCTCGCCTGCTGAGAGATCTAGCTTCAATCTGTTATCTCCTGTTTGCTTTCATTATCTGATGGTTCTGACTGGTGCCGCTGGAAGGCCAACAAGTTACAGCTCTGGCCCTCTTAATCAAAAATGTTTCCCTTTAACATCTAAATATTCCCACCTAAGCTCCCTTTTTGTATTACGTAAAAGTAAAAATGATTTTACAGTTGTTAATGTACCCTGTCTGATGACATGACCAGATACGCAAACCACTCCTAGGAATGGGGAAAAGAACATTAATTATCCATTGTTTGAAACCGTAACCTCAGCATTTTTGAAGAGCCTGTGCAAAGCAGTGGCAAGGTCAAACTCTGAGTTTAGTATAGCGCTCAGAAACAGCTCCCATAAATGTATGTATTCCAGCATTTCCCATGCCACTAAAAGGCAAGAGTTTATATGTGCTCTGCTAAAGGCTTCTCCCTGGTGAGGCATTTCTGTCGGGGGTAACAAAGTGAGCGTATGCACAGCGTGGCTCAGCCCTCAGTGCAGAAATGGCTGCATCTGTGATAAATACACATGGCAAACGAATCGCACCAAAGCAGGTGGAGAGACGACTGATGCTACGCGTGACCTTGCATTTCCTAGACATAAACCTTTGCTAAATTCAGCAGTCCAACAGATTTAATTTTTTACAACACCACTGTGAGATGGATAGACGGAGAGATACAGGAAGAATTGGAAAGAAAGAGAGTGAGAGAGGCGAAGAGAGGGAGACAAAAAGGATAGAGAATTGAAAAAGAGACGGTACTGGCCCTGGCTCCAACACAGCACCTAATGAGATTTTACTATACCATCAATCCAAAGCATCAGCACCCAACACACGTGTACCCACTGTGTGGTAACGTCTACTGTATCCCTTCATGTTTGATCTGTTCCGTGCCATGTGGCCATGTGTTATATACTGTGAGTAATGTATTCCCAAAAGAGTATGTTTCTTATAGCTTTCGGTTGTGTTGCACAAGCAGGCATTCAGCACACACTGTGTATGTGTGTTCTCTGTCCTTTGAAGTATTATGTGGCAGGTGTACCACTGCTAGGTAGGTGCATTCTTTTTGTTGAGTCTCCCTCCCTGGAGGAGTTTGGTCACAGTTCTTCTTCATCCACATGGGGCCCTAAAACTGTCTCTGTGGGTGCTTGGAGGGAGGGCTGCAAGAGGAGAGGAGTGTGAGAATGACCTCTATTTATTTCGATGGAGCCCTCTCACAGAAGTCGTAAGGGCTGCCTCATACTGATGGGCAAGTTTTGACGCTGTTGTAGATAATCTGTCTTTGTATGTGTGTGAGCGCCTGAAGAGGTGCATAATATACTATAGGACCCAGGTCCTGTGAGACTACGCTGGCTGGATGGGTCCTTGTCACAGCTTGTTCAGTGGAGCTACCTGACACAGGCACAGATAAGAACCTGCTCTGGTGGCCCTCACAGATGGAGTAGTAATGGGGCCATACCCCAGTTCCACTGGCTGAAGTTTTCTTGGAAAAATAGGACCGCCGTAGTAATTCTTCTGTCATATCAGGGAGGTCACACAATGAACGAGCAAAGTGCCCACAGGTGATGCAGAAAAAGATATAAGATTTTTCTGAATGCTGCCATTGTGGTGATCCGGCATGGTGGTCAGAGCCAGGGCTTGAATCCCAGCCCTATTGGTCTGTAGTCCGGAAAGTTGTTGTACCTGCGTTTGCATTAGTTTTCTTCTGGCTTTTGCTTTTTCCCAATGCATGCACCAATACTGTGAATACGAGTGTTCGTTAATAAACCATTCAGGTATTGACAACATATCATCTTCTCTTAAAGCTGAAGTTGAAAACTGGAAAAGGCAAAGAATTTAAAGTAGAGAGAGGCTTTCTCCTGCAGCTCTCCCTCTTCTTTCTCTGTTGAGAAAGTTTGCTCCAGCCAGTGGGCGGGGCTTGGTTTATGCTCGACTGTTTTCAATATGGGTATAGCCAGGTCATAAACTTTTTGGAGATTATTTTGATTATGATTTTGGTTATTATCAAGAAAATCATGGGAAATGGCTAGATATCAGCTCTTAAATTAAACTCTTATTAGCTATTTTTGTTGTTATCATTATATTTGTCCAAACAAATGTACCTTTAGTTGTACCAGGCATTAAAATGAAAAAGGAATTGAAGAAAACAATGGTCTTATAATTTTTTCCATGAATGTATGTTTCTGAAAATATTTTAGGTGATAAGTAGGCAATGCAGTAACAGAATCCTGATTCATAGTTGATCAGTGCTGCCTATTTTGACAGTTTTACCATAGTTTACAAGCAGTCATTGACATGATTGACAGCTGCGTTAGTGACTCAGCTCTGATTGGTTGTTTCCCTGCTATAGTGGTGCAGTCTTGCAAATTCCATTAGAATTACTATGAGGAGGCAGGGAAACAAATATTATCACTGATTATCTGATTATCTGTCTGTGCAGTGCATATGTATTAGGCTTTTATTGTGAAAGGAATTAGTGGATCTGGAAGGCACGACTTTATTCAGAAAAAATTACACTTCTTAGCAGCAGAACATTAGCATTCTATGCCACATGACAAAAAGTTCTAAAAAAATGTATGTAAAGAAAACAAAAAATGCTGCCGGTATGTAAAGGCCTTTTAAATGTGTTGTGGAATTGTTGGTCAAATTGAGATAAAACGTACAAGTACTATGTAGCTGCAGTGGTAATCTTGAAGAAAACAGCGAACAATAAACAGATTAGCTGCATTGAATCCCTCAGGCACACATTACCCAGGCAGCTGGTTCAGTAGTGAAGGAGATAGTTTGTTGTGATTAGTCTTGTAATTAAACTGCACAGGCTATGAATACATGAGTAATGAGTGGCACCCTGGATGTGAAAGGAGTTGATAAGTGGGCTGTCTATTTGATGGTGCTTACGGCTGAGAGAAAAAGTGTCACCCACTCTTGCCAGACAAAGTGCAGGAAATAGAAAAAGGGCTGACCCTCTCGTTGTGACTCAAAAGTTGCTCCTGAAGGTCACTGCCTCTTTATCACCTGTGTTTTTTATTGCGGAAAGGACACATTTTATAAAAGGCAGGCAGCTGTGTGTGTCCACAACACAAGTGACATCACTAATTGATTCACAGAATGTTACGCCTTCGAAATCTATAAATAAATAAGCAACCGATATATGGAACACGTATCTTCTAAAAGATAGCAAACATATTTGTACTGTATCCCTCTCCTGTCTCCACAGAATCACACAAAACTAATACGTTTTAAAAAGCATTGTTATTTATTCAAGGCAAAGGCACTAGTACTTTGCAGAACACGGGCAGATTAAATAAGCATTTCACATTCAGATGAAGACAGGCCTCCGTCCAGCCCCAGGGAGAGAGAGGCTCTTTCAGCATGAGATGATGCAGCCCCCTGCAGTTTTTTCTTATTGCAGCCCTGTGAATGTCAGCATGTTAGCAACTGTCTGACAATTTTTTTGATATGTAGTAACAAGATTTTCAAAGGCCTCGTGGCATTATCATATTACTTTGAACTCCAAAAATAAGAGAGAGAGAGGGAGAGAGACGTCCTCTGTCTCAGTGCTTCAGGGCCACACTTAGGTCTCCACTTGCCAAGATTGGAGAGTTCATCATTCATTTGAAAGAGCAGAAGGTCAGAAGTTATTATCTGATTAACAAAAAATATTTATTTGCTTGGGGCTATAATATAAAGCGACCCACTTTTTCAAGTCTTTTAGAAGCGAATGGGAGCATAGAAGCTGACAAAGTTGAAAGCACAAAGACAGCAAAAGCCAGCAGATCATTTTGGTAATTTTTAGCTCCATTTTATATTTGTGAACAAACACACTTGTCACTAAAACAACAACAACACTTGGTTCAGTTGCTATTTTACTGTCTGGATACACACGGAAGCCGATATAGTAGTCATCCGTTTAATCAAAAAAGCAAAGATGTTGAACATGCTGAGTGTATTAATTATAACAATATTGTAATATCAAATAAATAGTCGTATGCATGCATTTTTTAAATTATAGTTAATGTGACTCCATGGCTGTGCAGGAAATTAATTCAGTTTGACTGGCCCCATGTCAGCTAGTGAGGCTGGAATACAACTGTGCCACACAAAACTATTTACTCCCATTTCCTAACCCTTACTTACCCAAACACAGACTTGAATGCTCCTTTGTAATTAATGTCATTAGGATAATTTGGAGAGCGTGTGGCACATGTTGTTGGAATGAGAGCACGCTTAATCTCTCCACCCGCAGTGTCTTTCTCCATCAAATCCACATCGAGCACATATGTCTTAATTGAAATGACGGGTAATAGCATCTGTGAAGGCCACATCACTTTCAGTCTCCCTGCAGCTGTGCCTCCACAACTGTGTGTGTATGTGTGTGTGTGTGTGTGTGTGTGTGTGTGTGTGTGTGTGTGTGTGTGTGTGTGTGTGTGTGTGTGTGTGTGTGTGTGTGAACCTTACTGACATTTGAAAGATTCATGAAGCTCAACTCACCAGCTCAAGGACCTGCTTGCACAGACCCCCATAGAATTATGATGTACTGCCCCGGCTGTTTGGTGCCCTAATCAGAGAAAATGATGAGATGCAGCTCAAGTCAGGTAACAACATTGCAGTCTAATGTTTAGTGGCAGAGATGAAAGGCTGTACTCATGCTGTATGATGCTGGTTTTGTACTTTTAAGACAAAGCAAACAGAGTTGCTTTTAAAGCTCTGCCATAACAGGGCTCCTTGCTGCCGGGGAACCAGCCAGTGAACAGTAGATATTGTAGATCCCTTAAGATCATGTCTACCTGTTGAATTCATACTTAACCTGCCTACAGTGTGCCAGGCCCAACAGACTCATCAAGAGCTTTTCTCAAAGGTGTTTCTAAGGGGGTCCTTATCGTAAAGGAAAATCAAAATTCCTCACAACATGAATGTAGTTAATGTTACTCAGCAGGGCTGCTTCCTCTTACGCACAACAGTGTCACTGCATGCTGGTTCTGAGCTACATCAACACATAGCCATGCCACACCCGCAGAGACACTACAAACAAATTGATACCTGTGGATACAGAGTAAGTGAGACGCTATGGTTGTATCTAATGTGACAGTATAACTAAAATATTTTCTTTGCTTGCTCACAATTTGCTCCGCAAAGATATGATTATGTGTTCTAAACCTCCTACCTCTTTACCCCTTGTATGTAAATGTAATTATAAAATACTTTTTAATACAGATTTGGTGGGAGATTTGCCTTTTTTTACACTCAAGAATTTATTTAAAAAATGGTCAAAAATCCTGTCATCTATCAACATTTTGTATCAAAAACTTTTGACATTTTGGAGATTTCTGCAAGAATTGTATTTTCAGCAATTGGATGATAATTCTGTTTTGGAAATTATTTAGGACCCTCTTATTGTCAACATCCCTAGAATTGCCATACAGTACATCCTTTACATGCTCTAGGTTCTTAGGTTGTGGTTAAGGTTCCATGAGGCTGTGATTATCCTAGACGTCACAACAGGTCGTTTTATACAGTGAGGTCAAGTTTCAAGAAATGGTCTCACTACTAACATATTCACATATAAATAGAATTGGGCTAATTTAATTCACAAGGGTCATACCCAATTTATGCCAATACAAGACATTTTCAGCTACTCAGTATGCAGAAATATTAAAATACAACATTTTAGAATAGGCTGATATAACTTAAGAAGTAAAAAGTTTTCTGCACAAAATTGCATGATATAAGCAAAAAGTTGGCATGTCTGTGAAGGTGAGACTTGTGGGTACCACTGCAAGCCATTTTATTTTGGATATCTTGTTGTTAGGGGTCAAGGGCCCCCTTTGAAAATGACCAAGCAAGTTTTTTCCTCACCAAAATTTTGCCCGACTTTGGAGCGTGATGTAGCCCCCTTCCTGACAAGCTATAGTTGGTATCAATTGATTTAGGTTTACCTTACCAAAGATATTTTGTTTCATTTCATGCTTGATACGGACAGATGGAGTTTACCTAGAGAATTCCTCAACAATTACCCATTGCAATGTATTACTGCATTTATAGATGCTGCTGCTAATTATCAATACATTCTAGTTTCATATCATACCAATGTCTTCACTGTGCCTGCTACAGCCTCTGACAGTGTGTCTACCGGGCCCACAGGCTACCTGTCGATTCAAATAGATATCCTTACATTCTCTTGTAACTTTACATATACTGTATACTTGATCATGTGCTGTGCCTGTTTTGTGTGAAACAGTCTTGTGTTGATTTTCCCTTTAAAGAATGCATCCCTTTCTTTTACATTCATATTATATCGCCTCAAACGTACATGTTTACATGAAACCTACACTTTAAATGATATTGTTTTGGTGTCGTCTTTAACTCTACAAATTGTGGTTGCGTGACTTTTTTGTACATCCCCAGTCTCGCCTCATGCATGGTAAAACTACTCTCATATTCACATTTTATTCAAAACATCCAGAAAATGCTTTGAAAGAAAAAAAAAAAAGAGCAAGCAGCAGAACTAGCGAACGCTGTTGAGAGCAGTGTCACCTGGCAGCTCATCCAAGCTTAGAGGAATGTTATAGAAAGCCCAGAGCAGTGGAAACAGCTGGCGGTGCTGCTCACTGACTTTCTCTCTCTGTCTTTACTCTGGGCCTGTCGTCCCTGTAGACACTACCAGGGCCACTCTTACAGCATGTGTACAGCAAAACAATCATCACACCCCCCAATGTTCTTGTCCTTCAGTATGAGGCCAGTGCATACTCTCTCACACACACACACACCTCACCTTCTGTTCAGTACAGTAAAGCAGTAATAAAATGTGTGCCAGAAGGCTGGGAGATGGCTTTCCAATTAAGTGGTCTTTTCTTTCACTGGAAGAGCTTCTTGACATTTGAAGGAGGCCTGGATTGTAATGTACTGTACTTTATACTCGTGCATGTGTGTGCTGTGTGTGCATGTTTTTAGTGTGACTCTGGAAGAAGAAAAAAATCACGTGTCATGATTGACCAGTGTGGTCGGAGCTTCATAAAAATGTCATGCCTCTGCATCACACATTTACTCTTCCAGTGGAAAGATGTCCTGTGCATATAAAAGTGATTTTATGTAACTTCCAGAAAGATCCATGCATAAGACACATCAGTAAAAGCTTAGCTATTCTTGTCTTATATGAACTCCTATTATATAATTATTATTCAAAATCAGAAGAAAATATTCATGTGATATTGCACATGTGCTCTGTTATCATCCTTCATAACTGTTCCTCTCTTCCTCTTCCTCTGTTTAAGTGTGACAGAATCTCAGTGACACTCACAATGTAAAAGCTCTTTCAAAGCCAAGTGTATGAATAATCACTAAGACACCCCTAATCCATTTTTAAAGAAGGGAATATTAATGCACTAACAACTGTATCTGCTCGGCATGCGGCAGACGATTCCAGGTCTGCAAAAAGCCCCCTCTTTCAGACTGGAGCTTCAGCGAGCGTTAGGGGATCACTCTGCACTCTCTGTCACCATGACAACGCCAGTTCCATGTCCGAGTGGGTGTACACACTTCATTTAGTAATCCTCAGCGACCAACATGGGAACAGCTGTGTGCGTGCTGAGAGGGTCCAGGCTAGCAATCACACCAAAATACACTTAATTACTGAAAATGTGCTCACTCTTGTGGGTATTATGGAATTAGAATTTGAGTGGCAGCGGCTGGTATTTACTGTATACTGTGTACATTTTTATTGGGAAGTAATTTCTCCTTTACCTGAACTGGCACAGTCGTACTGGTTGTTGGTTTTTTTTTGCCTTTTACAGTTAAGAAGCACTGTATTCACTGAGGTGCATTGGAGGTGAGGAATACAAATACACTCACCTGATTAATGTTGAAATCTATTACCTCTGTGCTATCAAAGAACCATCAGGGGGCCATGTTAACCTGCGTTAAGTGCTGAGACTTCAACTCTGTCACCCACACAAATCCCCGAAACACACACACACACACACACACACACACACACAAACACTCTCTCTCTCTCTCTCTCTCACTCACTCACTCACTCACTCACTCACTCACTCACTCAGAACCAACCATCTCTCCCAGTTTTATAGTTTCATTGTAATGTGTAAGTTTAAACCTAAGCAGTTCCCTCAGTTTGTCTTTTTGTTATAATAAAACAAAAGTGTGCCAGTATCATATCTGTCTTTTTAAACCCTGCTTAAATGTCTCACTGGTCAAAAGAATAGACTGTATTAAAAAGCTTGCAGGTCTGAAAAGTGAAGCCAATGCTGAAGTACCCTGAACCTTCATTCTTTCTAATGGCCAGCAGGGGGCGACTCCACTGGTTTTTAGATTTTAGAAATGTGTATGATAAAACGACCCTTCTCTCTTGATTTTTATCCTTGGTAAACAACACACTAATGTTTGTGTTCTATATCACTAGTTTCAAGTCTTCTTCCACACAGCATGATGTTCATTTTTTAAATTGTGGTCCCATTTAGAGTAATAATCATAATGAAGCAGGCTGTGCTTTAGGGTGTGACTACCTTGTGATTGACAAGCAATATGTATACAGGGCAATTGAATAGCCTTAAACTTGTTTTTTGGAACTTTGACCCTTTCACAATGTGTTTTCAGTAAATGAAAGTTATCAGATTTAACTTGGATTGTGGCTGCACCTTGCTGATGAAGCTATCTAGCTGGTCCTAGCTCCTCCCCCTTCCTAAAATCATCCGCACATAAAAATGTTTTGGTCCAAAAAAACAACATGACAATGGCTCTGAAAGAGTCATCCAAAATCTACCATGTGACTTCATGATGAATACATCAAGTTATTTCTTTTCATGCTAAAAGCTTAGTTATAACACATAGTAGAAGAAAAGGTCACCGCTCGGTAAAAAGAATTACTGTGTAAATCTACACCACGGTTGTAGCCTTGTGTTTACCGAGTGGATCCTCACCTGCCAAAACTCCAACGTGCCGTGCACCGCTCTGACACACTGACAGTGAGTTACATGTACAGATGAAGGAATGGGAAACACTGGAGAGCCCTTATAAGAGAGATGCCATCCCTCTTTCTTTCTTTTTCCTTCATGAGCCGTTGAATGCTTTGAAGAGACAGCTTGGTGATTGACAAAAAGATAGACGTGTCCTCCCAGTTCACAATGACTGGCACTTATTTGCTGTCATGTTTAGATGTGTGGAGGCAGTCATTAATTATAAAACCAGCATGTATAGAAAAGATGAAGGACTGATGCTTTATTTTGACTGGATGTCTGTGCTAAACAAGACCGTGAAATGACAGAGCACTACTTTAACTGTAGTATATGGGATTATCACACTAATGATGATAATGATAATAATAATTATATGTATATATATTCAACTATGTAGTTGTTTGTAGGTAATGTCTTAAAACCCACTAGGGTTGGACAAAACTACAACTTTTTTGAGCCATGTTTGAACTGTTGTAAGTTAGGTTGTTGTTGTTCAAGCACGCACATTTTCAGAAGATGTTACCTTTCAAATGAAGCCTCATCCATGCATATTGCTGTTAAAGTTCCTTTGTTCCTTTAACATCTGCCCTTTTCTTTTTGGATATTTGCCTATTTGGCACACCCAAATGGAAAACCTTATAACATAAGAAGTGTACAGCCAAAATGCATGCTTCATTTGAACATCTTCTAGTTTCTGAAAATGTACCTGATTAGCATAAAACACAATATTAGCTATTCATCTCTTCAAATGACTCAACGTCTTTAGGCCTAATCCCTAACCCTAACAAACCCTGATGGTGGATTCAAAGAGGTTGCAATAAATATACTCTATTTTAATCTACTTATTTCAATATCTGCTGCTGCACTACTTCTTCAGAAACTCTGATCATCAACTGTTAAAAACGGAAAATATCTGTGTCGACATCACAGATTAGGGGGTGGCTGCAAGGGAAACATTCTTTAAAAATATCAAACCTCGGAGACCAGTGTAGCTATAGATTTTTTTTCTCTGAATTACCCTTTAAATAACACTCCCTTTTCTGCTCTCTTGTGTTTAGTTTTCCTTTTTTTGTTTTGTTTATATTTTGGTGAGAAATAAAACAACAACAAAAGAAATTCAATATTAATGGCACACAGACGAGCGATTTCAGCGAGCGTTGTGTTACTTTATTGATCTTCTTTCTTCAGTTTGCTCTGATGCATTACACTGTAAAGTCTGTCTAAATCAAGTCTTATAACACAAGACAGGCTGTTGTTGCACAACGCCGAGCGTCTTCTCCTAGATTTAAGAAATCCTTCGTTATAGCCAGTGACAAAGACCCAGCATTCTTTAAGATGGTGCTTTTACTTAAAATATGATGAAATAACTTGTTTCCTAATTAAAAACCACGTACAACAAAACTTGCCTTTTCATTGTGCTGACACGTTAACAATGAGAGTAACTGAGCTCTGTATATCTGGACTTTTAGATGATCTGACTGGTTCTCAGCACAGTTACAAAACTTTATAGAGACACTTAATTCTGCTTACAAACGTATAGGTCTACAGTCCACCTCCCATACAAAATCTTGCTTACCCATGAAAATAGTGACGGCAGTTAAATTCCATTTTGTCTGGATTTTTTAATGGACTCAAACTCATTATGTGCTTTGTTGATTCTTAAGTGTGGAGGATAATTGCCATGGGCAGCACGAAAGTGGTTTGATTATTGTCTGCTGGCTCTTGTGAATTATAATAGATATAAATGAGGGCCCCATATCCACATATCCCTTTGGTACTAACAGTTGTTGGCAAGAATGGGACCATTCAGGAGCAGTCACACTACAGTAAACGTGTTCAAGCCTTTTGGAATTGTCATTATGTGGAATGGTAAAGCAGCCTCAAAGTCAGTACAGGCAAGTAAAAATGAAAGATTGATTAGCCTGTGAAGTGCTGGTCCCTCTCTGAAATAGCACTGCACTTCTCTTCTAAATGAAGTCTAGATATTTCAAAAGATTTTTTAGCTGCTAAGAAAGTGGCGTCTTTGAAGTGAGCATGTCCCCTTGGTAGTTATTCAGCTGAGGAATATTTTAGTAGGCTTGTCTAAGATGTTCACACACGTGCTGCAGAGTTGGTGTGGTGAAGGGTCATTTCATGTCCAGTTCATCCTGAGCAGACCGGGCTTACAGAAAATCACTTGCCACTTGAGATGTCTCTATCGGGATTTTTTTTGTCTGTTCCTGATCTGAGCCTTTCACTATCAAGAATGTGCTGGTATTGAATCCCCATCTGATATTTTTCTACATAATGCAACTGCACAGTGCTCAGCAAGGCTCATGCAATTTAGACGAATGTGTCAAGACATGTTTGACATCTGAATTGGTCCGTATAAAGAAAATATATTGTGTCACAGTTTTCTTTTCATGGTTTTCTATCGCGGTTTTAAGTGTCCTTTAGTATTTTCGATATATATCTGTGTCAGTCTGGAGCTGGTTTAAGCCATGGATGTAAACTCCCTTTCCAAAACACTGACACTGTAAAATGTAAATAAAATAGAATGCATCAAATTCAGAATTCAAAGTGTATATTTACAAATAACACGTTTATGAGTTTGAACATAAATGTGATTGTCTTTGTACAGTTTTCAATTGAATATCTGTCCAAAAGGATTAGTAAATGATTGCATTCTGTTTCATTTGCATTTTAGACAATTACCCAATATTTCTTTTAATTGGGGTTGTATAAAGAGTTAATTCCTATGAAAGTTGCTCAGTGGCACATGAAGCCAAAACAGGTCTACCTTGCTTAAAATGACCTGGGTCCTGTATGGCCCATCTTCAAAGTGGGGCCCATACAGCATGAGCATCAGAGACTTCCATCAGCCAAAACTGGAGCTTCCAGTTTGTATGTCTCTTTCACAAAAAAATACTTTTTGGGCCTCGCAGCATCACATGACGGATCCAGAAGTTGTAATTCCACGGTTTGGCCACTATGTGAAACTGGCTTCAAAGCCCTGCACTCTTCCCTGGGGCTTTATTTGAACATAAATTCAATTCAGCACGAACAAATTAGCTACTTTTAAGTGCAGATTTAAACCCACAGCAACACCTTGAGGTGTGGTGCATCTTCAAAATGTCACTGATCATTTAAAAAGGATGCGCAGCTTTTTACACTTTGTCATTATTATTGCACTCTGCACCTGATGGGTAAACACTGAAGAGCAATTTGTCCTTTATACTTCCCTCATTAAAATCCAGGGTCCCTGCTGTAACAGAAACATGACACAAACACACTGAGGGTGCTGAGGGGAGTCGCACAAAGGCATTCTAAATTCTCTTTGTATTTCTCTATAATTGTTTCCTATAATGCATTTTTGCTGTGATTTCTTAACAACACGATAGTACTGAACAAAAAAGATAAAAACAACAATTATCTGTTGACTTGGCAGCTTGCTCCATGTTTCCCCATTTCAGTGTTTTTTTTATTGACTTTTTAAGAATTGATGGGAGAAATGTGTGCCAATCACGGCACATTAGAAGTCTAAAAGAGACAGGAATAATGCATGCACTGTGCCACATTTTCTCCATTTAGAATGAAAGCAACAATTTTTAAAGACTCCACTGGTTCCCTGTTAGGGCAGTTTGTAGTCAGCGGCACCCCTGCCCATGCCCAGTGGTCATAGTAACAGAAGATACACAATCAGACAAATGCTGAGGAAAATGAATTGTTCATGACTCACTTGTGGTTTGCCTTGTAGGATGCAGAATACTAAGCAAAGTGTACAGCCGTATAGAGTCTCATAACAGTACAAAAGACGTTATCAGTCAATATCAATGTCCCCTTTTGGTATTTAACTTGGAATTTAACACATGAAAGAAAAAAACTGTGGGGTTGTTTTTGTTTTGTTGTTATTGTTGTTTATCTCTGCAGAGCCTATGGCCTCTCTGGGAAAGAAAGCGTGGTTTGAATGGCAATCATCAGTCTTTGCTGGTTCAATTGTGTTACTGACCTTGTAGCCCCAAGCCAGAGCCCACAATGAACAAATCCAGTGTAGATATTGGGAGGAAGGGAAAAAAACTGCTCAAAAACATTGCTGCGAATGAAAGCTCATTAACTCCTGGTGGAATTGGCAAGGCGAAGGTCTTGAAGGAGGTGTGTGCAGCGCGGATTTTGTTGTATGTGTGATAAAGAAGTGTTCCGTTAAATTCCTTAATTACTTATTTTGTATGCAACAAATTGTTTTGTGCCCGGCAGTGTGTTGCAATTCTGTCATTCGGTTTAATTTTGAAATGATTGGCTTTTTATTTCCCTGTCATTGTCATATTTCTTCTTTTTTTTTTTAGATCAGGGCTGCAGTGTGTAACTGTTGAGGGGGAGACATGTTCGGATATTGACTGATTAATTTGCCTTCAACATGCTAAACGAGAGCATCCCTTTAACGTGTTCCATGTCTCTTGATGTTTCTCTGCATTCTTGCAATTAAGCCCAGCCCCCCTGCAGTGCAAGAGGGCCGCTAGTAATCTCTCCAGCCCTGCTAAGATAGAGATTTATGTGCCTGTTGTAAGAAGGTTGAACAGAGATAATGCTATACATGTGTCGGCATGTGAGCGGCGCAGAAACACTGATACACTGAAATGTGTCTGTCAGCTAATGGATGCAAATAATGATAAAAGCTGAGGGTTCTACCAGGAGAAAAGGAGCAATGATGATAAAGACCCATGTTGGATGGATTATCTGTCAGAGCCTTTCAAACTCTTATTACAAAGAGCATCTTTGGATAATTTATGCATTGGAAAAACACGGCGGTCATAAATAACCTTTTACTTAATATTTGGACACTGAAAAAATAAGGTATTTTGATATGTAAAGCGCGAGTCCTAACCTTTAGGCAAGAGAACTTCAAGGTTAAATTGCCCATAGCAAATGCACCACACTGACATTCCTCTATTTATTGATATTACTAAGCTAATTAGAATTATTTGTATTTCCATGCTGAAGGCTTTTTTTTTTTTTTTTAGAACAAGGTCATAATTCTTAATAAAGTTATAATTCAAGGCCCCACAGTTTTCAGCACTGTGTGACATGTCATAGGAAAGAATCATTAGATTTTGCTGGATTTAGAGAATGGCCATGCATTTTCTTTTAAAGAAAAAACAAACACAGTTCCTTCAAAATCAAGGGTAGAAAAGTCATTTGGGTTCAAGTTTACAGAGATGCTGAAGCAACTGTCAGAGAGTTTCGGAGCTCTGCACCAGCTAAGCCTAACCGTCCCTCCTGTAATATACCTCCTTAGTTACAAAGTGAAATATGCTTTTCACCTTACACAAACACAGCTGTATAAATATGTATTTGATGTGGAAGTGTTGAGGATACGAGTGGAGACATACTGGTGAGATAAGAACTGTTTAAATTTTCATGAATTCACCAGTAGTCTGGTTTTTGGCGCTTGCCCACACTCTAATTGGCATGTTGCCGTTCTTGTAGTGAAGAACTTCATGAATTATGCACGAAAAACAACTTGCCACGTGTCCCATTATAACCACATTGTGCTGTGCAATTTTCGGCCTGCTATTCTGGAAAAAGACAATACTTCAGATAGCTCCATTCTCATTACAGCCCAACTTCAGCTTAGCTGGGGGTTGTCTTGTTTCTTACCTCTCCCAAACACAAAATCTCATCCCTTAAGCAACACCAGTGGAAGCCACTTGATTATAGTGGTTCCCCATGCATTTTATCATCCTGACCTATTAAGCAACCAGACATACAACTGAGAACTAAATTTAATCTATAAATGATTTATGGTCAAGTGGAGTAGTAATATAGCTTACATTTATTCAGCGGGAAAGTGAGGCTAATTGTTTTACATTAGAAGTAAACGGTCAGGTGAGGTGTAAGAAAAAACACAAGTCTGCTGTGTTTCCCTCACATGCCCTCACCTGAACCATGTGTGATTTCATAGTATTCATACTTCAAAGGGTTTAATATTTTAGTGCATGGAAATGGGGACCAGATGTGTTAAATTGCAAATGTATGAGACACAGTTGATCTATATTTAACAGGTCATTAATTGAGATTCAACAGCCAAATCTGCTGAATGAAGTCAAAGACTGCTACTGTGGAACTGTCTGCTTTTGAATAAACACAAAAACATTTATGAATCATGGCCTTGGGAATTCCACTCAAACCTTAAAGATCAGGTATATGGCATCATTTATACTTTAAATTTCACTGTATATCACTGCCACGGCATAAAAAAATCAGATAAGTATCGCTTAATAATGTGAAAACTTTGTTGTTGTTGTAAAATGTTTCATCTTAGAAAGTGAAAAGTTATTGTTGTAACATGAAACGCTTCACTTTATAGCAAGATAAATAGTATGTTATGACAAAAAAAGTTTCTTGTTATACTGTGATTACCTATTGTCATAAAACGTTTCATGTTATAACAACGTCAATAGTATATTGTTATAACAACAAACATCTCATGTTATAATGTTATACCGTATTGCTGCAGCATAACATAACATTTAATGTGATAACAAAATGAATAGTATATAATAAGATAATGTGATAACTAGGTAATTGTTATGACATACACTGTTTCATGTTTTAACATGATGATTAATTGTTATAATGTTAAATGGTTCATGTTATAACAAGATCATTTATTATTATAATACAAGTTTCATGTTAAAACATGATAACTTATTGCTGTTACATACAATATTTAATTTCATAACGTGAAAAAATATCTGTAACATAAAACGTTTCATGCGATAAGAAAGGAGTAGCCTATAGTGTTATGACAAGGAAAGTTTCTTGTTATTATGTGATTAACTTGCCATTTGTTGGCATGGCAGCGATGAGCCAGTTAGTCTGTGTGAATGCCACACGTGTGCTGCAGCTCTGTGGAATGCTCGATGCAGAGTTACTTCTCGCTTATTGATGTTGACCTGTCCTGTCTAACACTGAGAAGGCCAAGGGTAGCCTGGCAGAATGGGGAAGATTATGTTTCTGTCAAGTCACTGCTTAGATACTCTTATTTTCCTGTCATCACTCCTGTGATTCAGTTAAGAAGCTGCATTCCTCAGTCTGGCCAGGCCAGACAAGGAGAGCAGTGATTGACAGGTAAAGACATTACTATGCGAAGGGAAAGAGAGCACAGGGAGAGATATGAATATTTGAGTAGATGGCATAAAAGAATCTTGTAATTGATTTTCTATCTAAGCTGCCGTTTCATTTACTGAATAAATGCATTCATTCCAGGCAGTGGGTTGTTCGTGCTGTCCCCATTGTCTCATTGTGAAGACAAACTTCATTGTATTTTGCTTTTGATGATGATTTTGCAGATTCTAAAAACTTTGCCCTGACTGCTCAGCTGCATTGTACATACCCTTACACTACACTGCACTGCTAGAAATGCCTCCAACCACGTCACCTTGCTAGAAGTAAGCTTTGTGTGTTGTCCCCTTCCGACAGATGTGATCCACACCGTGGGCCCGGTGGCCAGAGGTCATGTGGGCCCTACTGAGACCAACGACCTCACCTCCTGCTACCAGAACTCCCTCAGGCTGATGAAGGAGCAAGACTTGAGCACTGTGGTGAGTACAGTACACTACTACGCTCATCTGAGGAGAAATTTGTTTCTGTTCTGTGCGGCTTGAAATAAATAAATTATGTGCTTCTGTGTTTTTGTTTGACAGTGAATAAGCCTTCAGTGAGAAAAGCTGTGTTTGAAAAATTTTGGAAATTTGGAAAAGGTACAGGAACAAAGGGATTTAGCATCTTTCATTTCAGATACAGTCCTGAAAAGCCTTAATCTTCTTTATTTAAACAAAAGCAACAGAGAACACAACAAAATGGTAATGTTTAATGTTTGTCAAATGAAGGCTTTTCATGTACACTACTTTGGCTTGTGATTAAATGAAAGGCAGACCTTTGTATCCACCACTCCATATTACCACTGCACACAACTACACAGTTTTTGTAAATTATTTTATCATTGTTTGGAAAGCCACTTTTAGGTTAGAAAACTGTGACCCTTTTTAAGTTCTCTAAAGGTTTTGATGTAGATTTGTTATTTATTATCTAGTCTGACTGTGCCACCTCTGCAAGAGGCATTTTCTTCCTTTAAACACCAGAAAAGCACACGGTTTAGTCAATGTGGCTGAATCATAAGGGCTTTAGACGAGACAATGCCCACACAATCCACAGCTGGCAGCGATCATTCACACACTATCTCAGCTTCTAGCCTGTTCTGAACCGTATGTTTCCGTCTGGTCCACGTGATATATGGATTTGCCCTGCCCACAGAGGGTAAACAAATCAGTATCACACCAAATAGCCACAAATCACATTTTCTGCACCAGCCAACTGCCCTGCAGCCTCATCAGAGGCCAATCAATAGAAGTACTCACCAGCAGAGAGAGGAGGCATACATGAGTGCCAGTTTCATTAAAGATGATTGTGACAAATTCCTGCTCTGTTGATGACTTATTATGAGTGCGACAGACACCTCTAGGTAGCAATTAAATGGATTGTGAAGCCAAATGACTGAAGTTGTTGTGCTAAGTGTTTTTGAAGTTTTATCAAAATCAGCAGCATGCCTGCTGAACAGTAGCAACTATGAAGACATGATGAGCCAAAAGCATGACATTACATTACAGTGTCACTGAAACAATAGAAATAATTTTCTCTGGTGTCTGCAGAGGCAAGGCCTACTCTGCTGCTCCAGGCCCCTCAGGCCTCTTCGCAGTACCAGCTTGTCAGCTTTCAACCACAAATGTTTCAATCCTTAGTTTGTTTCTGGCACATTCCAAAGATTTATTTAGTTTAGGCCTATCTCTTGATTTATTTATCCAGTAATCCATTTATTTATAAGAAGCAGAGTTTCTGTTTTTACTGGAAGCTGTCTGGATCCTGTCTAATGTATTTATACAGCTGCTCTGTGTTGAGCAGGCCTTCAATGAAAACAGTGGTGTTATGTGATTGACTGGCCTTGTAGGATGAGCCTAGCCATTACATTATCTTAGCCACAGTCCATTTCGTCTCTCCTTGCTACAAGGACAACAGAAAGCCTTTTTACCAAAAGCAAAGAAAAATAGCAGTTTCTTCTAGCAAGGATGTGGCCTTGATTTAGTTTCACTCTATCCTGCCTTGATATGCACGACTTACTCCAAGAGAGGCTCTGAGGGTTCTCTAGTCCTAATTCTTTGTTAACAGACCGTCTTGCGGTCTCTTGGAGCAGAGCACAATGAGTCCACGTTTTTGGTTAGCTGATCAGCACTAAGCTCGTTTTGACTCATCTGAAAGGGTCTCACTATGAGTTTTGCTGTGTGAGAGAAACAAGAGATCCCACCGAAGACGGGCACCCCGCCAAGTGGGTCTACAAAGTGGGCAAAAGAGGAGGGGGGGCTACATTTGGGAATCCTAGACGGCTGGCTCCCTAATGGGGATTCCAGGGCATTACAAAGGAATAGGAGTCAAAACAAAGCCTAACACAAAATAAACTTGAGCATGAAAGATTAAAAAGAAGCAGAGCTCGCTAGTTAATCCCTGTTTCTTAGAGCTCAAAGCCACCCTTTAGGCTACGAAACAGTACAGCTTCCACAGCCGTCTCATCAAACTCCTTTTGTGACTGTAGCATGTCAAGGCAGGGAGTTTACTGGGAATACCACCGAATATCAGGACTGCAAATGCATTTCCTTTACCTTAGGGCAGCTCAGTGTGTATGACAGAACATTTACTAGTATCCCCACAAGTCAGAAATTAGATAGAAGAGCTTTTCCTGTGCTTCAGTGATGTGCTTTTCCTCTCCCTAAGTGATCAGTGTTGCACTGATTCACAGCCCTACTGGGACGGAACTGGAGAAGATGGAAAACGAGACTTTTAGGCAACCTGAGGCAATTCCTGGCTGAGTTTAGGGTTGTTTCTGAGTTTCTAGGTTGTATTCTTACCAGTTCTATAAAATAAAACTAATTTGAAACTAACAGCTTGGATGAATGTCCTCCATTAAGTCTACAAAGTATTTCTTATTTGGCAGCCCAGACAGTGGATCGTCAGGGCATTAAAATGAATTAATTTGATAAAATTACTGAAAAAAAGTTAAGTTTCTTAACTGGCCCAAGCCAGAGAATACATTCTGTGTATGTGTGTTCAGCATTAAGTGTAACATAAGAAATCTCTTCACAAAATTGTAGTAGCTTATTTTCTTTCTAAAGGCTTGAAACTTATACTTATGGATACTGTGCCAAGCCGATATTGGCTGAAATGTAAAGGCAAATGTGTGCTTTGTTTATAAGGCTACCCCTGGTCCACAAGGCAAAGTGTAAGTATAGGATGTAGTTCTAAGCCTAAGTGAAGAATGGCCTTCAGATGAAAAATGACGATCAACCCGAGCCAAGAAACCTGCCGTTTAACCCCCACACTGAAGTTGAGAGCTATCTGGAACGGTCCAGGATTTAACACCCTCGCTCTGTCATAGTCTCTGGATAAATATCCGATGGCTGGATGGCCTATTGAGATCCGATCTCCGAGTCATTTGGCTGCAGTGCATGCTGGAAAGTGATAGCGTGTTTCTGTGCCAATGTGCATGTTACACTGTCTTTTACGTGCATCTTCCTGGGGCACATGAATGCGTCTGAATTGTGGCAACGCTTTTTTCGCTCATTTCTTCCCTGCCTAGAGGACTCTTATGCTTCAGTGCTTTTTTTTTTTTTTGCTTTTTTCGCCGCGGCTGAAAGAGCAGCAGGCTGTCACAGCTCCCCAGGCTCTGACTGACCACAGCCCACAGCCAGGATGCCAGCGTTGCCGGCTGGGCTCTGCAACATCACACAGGGGAGCCGTGGGAGCTGTGCAGCCTGTGAGTAGAGTTGCAGCTCTGGGCTGATGAGCAGCGCGTTGTCAAACAGCCCCCTCCTCTGCTCAATGCTTGTTACACTACAGTATGTGTTTTGCTTCCAAAGGAGGCTCAGGTGAGCAGCCGAAGAGGAAATATAGCTAGAGGTATGGATTTTTTTTAGGTGGATTGATTACAGACATGAAGTGTGATAATAACATTGCCTTGCTGGTCGAAGGAGTGAACATGCTCTAGCGGATTATCAATGTTGCTTGAGCCAGGACATATTAAATAGGTCTCATCATGGTTTCTCTGACATAGGGAGCATGCTGTTACTATAGTCCATGTGAAATGCGGATTTTGTTGGGAAAACCAAACTATTGCATTGCCAGAAATTTCAGAACATAACGGATTAAAAAAAATCAAAAAACAAAATTAATTTGTTTGTGTGTTAAGGTGCCATGCAGTGAGTAAGACATGCAGATTTTTAACCACTCACTGAGACCTGTCAATCACATCGCCTTCTAACCGAAAGAATAAATTCTTGCAATCAAGATTTGGCTTTCATTATCTTGTGAAAGACAGATTATTCACCCCTGTATATGACACACTCGTGGGTATGTGTGTACTGTATCTGTGTATAGTCGGACCCTGGGGGGGCCTCCTCTCCAAAGAGCTGGAAAGCCATACAGTACATGGAACCGAGGAGACGGTTAATACGGGTCCCCTGTCTTGGTTAGTCATGGAAGGCTGCTCAGATTCTTCCCTGGAAGCGAGCGTAGCATCTGTCAGGCAGAAACAGACAGACTGTGTGGAGGGGGACGCCACCATCTGGAAGCCATTCAGCCTTAGACTCTGTTTTGTTTTAGAGCCCATATTAAACACCCCTTAGACTGTGACCTTTGGAATAAAAGAATAACCGTGTTTACCCAAAACATAATTATTGTTTCATTTAATTTAGCCTTCCTTTTGAGTCTTTGGGGAGGGTTCTGTTGAGACAAAATAACTGGGATTTTATTCTTGAGGGTAAGTGGCATACAGCGAGAATTTTAGTTGTTGACTAATGATCTTGTGAGCAACCAAGCCTCCTTTTTGTTCATAATTTGACGTTGACAGGCCGCAATTTGATGCTTTTCGAAAGTATCTGTCATTAAGCTATTTCTGGCAGCGTGCAGTGGGCTGGCAGCTGTCAGTGTGGACAGTGACAGGGTCGCAGACTGCATTTAGTGGCCTCCTCGCTGACTCCCAGGCGGCCATGGAAGTGTTTTGTAGTCATAACACACTGGCTTCTAGGAGATCCAGCAGGGAAGCCACAAATTGCCCGTTGAGAAAAATGCTGAAAGCCAAGTGGATTGGAGATGAATGGTGTAGAATGATAGGATTAGCCACCCTTCTCTGTGGGCTCATTCCAAGGCTGCTAGGAGCATTAGATCCCATTCATTGCCCGACAGTGTTCCCAAAATGCATTCCTGCAAACAATATCTTATAGTGACACATCAAAATGCCTCTCTGAAAATGACAGTTGATAGCTTCTACAAGATAATCTGGCTACAGCTAGTAAGGATCAAACAAACACTGTATCACTGTGACCGATTCCCCCAAGGTGTCTTCCAGGTAGACAACACGCTGGGGTTTGGAGGGCAGGTTGATTTAACCTCATCTTGGATTCTGTTTTAGCCGACCAGTTTTAAAACTATCTCCTCTGTTCTCAGAAATTATATGAAACACGCTGTAAATAACTTTTACTGTTCCACCTTTATTAATGTAGGTCGCCAGTGATATTTGAAAATGTGTTTTTTACTGCTGTATTTAAGTGCACTGGAGGGTCTTTGTCATTATTTATGTTTCCAAATACTACCATATCAAACTTAACGACTTTGTACTCCACCCTATTCCATTTTGGTTTGCCGACTCCCCAAGTGATTAATTAATTTTCATTTATGCACTGAACAGATCGTGCACAAACTTTTCCTCTATCCGCTTCTCTACCCTTTCTCGTAAATTATTGTCCATGAGTGCAGGCGACTCCGGATTTAATTATATAATGGCTGAGAGAAGTATAGAGGCCTGATTGTGCACATATTTGGCTTCTGATCATAGCAAAGTAAACTGTGCCATTAATTGGGATAGAAGAATGAGAGGTTTACTGCTGATCTGCTTACACAACGCAGTTGCTTTTTGTGCCTCTATCTCCCAGAATTCCATGTAGCTCATGCTTTGAATTCCTCTGATACAGAAACCCAGCTCATTTTCTTTATGACAATATTTGGAGAACTATAATTTGCAGATGAACTGTGCGCTCTATACAGACCTTCACAGCCAGTTGCAATTATGTAGCACAGTTTTCAAAGTGAAGGAAAAAAAGAGTGATTTGACTGATGCCTATTGCTCATGTATTTCCAAAAAATTCTACTGAATATCAGTTTTTAGCAGTCTGCTCACTACTGCCATTTCACTGCTGCACGATGCTCCATGCTGCTGCACGATCCTCTGTGCTTTATGAAGATGAAACCTCACAAAGAGTATCTGCTAAGAAAGGTGTGTGTGTGTGTGTGTGTCTGTGTGTGTGTGTCTGTGTGTGTGTGTCTGTGTCTGTGTCTGTGTGTCTGTGTCTGTGTGTGTGTGTCCTTCACATATCTTGATAATCGTTCTTCCGATCTACTTCACACGTGGCGGGTGTGTTGCTGGGAACCCAAGGGAGTGCAGTGTTAAATGTGGTGCAGTTTGGCCTGATGGTGGTGCTATAACAACTTTAGCTTTGAGCTTTGGCCTGTGATATCTCTTTAAAAATCAAAAACAAATCATATTGGCAATTATATCTTGTTAATGCAGAATATATAGTTATATTAATTTTGTTTGGTGCATCTTGGTGCAAGATTTTTATTGTGTTCTACCGGCAGATCATGCTTTCCTCCTTAGGTTCATTTCAGTTCCTTTTTTCCAGATGTAAACATTCTTTATTACAGTGTTAATAATATTTAAAGAAAACTGCTACAGTATTTGCTGCGGAGGATTTCACTGTGTGTAATCCCCCAATCAGTGATTAGCTACAATCTGTGATTATAACCCAGCCCTCCTTGTGGCCAGTCAGCCAGTCGTCGCTCTTAGCCCACTTCCACATACAGTACCTGCATGCAACGCAAAGGTTAATTAGACTGAAGCTTTCAAAAGGTCACGCCGCCATTTAAATTAGCCAGTGCTATTTGTCTGATCCGAATCATTGGCAACACTGGGCCAATTAGATCCAATTACGCTGATAGTGGTTGCGGTGATCTGCCACCTAGTCTAAGTTAATGGCCATTGGAACCCCAATTACCCCAGTGCCCTGATTCACAAAGAGGCAACCACAGCAGGAGACTCTTTAGGTCCGGGTAAAGGGGACGGCCCTGTCAAATCACCTTCCCTTGACATTCCCTTCACTCCAGGGAGGACTGCAGAACTTTATGTGAGGTGAAATATTAGGATATGTAAAATGTGACATTTCCACACACCTCGAGAGACGAGTAATCACAGTTGATGGGGATTGAAGAGGTAATCTTCAGAGTGTCTATGTGGAGTGGGCTGATGTGAGCATGCTAGCGTCTTGATTACAAGCACAGGAAGCCCACAGCAATCATCAGAGAGACTAAACCCCGTCTCTGACAAAGGCTACTCTACCTAGATGTTCTGTGAGGGAAATGGCAGCAGTTCTGCTCGAGATTAATGTGCTCTGACAATAATAAAGGCTCTTCAAATCATTTAAGTACTAAAGCACAGTCAAGCAGTATAAGACTCAGGCTCAGCACTCAGGCTGGTTTCACTTCATGTTTTTCTCTGCTGCCGTACCTGGCTGCGAGGAGCTCCTGGAGACGGTCTCCTGAATTTCTATGAGGCTCATATCCCTCTGCGGTACCATCTGAGAATAGAAGCGACAGCTCGCACCCAACTGAGGGACTGTCGCAGGAAGTTGTTGATTAAACAGATGTCTTTCCTTCCATACGCCATGAGACAAGTACGCCACAATAAGCATGCATTAATTAAACATACCTGAAGAATGCGGGAAATACAGGCGAACAAAAGGAATTTCTGTCTATCTTTGTCTCTGCTTCACAACAGGAGTGAGAATTCATTCCTTGCCTCTGCTTGACTCACAGAGAATACCAAGCAAAGGAAAGCTCAGGGATCTACACAACGAAAGAGTGACAATTAGTTTTGATTAACAGCATCTCATTCAGAGTCAATGCTGATGTTCAAAGCATTTGCCTGTAGAAGGCTACTTTTGAATCACCTTGTTTCCAACAATAGAAAAACTTGAGTAGAAACACTACATGGACAGCAGCATCTTGTTTGCTTTGAAGCATCCTTGGCTATACACAATCTCTCAAAAAAAAAGCTTGGCGTACACCTGAAAGCCTGTTTTTCCTCTTGTAGGCTCCCATCTGTTTCGAGTTGTGCTTGAGTCTGAAACACCAGTGTCATCAAACATTTCCTCCACTACCTGATAAATGCTTCTCCATTGATCAAAGGAGCTGAGCAGGAAAAGGAGGATGTGAAATACATTACATGCAAAGCAGCCCTCTCTCAACGCTCAGACAGTTGCTCTTCAACAGAGTAAATCTGAGCAATCTCACAGATACTGTAACAGATTGCTGTTCATCGGCGGCGGACCTTGGTGGAATGAGTTCTTGTTTACATCATTATGGTTAATTACCATGCAGAATCAGTCCAGCCAACAGTGCATGTACTGTGTGTGTGTGTGTGTGTGTGTGTGTGTGTGTGTGTGCGTGCATGTGTGTCAGTAACTCAGGACAGAGCTGTGGCACTCTCAGGCATCTTATTACTAATGCAGCACTATCCCCGAGGTAACGCCTCATGCTGCTCCAGTGTGTTTGGTCATCCTTGAGTCTATGCCAGTGGGCGGGGCTATCCAAACAGCGTGGATAAATGAATAACCGGGGACACCGTTTTGTATCTAGTCATGGACAAATCATCCAGTCATTTTCTACCTCCAACTGGCCCACAAATCTCACTGATACATTATGCTGCTATTGTGATACGCACTGCAACATTTTCAATTTTTTCCCTCACAGATGGATATTTTAATTATTATTGAGTGAATAGTAATGAGAACGCTGAATCTGTGCGTTCCTCTTAATGCACTTAATTAAAGTTACAAGGCGAGACGTTTAACTCAACTCTGCATCAGAAAATAAGCTCCTTGGACAGTTATGTGTTAAGAAAGTAACAACATGATGAGATGTGTGAAAATACATCAAAAGCACTCTTGTTACAAATTATAACACTTGCTCATTAAATGCATCTAAATTAAATACAGAAAAGGGAAAAAAGAGAATCATTTAATTAAAAAACAAGCATTATGTACTTTGAAAATGCAAAAATGTTTTAAATACAAAGTGATATAATCATTTTATGCATTCCGTAGGTTCACTATGGGTCTGACCTTAGTGAACCCCTCTACACTGAAAAGATGAGCTGCTAATTTTCAACATCGCACCGAGTATAATAGGAGCAGAGAACACGAAGTAGCCCTTACATTCTGGGTTTTTTTCTGTTCGGCAACATACAAATTACAAAAAACAAAAAGTAATTAATTATTGATGTTAAATACATTTAATTGAAATGCTGCTCGTCTCTGCAAGCAGTCACGGTGAACATGCAATATATTTAAGCTAATCATGTTGTTAGTGCCACCACAGATGTGAGTCTGTTGACTCAAACCTCTGGCTTTCTCGCCGTTTTTCATTTGTGGCTTTTATGAAGCCAGGTGTTGAACCCAGTGGCGACCTTGCCAGGGCCGTGTCCATGAAACTGGAATTTCCTGGTCTATCACAGAGTTCCATTTCAACAAGCTTGCACCCAATTATCCTTCAATCATAGTCCCCGGTCATACAGATGTGTTTGGTCCAAGTACAAGGTCTCTCTATCGTGGTCTGACACACAGGGGACATTTTCTCCCGCTCTGGCTGTACACATGAAATGTTTTCAAGGGTAGAAATCAGATGGCATCTCAGATAAAGATGAATGTTACCCAATGAATTATTTATTTGTTTTTTGTAGCTTTCTCACTGAATAAGTAGCAATTATGAGCATGGCGCCAAAAATAAAGATGAAACAGGGTTTATTACATTAACACCTTAAGACATACAAATTAGTAGTCTGTCAGGCTGCTAAAGGACTTGCTCATTCTTAAGTTTCTCTTTTCTCCTAATCTTTTGTTTATGCATATGCTAGAGAATAAAAACTGCAAGATCAGCTCTTATTATGATACTCCCCAGTGCACTGATTTTAAATGCTATCCCAATTCTAATTAATGCAAGGTAGTTATTGCTTCTATACAATTAAAATAAGTTATCTGCAGAGAATAATGGTGAATGATGTACAGTACAGATTTTCATAAACTAAAGATATTTTGTGTTGAATGATGAGACTTTTTGAGAGATTTTTTTTCAATGGTTTGTTTCCTTTTGGGAAGATAAAAGGTAGCCTTTTGTTCAATCCCGTCACTGTAAATAAGTTGTAATCTTCTTAAACTTTATCTTATAGTTGACATTTTGTTATTTCTAACTTATTTTGGCTCAGTGTTTTTTCATTTCCTTTCTTTTTCTAAACTTATTTCTTGTCTAGCACAAACTGGGACCTGAATCCTAATGCAGCACAGCTAGTTCGAGTCTCTGCTCTGAGATTATTTTCATTTATTCACAGAAGGATTTCTTCAGATCACTCATACCCAGCCTTTTTCCTAACCTTAAAACAAACTGAGCACAACTCTTTCCTGTGTTTTGTTAATGCATCAGTTCCCATGTGTTTTATCAAAGAGAATGCATAAGGCAGAGAGTTGACAGGTATTGAGAGCCTTGGGGATGTTTGGAGTTCTTTGTGTGGTTCAGAAGTGCACAATTGCATGTCTACACCCAGAGTATGTATAAAGTCAGAAATGAATATTTATAATAGTCCCCATCTGCTTGGCACATATTTATGATCAGCATTGTTTGGTTTGATGACAGCAAACTGGGAACAGTGCATATTGTGTTGACCAATTGGCCAGCCCGTATTCATGCATATTCATGAGGACATCAGGACAGACTAAATACAAACTCAACACAAATTCCTTAAGACTTAAGTTATATCTACAAATATACACAAGTTACAAGTCCTGCACCCTCAACATTTTGTTATCGTAACCACAGCAGTGCTCCCGCAGGCTCAGGTGAATGACTGTGTGCATTGGCAGACAAGCCAATGTTTATGCTCTCCTACATAATTCTTTAATCACGGCGCTATTACCCCACACATACACCCAGTTTAGTGCCATTATTATCTCCCAAGGTCACAGCTAACGAGGGCTGACGCACCGCGCCTGGCCTGTGCTGATTGACTCGCAATTTTAAACTGGCTCAATCTAGGCCTACTCAGCAATTCAGGAGGCGATGCAGCACCTTGCGCGGGGTTTATGAGAGCGATATATTAGCTCTAACAGTGCAGGATTGTCTTGCTTTGATGTTGGAGATTGCCACAGAGGTGTAAGATATTTCTGCCCCAGCAAATGTTTTATTCCATTTACTGGCAGTGGCATTTGTGTCCTGACTTACAATACAAATGTACTTGTTAGTAATATTTGAAAAACCCAAAAAGTGTGGCCTTGTTGTTGACCATGCACTTAACATTTACCTGAATGATCTGCAGAGTGCAAGAAACGGCCCATTTTTCTGTGGGAATGCATTGTATTACTATTTCAGTGATTCAATTTGTGACAAAGTGAGCATTCAGCAGCTGAATATCGGACACCTGATTTTGAATGTGCAGCTAGTCCTTTTGCTGCACCCCCAGCTTCCACATTCTGTTCCAAGTTAATTAAAAATTATACGACATGTTAGCCTTAAATCATTATGAAGTAGGCCTACTGAAGTAATCATTTCATGGGGGTAATTTAGCAGATTAAACATTTCTTTCATTGTCAACCAGCGACCTTGATATCGTAAATGTCACACTCGCCTTTTATGAATGATGCCACAACTGTCAGAACTATAGAACAGATTGAAATTTAAATCCGCTATTACTGTACCTATAGCCACCTTTTTCATTTCACATACACATGAATCTAGAGAGCCCAAAGGTTTAGTCACCATGTCACACGCTGGATGAAGTGCCCGCCGGAGCGAACACACGGGTGAATCTTGTTTCATGCTTTGACTTTTTCTGCTCACAGCTTGGAATGCCAGATAACCTCCAAATCTCACTCAGCTTAATATCTAATGTCACATCCATAAACCCCCGGTGATGACAATATGCATGGAATCAAATCTGGGGCTCTTTATCGTTAAGGTCTTAGCCTCCTCCTAGAAGAGCAAGATGTAGAACATGGGACAAAATAGGTGTGTATGTTTTTGATTTTTAGATATGCCTCGTAGAATGCAAAAAAGAAAACGTTTGAAAAGATTTGCTCTTGGCATCCTTTTGAATGGCATTGAAAGTTTTCATTTTATTTTGACTTGCTCAGAAAGGAAATTAAAGAACAGTATTTCTCATTCAGTGATGCAGCAAAAAGGCTCCATTATGAAAATTGGAAGGAAGTGATCTGAGATAAATATACACATCCCATCGCTTTGGCTTAATCATAGCTCTGGATTCCTAACGCGAAGAATTATTGGCTCCCCACCTGAGCCCAGTCCTGCAGAGTCCTTGGCTTTTCTGCGAGGAGGCTGAGTCATGAGGAAATGTGTATGTGTTTGGCATCGAGCTCCGTCAGGCATAATGATGATGACCTACATGATGGTCTCTTACCCAAGGATAATTATGATCAACTCTAAATCCTAATCAGGCCTCTTTTTATTGATAGCGATGTTATATAAAAACATATCATAGACTGCTCCAGTTTTTTCTGTTTTTGCATCGCATGAGTGACAGAATTATTTGATTGCATTATTCATTGCAATAGAATATGAATCCTCGTTCCTATAAAGTGATGCAGTACATTTTTGCTCCAAAAACATGTGATGTATTTGGTGCAGAGAAAATGGTTTTCCAGTTTTAGTAACTAATTAATGCTTTATCAATATTCATGATGAACTCCACATTTAGAAAGATGTAATTAGCTGTATTATCCTCTGGCCATTTGTGAAACGAAAAAAAAAAAGCTATCCATATAGTTGAAATCAAAGCACAGCAACAAGGCTAGTTTCTGACCAAACGATACACTCGAGATATTTCCTCACATGGAAATCAGATATCTTTCTAGAGGCAAGCGGCACACGACACGGCCACTTCAAACCAGCACTTAGTCTGAATGGGAGATGGAAAGAGCGCGATAGACGGTTTCATAATTCACCGGAGCCACCTGGTGATTCCCTCAGTCACCTTCCTGTTTCCTCTCAGCCAGCTGCTCCCTGTACTCCCAATCAATCTGCGGTAGCAGTGCTCCTGCAATTCACCATGACCTTGAGAGGCGTGTCCCCTCGCTGTCGTTTGGGATGTTGGTTGGTTTTGGGTCCCTCCTCATTCCTCCTCATTTAGAGATGCACCTGTGCTCAGACCAAGATAGCACCATTTTGCCACGCGGCTCTGGGATTTGACTGTATTTAACTAAAATCTGGTAAACACAGAGAGAAGCAGGCTGGCTCTACACGCTCTTTATGGTACTTCTGCCTTCTGTTGCATATGTTTACATCGCTTTCCTACCTGTGCTTGTTCAAACCGTCTCTTTATATGAGTAACAGTTAATGATTAGGAAGACATTAGACTAAGAATATACATAGTTGCATCAAGTTTTGCCTGTAGTCAGTAGATCAGTAAATCATGTTTATTTTTGTTTTTTTATTTGCTCTTGATCGTCCTGCATTAAGCATAATGTAATTTTTTAAAAATGGCAAAGAATAAATTTGCAGATCCTTGTGATCATCGTTAAGCTGTTGACAAACAGACATTCACTCTTAGTTTAGTGCTTTTCTTTGTTGTCAGTAGAACTTTGAAGTGTAATTTTATTCAGTACAACCTTGGGTTTTTTTTTTAAAGAGTTGTGACATTATCTGAAATGAAACAGAATATGATAATATACATCCTATTTATGTATATTGAGTTGTACAGTACAAAGACAACATATTCAAATTCACAAGCTTTTGTAAATATACACTCTCAATTCTTAAATTGATTGATTTCTCTCGTTATTAACATTAATACAGCTTCCAAGCCTTTTTTTTTTTAATCTGGGTTGTATCAAGAGAGAGTGAGAGAGAGACCACTTGGGGCCGTCAGTAGTATACATTACTTAATCACTTAAACAGAATCATTCATAAATCCAAAAGATTTTATACATTCTACATTCTTGTGAGTTCTCTGATTTCTTTGTATTTTAATTGTCAGTCTTTGATTTTGATGCAGTAGCCATATTCTCTTGTTATTTGGCGTTTCTGGGGCTCCGGTGGTTCTGCAGATTTAAATATTGCAACTTAGCATGGTGATTTATGCATGCAGCCTAAGGCGATTGATTGAAAGCACATGAGTGTTTTTTCAAATTTTTATTAACAGTATCATTATTTGGCTTATATTTATACCAACATAGGCTATATAAAAATCATGATTTATGTGAGAAACGAATTGATTTTAGCTAAAATCAGACATTTAGTATCCCCATATTGCCTAAATGCAATAATCTGTTGTTAAAAAATCAGATTTTCAGCTCACTTTTAGCTGTGAGACGGGTTTAAAAGTTGAACTCAAAAAACATAATTGTGTTCAAGTAAGTATGGGCCTTCATATTCCTCATAAATATTATTTGCAGCTACCTAAAGGGGCTAAGACCTGAGCAACGATCAGCCTGGTAGTACTATTTTTATCCAGTGCCTAAACTCGCTCACAGTCTGTTTCTTTCTTGTTTTGTTTTTTTGTTGAAGTCTAGGAGAGGTGGGGGATTTGTTGTTCTGCTTGGTTGGCCATAGACATGTATTGTCTGGGCCGGGCTCGGGTGGCAGAGTGGCTTCCTTCATGGCCCCAGTGTGACAGAGCTGTCTCTACATGAAGGTGACCCCCTCTCTCTGGATCTTCCACTCTGCCCAGCTTGCCTGTCAGGTCCTACAGGCGACATGGTCTATTAAGCACCTTAATGATGACCACAGCCTCGTGCACTCAAACAGTAGACCCTTACTCCTTCATATCTCTGTGTATATTGTAAAATGGTGAGGATATGTTTCCTCTGCACTATCCTCGTACGACGGAGTCTAGCTTGCCAGTGTCTGAGGGGAGATTTTGATTAGGCCTGGACGCTTGGTGAAATAAATCTCCTTTGGGATTTAAAGGTGGATACTTTGAACAGGCAATCCTTCAGAAGGCTTTTACACTCAATAAATCCACTAACGCCCCAATGTTTCAAAACACTGCTTTTACAGCCTCATACTTTATATCCATATCCTGGACTGTAGTGTAAAAGTGACAGGACTACTTGAAGATGGCAACAAGCCTTGGGGAGCACTCCTACCAACACTTTCACATCTGTTGATCCCCCATATCCCTGTGCCTGCCACGAATAACGGAAGTTTGCTACGTGACGAGGCAGGTGTATTATGTGCTCTCCCCTTGAGGTTAGCAAGAGGAGACCATGAGGTTCAGATAGCAGCTGCTGGGCTCCGTGTGTGTACATTTCCAGATGAAAATGTGGGGACTGGGGAAGAGATTAGGCGTCCTCGCAGCAGTTCATCTCATCGTAATTACGTTTACATCCAGTGACCACTGGGAGTCTGTGTCCTCCTGACTCTCAAACAGGATGGGTTAGAAGCAGGGGGCAACACTGCCACCATAGTGATGTTGTAGGGCCCCAAGGTTTAATTGTGCATACCTCACATAGTGATATTCAATGTCTCTTGGTACATGATAATATTCAGAATAACAGTGGATTCATATGTAGTGCAGCCTAAACAAACACAGCGGTATTGTAGAATATTATTAGCTTTATAAAAAACCTTTGCTGTCCTGCAAATTCCATGCACCTACAGCTTAGTGATTTAGAATTTTTATCCAAAGGAAGGATTAAGGATTGTCTCTTT